>NC_141141.1:126304736-126653236 GCF_053477565.2 Lygodium microphyllum | reverse complement strand
TATGGGAACCTACAACTTGGTCAGCTGGAAGTAATTGACAGTCTACAGAATAAATCACATTGATTCAAGTGCAAAAATATGGTTAGAACTCAAGAAAAATGCCAAAAGTCCACTAGGTTCACAGGGGACCTGAAGTAATAGACTAATGTGACCAACAAGTGACCTGAATAGGTCAAAAAGTGACCTGGGCCTGAGTAGGAAGCAGCCCGCATGTTTTGGCACAAAATGTGGGCTGCACAACCTGGCTGCAACTGGAGAGAGCTGAAGCCATGGTGCATGCTTTGGAGCATACAAACTGGAGATTAACAGGAGCTGAAGATGAAGATGCAAACACGGTGAGAGCTCCACTTATCTGTCCATTTGGTCTGACAAAAATGCATGGTATGACAGTCTATAAAAGGGGAAAATCTAAGAGAAAAGTATTCAGCCTGCTCTTATGCACATCTTCTCTCATTTTGTCTACCTTATTCATGGTCCAATGAAGCCTGACTTGTACCCAAGTACTTGAGTGACTTTGGGGCAAGCAAAGGGTGAGGATTTTGAAGGTGTATGGACTGTTATGGGCTGAAATAACCAGTCATAAACAGGGCAGCCCACTGTTCTTGTCCATTCTTATGAGCAAACAAGAGATTTATGTAGTTGCAATAGAAAAAAATTACCTCTTTTCTTCAGGACTTTACTCATTAATGATTAGAGGAGCTTATTCATGAGTTTATGCACTCTTTTTTAGCTTGATTATGGGCTGGAATTTTTTGTTTTAAAACAGGGCTGAAGTTAAAATTATGCTTCTTCAATGCATTTCATGTTCCATTGGCCCAAATCTTGAATGTATTTGAAGTCTACCAATGTAATACTTGTTTCCTAGAGTTGAAATCCATCTATGAACTTGAGATAAAAGCCATTAGTTCTTGCATTTGATATTCGTATTTGGATTAAGAATCTGAGTATATCTTTTATGTTATGGATTATGTATCCAAAAGCATTTGATGTAATTAAGATAGAGTTATTTATTCCAATCATATATACTAAATACATAGAAAAGCTTGACTTCTTCTTCCACATCTAAATCATTTCTAAACCCCGGATCTTGTCAAACTCCAATCGTTTTCCCTTTCCCGAACTGTGAATCCCATACTCCTCTTCCGCACTAAGCCCCGATGGTAGACCTTCAAACCTTAACACAACGACAACGTGCCGTCATCCAATAGGCATACTTCCTTTCTTGGGCTTCCTTGGGAGACCATTGTGGAAGTCGTGGAATTCAACCAACTTCAAAAAGAGTTGGTGAAGGCGTTGGAGAAGAGCCACTTGGAGCACTTGTTGTAGAGGATGCACCACCATGTGTTGTATCCTCCCGCATAGATGAGAATGTCCTCAACGGGGGCACCAATTTATGACGAAGGAAATTCGGTATGGCAGCCTCTATACTATGCCAAACTCCCTTCTGCCACAAAGTGAATGAGGTAAGGGCACCACCTAGTCATGGAAGAGCGGACTAGGACGCTATGCAAGTGGGAGAGGAGATTGTGAGGGAGAATGGAGGAAAACTAAGAGAGAGAGAGAGAGAGAGAGAGAGAGAGAGAGAGAGAGAGAGTGTGTGTGTGTGTGTGTGTGTGTGTGAACTACAAAAAAATAGATGAATCAATAAACTTAAGAGATGGAAAACCCTCGGGACATAACCAATATACCCAATATGGACACTAATAGCATGGGCTTATTGCATTGTATAGCATGCATAAGCTATAGTAAGGAAATGAATTGCATAAGCTCATGAGAGAGAATGGGGAAGGCTCAATAGGGCTGAAGAAGGCCTCTTAGCTCTCACTCTTCTTCAAATTACAAAGGAGAAGGCCTCTTTATATAGACCTTGAGGGTGTTTAGGGAGGAGGTTAAGATAGAATAGGACTTAACACCACCAAAGCTGCATTAAGGCGGTTCCACCAATGTGGAAGCTCCATCTATATGTTTTGTTGACCAATTTGTACTTAATCAAGCTCCATCATAGGTGAGTTGTCTCTATTCTCCCCCCATAGCTTGAGTCCAAGAGCTCTCCTATAAAAAAATATAGAGAATCTTCATCAAATACGATTATATCTAGCAATAATGGAGAGAGAGTAGTGAGAATTCCTACATTACTATTACAATTAAGGATGATTTGAGGGTGATTTAGGAGGGGAATTCTAATGGTTTATTAGCTTGAGAGAGAGGAGAAGAGAGGGGAAAGGGTTGGGAGTCTAATGAATGATGTGTTATGGAAGTGTTAAGTGTAGGGAAGAAAGTATGGGTGTGTATAAAGTTGGGAGGTGGTCTCCACCGCAGTTGAAAAAAGTTGGAATCCACCATTTTGGCCATATCTCCCAACTCGTAGCTCCAAAAAATTATTAAAAAATACCAACCAAAACTTTAGCTCACGCGCTACAACTTTCATGTTGAAAAGTTTTTGGAATCGGAGTGAAAGTATTTTTAAAAAATCTTACAAAATCATGTGCCTGATTTTTCTTCCACTAATGCTTCCAAGAAGGGTCCCATTTGGTTGAATTATCATAGGGCTCCAAAGTCATGACATTATGAGCCTCACATGCCCTTTTGATGGCTCCAAATCCATTTTATATCTTTTCTTTTCACATTATACATTTTCCCTTCACCTTCCTCCATTGATCTTTACTCTTCACCCCTCCTTGGTAAACCGGTCCATGAAATATTTCCATCCAGTGATTTCTTGGATTTTCCAAGAGGTTGTTCCCACCCTCTTCTTTATTTCAAAGCTCCAAATGTACAAAAAATCAACAAAGTGTTATACAAATTTTTTTTGTGATTTTCTCGGATCAATGTGAAGTAGTGAATATACATGTGTATGTTACTTCTAAAGACAAAATAGTTACTAGATTATGACAATTTAACTCGTGAAAGAGAAAAAAAATTGCAACCAAAAGAATAAAACGTACTAAACTTCTCAACTCACGAAGATCAACAAATCATCATGTGAACACTTTTAGAAGTTATAAAGAGTATGAGAAGTTGAAAAAGGAAAATGATCACATAGGATGCACAATAGGGTAGGGTCACAATCAATGGATTTACTTGGAAGTTGGTAGTGCTATCAAAAATTGTTCGCATACACACATAAAAATTGCTTGTCCTTTACATCGTACAACATGGACAAAATGCAATAAGATGCAAATACATAATAATTTTTTGTGTAGTATAGATAGTATTTGTAACACAAGTATAAATAGTCTTTGTAACACATTTTGCTTACCTAAAATCCTACAACATGGACTGAATGCAATAAGATGCAAATTTATAGTAAATTTTTGTATAATATAGATAGTATTTGTAATACAGTCTTTGTAACAAATTTTTCTTACCTAAAATTTGATGGATACATTTTCTTCTCGTAATGGTATAGCCATGCAACAAGACAATGATGATTTCTTCGAGAGATTTCGATGAAAGGATTTATGAGCAACCTAGAGGTGGACTTTGATACTTGTTGCTTTTGAGATTGTAAGTCAAGAGAGGTGTCCAAAATGAGGACCACTACTATTACTTTTCCCATGTATGTTTATAAAAACTACTCAAACCTTGACCCATCGATAGGACTAGGTCCATCCACGATTTTGGCACGTCATTGGTTAACATTGCAACTCCCCTCACTTGCATGTGGATGACCATCCATACTAGTCAACATAAGGTAAAGGGGCCAATAAAGTGACACCCCCCAAAAGCAAAACCTGTCCCACTCTAATTTAGTGACAATTTTTTTGTAAAAATGATGAAGCTTTTTTAGTTAGTCAATCTTATGATATAATTTTTTTCATATTACATATAAGATTAAAGTGAGTTCAAAAATTAAGCCATGTAAATTTTTTATATTTTGCATTTTGTAAAACGTTAAAACAATGCTTCCAAAGTGCCACTCTATTGGCCCCTCATTATCACTCTTTTATGAACCCTTCTCTTTAATTAGGTAGGCATGATAAAAATATCAAAATGCCCTCTCTCTTTTTTTAGCCCCATACAATATATATAGTCTCACTATTAAAAAGCATTTAGGGAACATACTTGGAAAAGAAAATTATAATGGGGGACTCTTAGATGACACTCTATTAGCCCCTTCAACCTAGTGTGTTTGCTACATTCGACCTTGTGCCAAGCGTTAGCGATGGCCAATAAACTTGTGATTTGCATGTGGCTCCACCTATGCTTAGTCCAAGATGTGTGGGTTCTACTAGCTTCTAGGCATTTATTGTAGTAAAGCTTTTTGTGCAAACTTTTGGGCCCATCTTGATCCCATGTATGCCAAAAAAGGTTGTTGTAGAGTTTGATCTACATGTCGCTCCACCTATGCTTAGTCCAAGATGTGTAGGTTTTGCCAATTTCTAGGCATTTATTGTAGTAAGCTTTTGGGTCAATCTCGGTCCCACATATGCTAAAAAAGGAAGTTGTTGTATAGTGTATTGTATGTTATATTAGTTGATAACATGTATTATGAAGGTTTATTTTTTTAAAAGAGCTTTTTTGTAAGGTTGGTTAGGGTGTGTCCCACCAATAAATAAAAAGCAAGCATTGAAATCTAGTATTGGTCACGTGTTTATAGGATGGTTGTTGCATTATATTAAGGGGGGCCATATATATAAGAGTGTAAGAAATCGTGATGTTATATTCTTGTACTATTGATTCTTGCCATGCATAACCAAAAGCGAGGGGATTGAAGTATAGTAATTGGTCATTCATAATAGTCTACACTTGATTCTTGGTGGCAAATTTGGTTCTACACTTGATTCATAATAGTCATGCAGACATGTAAGGCGATGGGGGATGTGGGTGATCTCATGCACGAGAGCACGTGCCAACGAGAGAGACGACGAACAAGAAGAGAGAGAATATATATAGAAAATTAGGGGGGAAGAGAATAAATATACCAAAATACAGGGGAAAAAGGGAGGGAGAGAGAATATATGTAGGCAAAAAATGAATAAATATATAGAAAAATAGAGGAAAGAGAGATAGAATACATATATAGAAAAATAGAGGAAAAAGAGAATAAATAGAGAAAAAATAGAGAAAAAATGGAGAGAGAGAGAGAGAGAGAATATATGGTGAATAAACAGAGAAATATCAGGGGGAGAGAGAATGTATGTAGAAAAAAAAGAGAATAAATATACAGAGAAACAGAGGAAAAAACGAGCGCGGGGGGGGAGGGGGGGCGGCGTTGGGGGGGGAGAGTGTGTGTGTGTGTATAGAAAAATAGAGGGAAAAAGAGAATAAATATACAAGAAAAAGGAGAGTGAAGAAATGCATAGGAAAACTGACGAAAATAGAATAAATATTGTGGGAACCCTAGTTAGCATTAACCCAAGTTGGGTTGATAGTTACTTCAACAATTACATAAGATGTAATAGGTGAGTAGAAACGGGGGATCAGACATTTACAGGCCATCTCTTAGCAGCGCATCTCCCCTCTCTCTCGTCTATCATCATTCAGGCGCATTACATTTGGTGGAGATGACATCGCCAAGATCTCCTCTTAGTCCTCGCAGTCCCAGACTTGCAACACATGACGAGCCAATGTATCAACAACAACCAAAACAGCCATCATACATAGATCAAATGCTGAATATTGTAAATTCCATGCTACATCAGATGAATACCACGAACCATACTCTCTTGGCCTTTCTCGAGCATCAGCAACAACAACGTCCAATAACTACATCAAATCCGCGAGTACGGCCTTGTTCTTTCGTAGCATTACCAACTGAAGATGGTTTATCATGGTTGGATCATTTTGATAATGTCACCAACTATCATGGATGGATGGATGAGCAAAAGACGAGAGAAATTCGTACATTACTTGAAGGGTTGGTTGCAACCTAGTATGTGCAACAACCAGATCATATTAAAATCAATTGGCCACAACTCAAACACTCGCTCATCAAACATTTTACAAATTAAAATATTATGCAGTTAGCACTAAAACAATTGAAGAAATGTGAACAACAACCAGGAGAAACTATGGCTCAATTCGCCATTAAATTTAACCAGATAATAACACAGGCTGACCCTACTATCTTAGTATCTATGACACTCTTTTTCTTGTGGCCCCGATTTCATTCAAATCTTGCTAGGCGAGTACAAGATCAAGGTCCACAAACCCTTCATGATGCAATAAAAATTGCACAAAGGATAGAAGGGGCCATTGAAGATGCTAAGATGCCAGAAAGAAAAAGTAGAACCAAAGTCATATTGGATGGCCCAACACCAATGGATATTGATGTCCAAAACGCACAATGGGCTGAAAAGTGTTCTTTACCTGTTCGAGATGCTCAAGGTCACCCCAAATGTTTTCATTGTAACAAATATGGCCATGTAAAGAAGCATTGCAATCGACTCAAAGCAAAGCAACCTCAAGTTCAAAATGTCCAAATCAGCAACAATACATTAGCCACATTAGCCAGTGTGACGGAAAACCTTTGAGCGAATGGTTATTGAGGCAAAGCCATTCGCATGTGCAAGCCTCTACAATTCAAAAAACAAATAGTTTAGTTGCATTAATAACCCTTAACATAGGCACAACCTAAGTAACTATTTTATTAGACACTGGAGCATCATTCTCATCAATTAGACATTCACCGGCACAAAAGTTATAGCTTAGGATACAATAATCACACCCAATTTTAGTACTTTTTGGGGACACAAAGCATTTATATCACACTCACCAACAAGCCATAGTACCATTACCATTAGTCAGACATACACTTTATCATGTTGCATATGTACTACCACACCAACTATTTCCAATTACATTAGCATGTGACTTGTTGAGACAACATCAAGCCATATTAAATTTGAGGGATGAAGTCTTACAACTTCCCAATTCCACACCTACTCCATTCACAACATTGCCATTCACTAACTATTTTCAGCAGGTACACATAGGAGAAGTATCCAAACGACAACAATAGAAGGACATCCAAAGAATCCTGCAAAGATATCCAAATCTTTTACCAGCAACTTCAAAGCAAACCACCATCAATGCACCTGTGTGTCATGACATTCCAACATACCCAAGACCACCCATAAAGATGCCAATGGTAGAAGGTCACCCAAGGAAGTTCAATTTATAAATGATGCAGTTAAAGAAATGCTACCTATGGGCATGATAGAACCATCTAAAAGTCCATGGGTAGCTGAGCCACATCTGGTGAAGAAACCAAATGGACAATACTACTTTTGTGTAGATTATATGCCCGTGAATAAAGTCACCATCAAGGATGTTTACCCCTTACCAAGGTTGGATGATTTACTTGACCAATTAGGAAATTCTAAATATTTTACTTCAATTGACTTAGCTACAAGCTATTGGAAAAATCCATTAAATCAACAAGATGCTCCCAAAATGGCATTTTGCACACCAATGGGCCTATTTCAATTCAAAGTCATGCCTTTTGGGTTGACAAACCCTCCAAGCACTTTTCAAAGAATGGGAAATAATCTATTCCAAGATCTCATAGAAAAGAAGGTACTTGTCATCTACTTGGATGACATATTAATCCATACAACAACATGGTCTGAACACCTCAAAGATGTGGAACAAGTGCTACATCGACTACAAAAGTACAATCTAAAAATTCAGCTTAAGAAATGTAAATGCGGAACAACTTTGCAATTTTTGGGCTACATCATTTCACCAACAGGTATCAAGGTGGACTTAGCAAAGATATTGGCCATAAAAAATTATGCTGCACCTAAGATAGTGAAACAATTACAAAGATTTTTAGGCATGATGGCAAGGTCACTCAAATTCATTCCAAATGCAACCTACATTATATATCTGTTGAGAAAGTTACTTAGAAAAGGAGAAAAATATGATTGGATAGCTGATTGTCAAAAAGCCTTTGAACAAATAAAAGAACAAATTACACAATCTTCACTTTTACATTACCCAGATTTTACAAAACCTTTTTTGCTGAAAACATATACATCTGACCAAGGATTGGGAGCTGTTTTATCACAAGAAACAAAAGAACAAGGCTGGCATCCCATATGTTACATAAGTCAGGGATTGACAAGGGCAGAAGCAAATTACACTACAATAGAGAAGGAATTGTTGGCCATTGTTTAGGCCTTTGCAAAGCTGCATCATTATCTTCATGGCCCAGAAGTAATCGTGGAAACAGATCATAATCCAATAATCACATTGTTGCACAAACAACATCCTCTGGGACAATTATTGAGATGGATTTTGGTCCTATGGGAATATCATTTTAATATCAAACATTGTAAAGGCACAACAAATGTGATTGCAGATGCATTGAGGAGGAGCATGTCAGAAATCAACAACACTCAGGTTGAAACAACAATGCATACTAAACTATCGTTCAAACCAAAACAAGTAGCAATGGCTCAAACAACAGATCCCAGAATCATCAAAATCATTGGTAATCTTCAGTCAACCAATTTACATCCAGATCAAAAGAAGTACGTCATTCAAAACAAAGTCTTACACTACGTACAAAACAATCAATAACCCCGCACATACAGACCAGCAAAGCTGCAGCAAGTGTATCTGGATTACCATCACAGCCATCCATTGTTTGGTCATGTGGGAGAAGAAAAGGTCCTACACATGTTGCAAGCAAGGTTTTATTGGCCCAAAATGAGACATGCAATCACAAAATACCTTTAGTCATGTCCACAATGCCAGGGATTCAAAATGCCTACACATAAACTAGATGGCTTGCCACATTCCATCAAAGTGGAGCATGCATTTCAACTAGTTACATGGGATTTGATGGGACCTTTTCCTAAAAGCATCAATGGAAACAAATACATAGTTGTGCTCACAAAATATTTGACATGATGGGCCAAAGCGAAAGCCATTCCAAAAGCAACTACAAATCAAATCACCAAGTTTCTGATAGAAGAAGTCATCACAAGATACACGTGCCCAGAAAAAGTATTGTCAAACAATGGAAAACAATTCACCTCCAACATCATGCAAATAATCAACAAGGCAATGGGAATCTAGCAAGTCTTTGCATCCCTAGACAAATGGCTTAACTAAAAGATTGAACAGAACAATAAGAAGCATGATTGCTATGCATGTGGATCCATCACAAGAGGACTGGGACAGATATTTGCCATATATTTTGCATGCTTATAGGACAACAGTTCAAGCCTCAACCAGGATTGAGCCCTTTAGGGTATTATATGGCAATGATCCACATTTACCAAGTGATATCAATACAATGTAACTTCAACTACGGACCAGGGATGCCATGGACTGGTACATCCATCTACAAAAGAGTCAACCACTCATGATCTCAAGCATTCACAAAAACCTACATATAGCTCAATAGCATCAAAAACGGAAATTTGATGAAGATTGAGTGCAACCAAAATACAAAAAAGGAGATGAAGTTAGTGTGTATTATCCTGTGAGAAAAAAAGGCTTGCCATAATCATTGATGCATAGATGGATAGGTCCTTATCATGTACTCCAATAGCTCAGAAAGACCACATACTTGTTGCAAAATAAATAAAAGGGCACAAAAACCATTGCTCATGTCTGTCGAATCAAACCATACTACACAAAGAACCCGACAATGTTTCAACCAAAGCAGCTCACAATGACAACTCCTCCCCGCATGGCAAAAGATAAAACTCTGCAGGCACAAGACCAACAACACATTGATTTAGAGCATGAGGAGGATGAAGCAAAAATACAATAAGAATTTGAATCAGAATCTATTCATAACAACTGTCATTAAAGACAACATGACATAGCATGATCAGACGGTGATGAAATAAATAAGACCATGAGGTTTATAACTCATAGCAGCACGGACATGAGATAACTCATATGATCAGTTTGACACAGCTGTCCACACACAAACCCCTACAACAATTCCAACCACTACAAGGATATCAAGCCATAGCGACGCCAATTAGCGACGATAAATAGCGACGGTACACAGAGAAAAAAAACGCGGGCTGAAACCCGAGCGCGTTTCATTTTATGCATTCACGAAAGTTTTCGAGAGGGAGAGCAAGAGAGAGAGCGGCCATTTTGCTTAGAGGGAGAGAAAGAGAGAAAGAAGGCTTCTCACCGCCGCCACCGCCACCACCGCCACCGATGATGCCGCTACCGCCACCACCGTCATTCGCGAAGAAGAGGAGGAGGTGTACGGAGGGCAAAGAGAAGTCATCGTCGCGAAGAGGAGCCGCCAAACCCTTCTTCGAGTCTTTACGGTGAGTGCATTCTCTCTCTCTTTTACTTGTTTAGGGTTTAATTTGTGTATATTGAGAGAGGGAGAGGAAATGAGAGAGAAGGAGAGGGAGAGGGAGAGGGAGGGGGAGGAAATGAGAGAGGGAGAGGGAGGGAGAGTGCATTCTCTCTCTTTTACTTGTTTTTTGTATAATGTGTATATTGAGAGAGGGAGAGGAAATGAGAGAGAAAGAGAGGGAGAGGGAGGGAGAAGGAGGGAGAGAAAATGAGAGAGAAAGAGAGGGAGAGGGAGGAAATGGGAGAGGGAGAGGGAGGGAGGAAGAGAGAAAGAGAGGGAGAGGGAGAGGGGGAGGAAATGGGAAAGGAAGAGGGAGGGAGTGAGAAAGAGAGGGGGAGAAGGAAGAGAGAGGGAGGGAGAGGAAATGAAAGAGGGAGAGGGAGAGGGAGGGAGACATTAAACATAATAGGAAAATGAGAGAGAGGGAGAGTGAGAGTGAGAGTGAGGAAATGAGAGAGAGAGAGGGAGGGAGAGAGAGAAGGAGAGGGAGAAGGGGAGGGGGAGGAAATGGGAAAAGAAGAGGGAGGGAGACATTAAACATAATAGGAAAATGAGAGAGGGAGAGGGAGAGGAAGAGAGCAAAAGGAAATGAGAGAGGGAGAGGAGAGAAAGAAAATGAGAGAACGAGAGGAGAGAGAAAAAGAGAGAAAATATGTTAAACATAATAGGGAAAGAGAGAAAGAGAGGGTGAGGGTGAGGGAGGGAGAGGAAATGAGAGAGGAAGAGGAAGAGAGAAAAGGAAATGAGAGAGGGAAAGGAAAGAGAAAAAGAAATGAGAAAAAGAGAGAGGAGAGAGAAAAAGAGAGAAAAATCATTAAACCTAATAGGGAAAGAGAGAAAAAGAGGGCCAAGGTGAGGGAGGGAGAGAAAGAGAGAAAAGGAAATGAAAGAGGGAGAGGAGAGAGAAAAAAATGAGAGGGAGAGGAGAGAGAAAAAGAGAGAAAAATCATTAAACCTAATAGGGAAAGAGAGAAAGAGAGGGTGAGGGTGAGGGAGGGAGAGGAAATGAGAGAGGAAGAGAAAGAGAGAAAAGGAAATAAGACCTTATAATAAGCTCATCCTAGGCTCATAGGGGTTAGGCCGATCCTCAACAAACCTAAGGGATATATGGCTAGAGAACCCTAGCACACTTGTGCCTCCTAGCATAATATTCTACCTGCAAAGAGACCTCTCATACATGGGCCTTGTCCTAGCCTCCACCATGCAAGTATACAACGAAGGCAACCAGCCTATCAATTAGAAAAACATTCATTTTTCATAACGTAAATCCAAAAATAACTTTGGATATTCCATAAAAATCAATATCTTCTTAAAAAGACAAATACAAAAAACTAAAATAACATAATTCATATACTTCGCAAAACTAAAACAGCATCACCACAAGATCTCTTAGGAAACTCATCCTCAACTATCAATTTTAATTTAAAAATATAATATAAAATCACTTGCAAGGAAGGATACTCTTTTATCATTAACCCTATTTCTTCCTTAGAATAATCTTAGGAACAAATTTATGCTCTAACAAGCATATATTTGAGCATAATAACTATTTTAAGGTTTATTCCATGAGTAGTAGTAGTATATATGCAACCATCAAGCTAAAGATCATGCTTTGGTATATGTGGAGATCCCAATCTCATGCCCTCATAGAGATTATAGTGTGCAATAGTGTGGAGAGAAGGTGGGTGAGTTGTAAATGGTAAAGGAGAATTCTATTAATGATGGAGAGAAGATGAGGTGAATCGTCAATTCTATTCTTAGTGAGTGCAACCTACCCATAGTATGGCATCCATGACCGATTGAAATCAGTAAGACTTTGAAATCCTACCTCAAGTATTATAACTATTGTTTTGTGATGGATTTTCTTGCCATAATTCAATGTCAATTTGTGCTTGTGTTTTCCACGGTGCGTTGACTATGGGTGTCAAATGCTCTAGTCGGATCTCTCTCTTCTCTCAACCCTTCTCTCTCCCTCAATCTTCCCTCTTTCTCTCTTCCTATACTCTTCCCAAATCCTTCTATCTCCCCCTATCTCTTTTCTCTCTCTATCTCTCTTTCTATTTCTACCTCTCTCACTTCTCTCCTCTTCTTCTCTAACTTTACTATCTCCCTAACTCTTGTCTCTCTCTTCATCTCTATATAAGTAGTCGTAGAGAGATGGAAGGAGAGGAGAACAATTTAAGAAAGAAAAAAAGAATGATAACAAAAACAAATTGTTTGTCGTAACTAGACAAAATGGAAAACGATGAAGGTCATGTTGTTCAAGATTGCGAGGCGTATCTTAATCAGTGTGTCCCATGTCATTGCTCTCAATGCAAGCTGGCAATTAAAAGAAAACGTCGATTGTCTATAGAACACGTACGACGATTTGGCGAGTTTCAATCTGAGATCGTTGATCAGGCGATTGCGGATTTTCAGCAAACGGTAAGAAAAGTTAATATCAATCATGCATTGTACTCGCAAGCTAATTGAATACCATATACAATAAGATTAGTTCAGGCTGGCAAATTTTCTATCGAGGGAGGTGACATCTTCGTCCCAAGGAGGAGTGCACCCTTTGCGGCCAATTAGAAGAGTTCGTGGGTGTGCAATGGATGGAGTGCATGAGCCAATCCACCACTTGCAAGGCAAATCTATACCATCAATGCCAGAGGAGACATACAGCCTTCCAGACCTACCTACAATCTTAAAGCCTGAGATGGAGGCAATGATCGATGCATTGATTCCCATGAATGTCGAGACTTCTGATCTGCTTAGAGAGAAAACATCCATACCATTATATGATGGGTGCCGAGTATCTCGCCTGAAGACACTGCTTGCACTCTTAAGTGTGCAAGCAAAATACGGGTGGAGCGATGCGAGTGTGACCGAGTTGTTCAGGTACCTTGTACATACGCTTTGTTGATTTTTTTTGGCACTATTATTAAAAATATTTATGCTTTTTCAAGGTGTTTTATGATTTTTTTTCAAGTTATTGAAATATCATATATTACCACTTGCACATACCATGCTTGAGTCTCGTGATGATGCACGACATGTTTTACGAAAGCTTGGCATAGACTACAACATCCATGCATGTATCAACGATTGCCTACTGTTTCAAGGAGAATACAAGACTATGGAGACATGTCCAAAGTGTGGTGCTCACAGGTATCGACAGGACTTGCAAGGGCAAACCATCCCTCAAAAAGTTGTCAGACACTTTCCGCTTATCCCCCGCATAAACCACATGCACGTTCGGCATAGTGAGCTTGACAATGTGGCATGCACAGAATAGGTCCACGAATGGAGTTCAACAAATATCAGCGGATTCACGTGCATGGAGCCACATTGACTCTACCTTCCTAGGCTTTGCCCAAGGGCTAAGGAATCTTCGGATCGGTCTTGCAATGGATGGCGTGAACCCATTCGGTCTGCGCTCAACTTCTTACAGTGTATGGCCTATAGTCCCTGTCAATTACAATATCCCTCCATGGCTTTCTACGAAGAAAGGACATCTTATCCTTAGCTTACCCGTCCCCAGCCACTACAAAGTAAAAAATATGGACGTGTATCTTCGTCCATTAGTTAATGAGCTTAAGATTTTGTGGGAGAAGGACATCACCAAGCAAGATATGAGCAAGCGCGATGGTCGACGGTCTGCCAATATTCAAGCCATTCTCATGTGGACGATGCATGACTTTCCGAGATTCACAGAGTACTCAAGTAAATACACTTCCGTTCTCGTTGGTAATATCTATATTTTATCTTGTTCAAGCTTTTATTCACTGGGTCATGGTATTGGAACATGTCTGGTTACCTCAAGTTATCATGCATGTCTATTGTGCGGACCACAGTTAGACTCCCGAAGGTCACGAACCATGAAGAAGATGGTATATCAAGGACACGCCGCTTTCTTGCCAGAGGGTCATGAACTCACGGAAGGTTTTCTTGAACAACCTCCAACACGTATAAATGTCGCAAGCTGGTACGAGCTGAAAATGGTCCACGCGGAGTCGCATCCAAACGGAATGTGGCGGTTCTCAATTTTCTACAAGTTGCCATATTGGACCCACTTACAGGTCAACCACTTGTTGAATCCCATGCATATTTGCAAGAATGTGGGCAGCTTGCTATCGAACCACATCACAGGAAAGAGAGACACTATAGGGGCACGAATGGATTTGAAGGAGGTAGGCAAGATGGAGACGCTTTGGCCGCAATCGAGTGCTAATGGTCACGTGCAGCTACCTCATGCTCTTTGGGTTTGTCCACTAAAAAAGAGCGCATTGTGAAGCAAGTAGTCAAGTCTATCCGCACTCCAATGGGTATGATGCGTTCTCTCAGGTCTGCATTTTCTAAAGACGACCAATTATTAGGGCTAAAATCCCATGACTGGCATAAGATATGTCAGGTTTGTACTACGAATGGATTGTAATTGGCGTGCGCATTTTGCTATTTGGAGTATAGCCATTGTTCATAATGCTTTCTCATTTGTGACAGTTTGTACTACCGATCGCGATCGCAGGATGTCTTACTCCAAAAATAGGCAGGGCCATTTACAAGTTGTCGACTTTGGTGCAATGGATCTCACAGAAGGAGATTAAGACGTCCTCTATTGAATCCGTGAGGCGGGGAGCAGTGGACACAGTTTGTCTTTTTTAGAAATACCTACCTACCAGCATACTCACAATACAAATCCACATTCTTGTGCATCTTGTAGATGAAGTGGAGATTGTTGGACCTGTCCATACGCGATGGATGTTCTTCTTATAGCGCTTCATGAAAACCTTGAAAGGCTTTGTGCGACAACAAACTCGGCCAGAAGGTAGCATGGCTGAAGATTGGTTGGTGTCTGAGGCGCTAGTACATATTTCACAATGGCTACCAACGGTGGATCCAGATAACAAAATGCTATGGTCGCTGAAGGACGATGATAGACTGACCGGAGATGTGGTGGTTGGAAATGGGGTAGAAAAAAGAATGGATGCTACAATGGAGGAGAAGGTGAATCGCTTTTGTATGTTGCACCATGCCTCTATGGAGACGTGGCTCAGATCGCTAGGCAAGATCGAGAGGAAGCGCAATCTAAATTTCGACATAGTACGCATCATCGACCGATTCGATATCCCGAGGGCATGAAGGAGATGCCACGGTTCATGTCAACGCGATGGTTGCATGGAGCTTTGACCGCAATGTCTCGCGAAGGGGTAGAGATCTCAATGGAAGAGTGGGAATTCTTGAGGAGATGTAGTCCAAAGGTGATGAGGTGTTTAGCATTTGTCGTATCTATATTTTATATGCCACATCTAATTTGAGTGTTTCAATGTACAGTACAAAATATATAGTGCAACGTGGTCGCGCGAATAGCATTTTCGCATGGAGCATATTGATAAAATACACTCCACAATAGACTGTGGTATCATGGCAAGGTTAGAGCAGGAGAGCCGGCGATGAGCAACGGATCCAAACACGGTTACAGATGAGATGGAGTATTTTGGGAACTTGCAAAGTATCGTTACGGTGGATTACCATAGCTTCTCCATGATACTATTCGATGTACAGTGCTTCAAAGTGATACTTGAATGAGCTGGAGCAATAGTTCGACGAGGTCCATTTGAATTTCTCAGAATAGATTTCGAAAAAAATAGACTGATTTGCACGACACCTTTGTGTTACCGGCCCGTCGTGAACAAGTGCATAAACTCATTTGTTTGTTAATTGTATTATGACATGGTATATGTCACAATAGTTTAAACTCTCTTACACGTGTTTATGAATAGGTAATCTTCTATCCAAACCCCCGACAACCTCAATGGTGGTATGTTATACCTTCAGCTCCTCGAAGTGCGAGAGTATATGATCAAAGCGATGTTCCGAGCATAGATGAAGACAATATGCAAATAGAGGGGTCGATATTGCAAGGGATGGAGGCCACCGAAAGCTTGGAGCCAGCATCGCCTAACAATGATGAAAATACAGGAGTCCAAAAATTCTTTGAGAACGAGATGGACTCATCCTTTTGTGGTGACATGTCTATCGACCTTCCAATGTATGCGAAATTTTGTCAGGAGATTGACATGGGACTATAGGATACTTCATACTTGGAGCATCCACTTACTCAATTCATTGACTAATCACTTATAAGGGTACATAAGATATGCATTTTAAGTAAGATTTTTTTTTTTAGATTTATATTATCGTGCTTTGTATAATTTAAATTAATTATGCTAATATCATATTTTGTCTATGCAGGTGATATTTTAAGGATGAGTCAAGGGATGAGCGATGAGGAGTTACAGAATATCTTCACCTGCATGTCTCCAAACCAAATCGTGAGATTCAGAGACATGGCAGACCAAGAGCTGTCTTGGACATCGTCAGGCCGCTCTGCTAGATCTACTTCGGAGCGATCGGATGCTTCAACTTCTAGCAGACGAGGTCGATGCTCTAGACTTGGGCCAGAGGGAGAGAGTACTTCAGGGTCAGGGGAATGTTGTAGAGATACGGAGGCAGTGAGCCCGCAGTCGGCACGGAATACAGGTGCGACTCCTCGCTCTCGTGGCGGTTCTAGGGAGTATGGCTCAGGCTCAAGTGGATGCTGTGGAGGCACGGACGCGGTGTCTCCGTCTCGTCCTTCTGCTAGAGTTGCGTCACCTCTAGGATTTGTCACACCTATGGGGACATCTACTGCAGTTACTCCGACTTTTGCTCAGTCGTCTACAGGTAGCACCCATAGGGGTGCCACTCCGATATATTATCCCGGTGGATACACTAGATGCATAGGGGTCTCTTGGATATGGCCAGGAGCGTAGACGCAAGTAGAAGAGGACCCATCTTAGGCATATCCCAAGGGGATATACCTATCTAGTCGATGATAGGTCAGGAGACATCATCATGAATTATAAGGGGAGGAGGGTGATGGCTCGCATGAGAGAGTTGTGCCAACAAGTTTTTCGGCACATCTTAGATCATTGGAAGAACATACCGAAGTGGAGCAAGGACTACATAGTAGCATCCTTGCATGAGGAGTTTCCGATTCCAACCTCAGTAGATAGATTTTCTACGGGCTGGATGATGGACTGCATGCGTGCATATATATCACACAGACAATCGAACGCACGCAAGGTACTCAAGAGTGGGGCTACAAAGCCCGAGTGGCTACACATGGACGACTGGCGCCGACTGAGAGAGAAGGCTACAGATTCTCCAAGACGTTGGAGTCAGCAGCGCGAGGCGGCGAGGGCACGACTAGAAGCCGGAGTGGTCCATCATCTTGGGAGTAGCGGCCACAAAACATATTCGGAGGACTTTGTAAGTTTTTCTTTTGTTTTGCTTGCTTATTTTTTTGCAATATCCTTTGTACTGACAATCATGTTTCTAACAGTTAGTATTTTGTTTTCTTTGCAGCACTCCATTACAAATCGTGATCCGACCGGCCTTGAGACTCGATATGCAGAGAGGCACGGTCTCACTCCATTGATCAACCGATTATATAGACGCGGCAACCCTGTAAGTCACTCATCTTTCTTGTCCGTAGTTACCATGTTTAATTAGAATGAATTATTGTATGGTGGACTAATGTGTTGTTTCTTTTTTTGCAGAGTCCGTTCGATGCTCCTTTGCAGCAGGACGAGCTTTCGGATGGCAAGGATATGTAACTCACCCTTGGATCCTTAGAGCTCACACACCTTTCTTTTTTGGTCACTTGATCTGTGTAGACATTTTCTATGTAGTAGTAATATCTTGTCATGATTGTACCAGTCGCTTTCATTATGGGATCATGTATTTATTTCATGTATCAGTGTTATGATTTCAGTATACTTTGTTTTTGTTTACACGAGCATTGTACACAGTTCAGAAACTATTTTGTATGGCCCAAATAAAGTACATAGTGCTATATGTGGCAAGGCAATAAGCTGCCCTGCCACAAAAAAAATCCCCTGTTACTGTCGCAAATTTACTGCTCGCGTCGTTATTGGTGTTGTTATTAACATCGCATAGCGTCGGTATCAGTGTCGTTATTGGCATCGGTATCAGCATCGACGCTGATACCGACACCAATAACGACGCTGATACCAACGTTGATATCGACTGTTCTATGGCGTCGCCAATAACGATGTTTTTTGCGACGACAGGGGCAATTTTGTTATTTACATTTTCGTCGCTTTTAACGTCGGTATAAGGCCTATATCTTGTAGTGAACAATCAACAACAAAAAATTATCATCGTCAAAAGGCTAGTGGGAGGCATAGTTGACCTACAACAAGAAATGATACCTGCAGTTCATTGACATATTCATCCAACGCAACTGAAAGGCAACATGAAAATGAAACAAGTAAAATGAGAAGAAATGTTTCGCCAAACAGGCAAAGTACATCAATGAACTGTGAGAAAGGAAATGAAAACCACAAACGTGCAATAGATAAGAACTCTTGTAATTGAGCCTATGCAACATCTCGCCTATTCCAAAAACAAGCCCATGTGTTTTCCATGTAACACTTTATTTATTGTGCAACAAGTTCCATGCAGGGGGAAAAGTGTAAGAACCCTAGTTAACATTAACCCTAGTTGCGTTGACAGTTACTTCAATAATCGCATAAGATGTAATGGGTGAGTAGAAATGGGGGATCAAACATTTATAGACCATCTCTTAGCAGCGTATCTCTCTCTCTCTCTCTCGTCTGCCATCATTCAGGCGCATCACAATATACAAAAAAATGTAGGAAAAAGGGAGAGAGAATATAGGTAGAAAAATAGAGAAAAAAAAGAATGAATGTACCAAAAAATAGAGAAAAAGGGGGGAGATTTAATATATAGAAAAATAGGGGAAAATAATAAATATATCAAAATAAGGGGAAAAACGAGAGAGAGAGAAAGAGACTGAACGTGTAGTAAATCAACTCGTGACTAAGACCCCCTGCTGTAATAACGGGGGATGGCTGTGCTTTGCTTTGCTGGTTATCTTGCGAGACCTCCCTTCTCTCCTGCCATCGCTCCTTCCTTCGACTTCACTGTCATCATCCATCCATCATCGTCGTCGTCGTCACCTTCTTCATCTTCAGAAGTGGGAGGGGGGATTTCTCGGGCCCCCTCCCCCGCCATTGTCTCCTGCGCGCCCTCTCCTCATGCATCCTCCTTGCGTGCCGAAAGCTCCTTCTTATAAACTTCCAATACAAGAATGAGAGAGAGAGAGACAGAGATTCAGAGAGAGAGAGAGGCCCGCTCACCAAGCGAATACCTTGAAAGCAAGGAAACCTTGGTGTGATTTGCACCATATTCCTGAGGAGGAGAGGCCGCAGGCGGAATATATGATTGTATTTGAGGTCCTCCCGCCAATTATGATCGGATGAAACAAGAAAGGCTGCATCTTTATCATATTCTCACAGGAAACCCTGGCTGTTTGTGCGGGGCACTGAAGGCTCGAGGTCCTGTTTGAAAATATCATCATCAGAGATACAGTTCACGATATTATTGCATGTGATTGTGCCAGTCCGTTTATTGTAACCCTTCGCTTTTTGGAGCTTTAACAGGAAAGAAGCGTCAATGGTTTTCTAATGCTCATTCAGATTTGTATCACATTTTATTGGCCAATTGATTGTGATTTAAAATGATCTGACAAAGGTTGGGATACTATGGAATTCTGACAATTCAAGGTCAAATATTTCATTCTTGCCCATTCAGATATAAACATTAAGCCCCTACATTATGGGCCTCGTTTCAATCCGTGTGGTGGTTTTGGGCACCATTGCCTTCTTGGTTTTCTGGATTCTGGCAGTTTTTCCATCCTTTAAGCTACTTCCTATCGGGCGCACGGCAGGAGCTGTTGCCGGTGCAGTCCTTACGGTTGTATTTCAAGTACACTCACCAAGTGAGGCATATGGTGCCGTCGATCTTTCTGTATTGGGCCTTCTGTTTGGCACAATGGTGGTCGGTGTATACTTGGAAAGAGCTGATATGTTCAGGCACCTAGGTGATGTGCTTTCATGGAAAAGTAAGGGTGGCTGGGACCTACTCGCCAGAGTCTGTGTTATGAGTGCACTTGCAAGCGCCCTGTTTACCAATGATACTTGCTGCCTCGTCTTGACAGAATTTGTCTTGAAGCTCTGTCGGCAGAAGAACCTGCCTCCCAAGCCATTCCTACTTGCACTTGCAAGCAGTGCCAATATAGGCTCTTCTGCAACACCCATAGGAAACCCTCAGAACCTAGTCATTGCTGTTCAGAGTGGTATATCTTTTGGGAGATTCTTTCTTGGTCTATACACGTCTATGCTCTTGGGAGTCATAGTCAATATTGCTCTGTTACTTTTGATCTATTGGAGACAATTGTCTTCTCATTCTGATAATTCTGGAACTCAAGATCAACTGACTGCCTCTCCTTGGACACCATTTCACTCTGGAAATTTTGAGACATTAACAGAGACATTTCATGATAGTTGTTCAGAAGCACTCAATGAAAACAATCAATCTCCACCTATAGATGATGCAGGACTCAGGACTTCTCAGTTTGAGAAGCCTCCTTTAGATGAGAAAATGGGGGATGTGATTTTAGCAGTTGATTCAACAACAGGTGCATATCAAGGTAATGAGGTCAGCATGTCACATTCAGAAGGAGAAGGTGGTGATTTGAAATCATCATTGCAAGGGCATCAGACTTCCCTGCCAGTAAATTCCACCATAAGGAAACGCAGATTACCTCTAGACAGTGAAATACAAATGCACCGATCAAACCCTGAGCAAATCTCACCCTCAAGGATGGAGTCCTCACTATCACTAGATAAAGTCGGTGTGTGGAAAAGTAGGCTGTGGAAATGCTCTGTGTATTTTGTGACAACTGCTATGCTTGCGGCACTCCTGTATGGTTTGGATCTATCATGGACAGCACTCACAGCTGCTGTGACACTCATGGCTCTTGATTTCTGTGATGCTGGACCCAGCCTTGAAAAGGTAAATCTCAACTTTGGAAGCGGCATGCACCTTTGAATTGAACTGATACTCAATTGATGTGTCTTTACTTTTATAAATTATTCTTGAGATGAAAAATAGTGTGACATCTACTGCTGAATTCTCTTTGGTTTTTCATTCTGGATGGTAGGATCCCAGAAGTATGTACTATGCTTGCTAGAATAACTAAAATGCAGATATGAATTTTAATGCAATGAAACCAGTTTTGTAGATAAATGACTCCAAGGAAGAAAAATCAAAGTACAATCAGAGAAGAGCATGATTGGTAGAGCTTTGATATTGCTTATGCTGTCTAGCAAGATACAAACAAAGGTAGAAGATACAGTGTTATTGTAAACACTTGTTTAAAAAAATTTGTTGATCCCTTTGTGACATATGAAGAAAGGTCTGCAGTGCATTTCCAAGCAAGACTACACATCATGGTGCTGAGGTGGCAGATTGCTGTCTGAGTACAGAACTATACACACTATATAGATTATATGTTACCAAATATTTGCCCATTACGGTGTTGAGGTGGCAGATTGCTGTCTGAGTTCAGAATTGAACTAAGCATATGTGGTCCTCTCATTAGCACAGCCTTTTCTACTATAGATCAACAAAGCTGCTTGCCTATCCAGTCCGCTGGTGGCCCTGTTGTTGCTACCAACAAAGGCATGAAAGACGGCAGTGCCATTCTTGCCTTGAGCAGTATGTTGTGGTGTTACCGTGAACTCTAAGTCAAAACGCTCTTTTGCATTCACATTAGTCACACCATTGTGCATGCACCCACACACACACTTTTTTTTTTCTGTTAAGGGTATTGTATTGATTTCCAAAAACTTGAATACAAGTGAACTATATGACTGACAATACAGGAGTCACCATCGTACTAAAGGTTCGGAAAGCCCTAAACATCCAAAGGGCTCCCCGAACCTACCCCCTTTTCCAAACCTCCCGTTTTCAATCAAAACCCCCTCCCTTCCCCTCTTTCTCACACGCAATATCTCATTTTCTCTTCCCCTTCCCTTTTTTCATTAAAGCCTTCCCTCCCCCCCCCCCCCCCCTCCCACCTCCCTTTTTTAAATTAAAACCCCTTCCCCTCTCTCTTACTTATAATCTCTCTGTTTCTTTTCCCTATCCCCTTTTTAATTAAATTCTTCCCCCCTCCCCCCCTCTCTCTATGTGTAGGGCCTAGATTCTCTCTCTCTCTCTCTCTCCTTTAATTAAATCAAACTTTTTTTTAAATCAAAAGTTTCTCTCTCAGAGTTCTCTCTCTCTCTCTCTCTCTCTCTCTCTCTCTCTCTCTTACATTAAACTTTTTAATGTAAACATTTTGTTTAATTAAAATAAGAAGAGAGAGAGAGAGAGAGAGAAAGAGCAAAAAAAAGGAGAGGGAGAGAAGGAGAGAGAGAGTAGGAACAGAGAGAAAGAATTATAGAGAGAGGAAATATTAAATTTAAGAGAGAGGAAAAGAAAAAATGAAAAGAGAGAAAAGAGGGGAAGAGAGACAGAGAGAGAAAATAAGAAGAAAAAGAGAAAAATTTTGAACACAGTGAGAAAATTATAGAGAAAGGAAAGACAAAATTTAAAAGAAAGAAAGAGAATTATAGAGAGAGGAAAGATCAAATTTGAGAGAGAGAGAGAGAAAAAAAAAGAAAAAATGAAAAGAGAGAAGAGAGGGGGTGAGAAAGACAGAGAGAAGAAAATGAGTGAGAGAAAATAAGAAGAAGAATTATAGAGAAAGAATTTAAACATAGAGAGAGAATTATAGAGAAAGGAAAGATAAAATTTAAAAGAAAGAGAAAAGAAAAAGAAAAAAAAAAGAAAAACTTTCTTTTAAATTCAAATTAAGGAGATATATATAAAAGAGCAAAAAAGAAAGAAGAGGAGAGGGAGGGAGAGAGAGGGGGAACAGAGAAAGAGAATTATAGAGAGAGGAAATATAAAATTTAAGAGAAAGAAAAAGAAAAAAGGAAAAAAGAGAAGAGAATGGGGATAGAGACAGAGAGAAGAAAATGAGAGAGAGAAATAAGAAGAAGAGAGAGAATTTGAACATAGAGAGAATTATAGAGAGAGGAAAGATAAAATTTAAAAGAAAGATAAAAGAAAAAAATTTAAAGAGAAGAAAAAAAAAGAAAAATAGAGAAGAGAGAAGGAAAGAAGAGGAGAGAGAGAGAGAGAGAGAGAGAGAGAGAGAGAGAGAAGAAGAAGAATAAGAAGAAAGAGGAAAAGAGGAAGAGAGATGGAGAAAAAGAGAAAAGAGAAAATTCTTTTGAAAATTTAAATATTTTTTGAGAGAGAGGAGAAGGGAGAGTAGAAAGATAAAATTTAAAAGAAAGATAAAAGAAAAAATTTTAAAGAGAATAAAAAAAAGAAAAATAGAGAAGAGAGGAAGAAAAGGAGAGAAGAGGGGAGAGAGAGAGAGAGAGAATAAGAATAAGAAGAAGAAAGAGGAACATTCTGCACAATGTATTAAATGCGCAAAACTGGCGATTGATTATGCAAAACATTCTAATCAAGAGGTGGTACTGATTTAATTGGACCTGGAAAAGGCTTTTGATTATCTGGACTAGTCTTTCATTGCAGAACTTATGTCTGTTATGGGCTTTGGTGCCGGGATGTCTCATCTGATTTACACCATCAGTGCTACGACGTCTTCGCGAGTCATGCTGAATGGAGGCGTTACCGAGCTATTTATCCTTGCCTGCTCTGTCAGATAGGGGTGCCCTTTGAGTCCTCTCTTCTTTGCCCTTGCGACTCATCCACTTCTTTCGATGTTATCTCATATGGCAGCTTCTACTCAGTTTGCTAGATTGTCACTTCCTTTTGGACAGCACTTCATTAGTCAATCCTTGGCTGATGATAGCTTTATGATTCTGCGTGCGGACAAGGATAACCTTCGTAAAGCATTAGATATTTGGGATCTCTTTGGTCAGGCTTCCGATCTTCGCATCAATCCTTGAAAATCGGCCATTCTCAGCTGCACGGAGTTGGATTTGCAGTCATTGGACTGGCAGGGTATACTTATTCCCCATGGCTCCATTGTCAGGCATCTTGGGTACCCTTTGGGTATTGATGTTCCCCCAAAGCAGCTACTACAGTGGATCTCACAGAAACTGTCGGCTAAGTTTCTCTGTATTGGAAGTCTCAGGCATGGCCCTTCCATGTTCACCTCAAAGTAGCCCAGACAATTATGTTGCCAATGCTTGCATACTTCTTGCCATTGCTGCCCTGGACTGCTACTATACTGAATGCTATTACTTAGCCTATACGCTTCATGTTATGGAAGAAGGATTCCCTGCATGCAGCCATTTCTTGGATTTCTTGGTCGCATGCATGCACCCCCAAACGCATGGGTGGAGGGGCTATTTTAGATTCCCAAACTCATATGTTGGCACTCCGTTGGTCGCTTTTCCGTGCCATGTGCTCGGATCAACATCCGTGGGTTGTTATAGCCCGTTATCTTCTAGAGGATCAAGGGCTTCTGCATGGTAATACCCAAATCCGGAGTTCTTGGTGGCACATTCTCAATGTTGATTCTCAGTTCTCCAGTTCTTCCTCATCCCTGCTTGCCCATTTGGTATGTTCCTGGAGGCTGGTCCTTCGCAAGGCTCAATGGCATCCAGCAGAGAATCGCCTGGCTACTAATTCTTTTCAATTGGAATTATTGGCAGTCTCACGGTTACTTTTGTGGGAAGGTAAACATGAGCTTCGACCAAAATTCAACCGCATGGCACATTTGGAATCAACTTTAGTCGCGGATGCCACCCTTGCCAGTCGGAATGTCTTGATATCCTTTCATACAGCCAGAAGGCTTTTCAAGATCCCTCGTGGATACAAGCATTTATGGGAACAGCTTTTGATGGTGCTCCAGAGCAAACACCCCTTTCCTGCCCTTGCTTCGGATCGTCCCTGGCAGGACTGGGACTTGGGAGGCCGGGTGACTTTAGAAAAGGCTTCAGCTAACCAGGTGTATCATCTTATGATTAAAGATCATCAATGGCTGGTTACTAAAGCTAATACTTTATGGGGATTGCGTAAATCCCAGTCATGGTGGAGGGCAACTGTGATGGACGGCTGGTTGAACAAGACACCCTTCAAATATAAGGTCTTTCTTTGAAGGATAATGATTGGTGGTCTTGCGCTTGCTTCAGCCCTTTCCAAGCGCCGAATCTTCAGCAGCAACTGTTTCTTTTGCACCACCAGTGTAGAATCCGCCCGTCATCGATTTATTTCTTGCCCCATCGCTAAGAAAATCTGGTCATTCTTGTCAGTCGTTTGGCGAGCGATGGTTGGTTTAGCGCTACGCCCGTTTGATTGGGTTTTTGTGCAGCCCAAATACCCCACACCGACTCAGCCACATATGAAGATCATGTTTTACTTTCTGCGATATTGGGGCTGTTGGCATAACTGGACCATTCGGAATGCTTTTCTTTTTTATTCCGCCTATAATGTTCAGCGGCATATTGCTAGGCTTAAGGGTCTCTTGTACTGGCAGATAGATCTTCTCCGGCACTTTAATATGCTCTCTCGGGAGGACTTACGCCCCTGGCATATGGCAATTTCCTCTGTGTCTTTGCCATGACTTTGTAATTCTTAGGTCATCTGGTTCTTGTAAAGAGATAGTATCCTCTTTACACACGATGGGGTAGACCCATCGTATATCTTGTAATCATGAAAACTTGTAATTTCTTCGTAATTAATACAATTACCTTTTACGAAGAAAAAAAAGAAAAAGAGGAAGAGAGATGAAAAGAGAAAAGAGAAAATTCTTTTTAAAATTTAAATATTTTTTGAGAGAGAGAGGAAGGGAGAGAGAAGGAGAGAGGAGGGAAGAGAGAGAGAGTATGTGCAAAAGAAAAGAATCCCTCCAAGATTTTTATTCCTCCATTAGTATCGAGGACTCCAAAATCCCATCCTGATTCGTGGGAGGGTCAGTCAGTTCCTAGTAGCGATCGAGAAATTTACATCCACAACCCCTCTGGCACTCCCGCCTCCTCTTGCCTAATAGATTTCTCACTGAGCGACCTCTCACCGTCGGGGCTAATCCAAAGCTCCTCGCGGCGATACAAAACAATCCACCTTGGAGCAGGATTCCACATCTAGCTGTGGGAAAGACATAGCACCACCTTTCCTTTTATTAACCTGATTATATATTTATAATCAAGTTTAACTGTTGCAAGCACAATCAATCTTTCCTATGCAACCATCGATGCATGCACAAATCAAAAAGAAATAACAGCAAGTGCTTTTAGCATAGGAAGCAGCTCACCCAAATCTACGGTTTCTCTTTTAAAGTTCCACCTTATTCTTAGGATTTCACTTCCTACTTGTAACTCCTTTTTAGGATCCGCAAGTTATTTCGCAAATATGAAGTCTATTTTATCCTTATGAAAAATTTGACATTTTCGCCCTAAAAGATACATGTGACAAACAATTCATGTGACAGACAATTCATACGTTGCCTTGCCTTAACCCGCGCTTAGAAGGATTTCAAATGTTTCTCCAAGTCTATATAGACTTTAAAATTTGTATCGACAAATTCTTATCAATGTCCAGTAAGTCCTGCAAACTTTTGATATTTATTTAATTTTCTAATACTAATAGTTTCAGGGTTGTTGAGTATTTCATAGTTTTTTTTGCTTCAATATTCTCGATATTTTACGTTAGGTTTTCTCGCTGAATCATACATGGGTCAACTCATGATATTGATGCTCTCGCTAATATAATCATTAATATTAACATTACGTGAGTTTTCAACAAGAAAATAATTTTTATTTTATTCTATTCGTATTCTCTGGATTAATCGACGATGTCCGAACATTTGCCGAACTTTCAACGTTATCTAAAAAGATCAATTTTCATTTAGCTATGTCCTAAGTGCAATGTTAATTGTTTTTCTGAAAACTTTATTCTAGACAATGCAAAAATCATAAGTACAAATTTTATTTCATCTTTCAAACATCGAATTATATTACTACACACCTAATTTACGTGCATCTAGTATATATTTTCCTATACGATTTTCTATTGATTTAATACATTTATTATTTCATGATATTATCTAAATGATTTTCTATAAATTATTATAAAACTCATATGCATCTATTTATCATTAGCAAAATGAAATAGATATAGTTACTTTCAGAGAAAATTTATAAAATATTCCCTTCCCCGACAACGTCCACATTTTTTCTGTTATTACAATCACATGCATCACTAATAAAATAACAATGAATATCACAAAATAAACCATAATTAAGAGATTTGGACCACTTTTTGTTCGTTTGTGATGCTACATTCTTAACATTACTATGAATACTGTACATTACTCTAAAATTATATTTCCTGTATGTGGAATTATATTCTTCTTGAGCATCTTCATTTCAGAACATCTCTACAATCTTTTTGGCATTATCACAACAAGTTAGAAATTTATGACAGTACTGTATCAACTGCTTTGGATACTATCAGCAGTTTTACTGGCTCGTCATGACTACTTTTCTCTTACTTTTATGCAGGTGTCATACCCACTTCTAGTCTTCTTTGCAGGAATGTTTATCGCTGTGGATGGTTTCAATACAACTGGTATACCAAGCACTTTTTGGGATGCTGTGGAGCCAAATGCACGCATCACTAATGTTACTGGCGTTGTCATTCTCAGCCTTGTTGTGATTGTGCTGTCTAATATTGTTTCCAATGTACCCACTGGTGAGTCCCAAAGTCTCTGAAATACTGTCACCAAATAATGTTAGCTTGCACATATTGCACATAATTTATAATCTATAAGGATGCCTAATCTTATGAGCAGTAGTTGTGCAGTCAAATTAAAGGTGTCAAGCTCTCAACTGACACAAACGTGGGAGATTGCAAATTCTCAGCCATCTCCAGAAACATAGAAAGTAGACGAATTTTATGAAAATAACATGTCTACCCATCCCAGTTTGTAAAGTTGCAACAATATACACATTATTCTGGTATTGAAACAAGAAACACAGGTGTCAACCATTTACCTCCTTTCAGAGTACAGTTTCAAGATTCAAGTTACAAACAGGGTATCTTGAAACATTAACTCAATTAATATGAAATTCCAAGAGGAAATATGGGGCAAGGGTGTGGGGGGTAGAGTAATGTTAACAAATCTAAAGAGTTCGTAAGATCTATGAGACAAGCTATCCATTGCAATGCTGTTAAAGCAGGATGTAACAAAAGAATTAAAGAATTAATGACTTGAAAACTTAAAACTGGAGGCGTGGCCAAAAGAGAACCCTCGTTGGGATCCTCCTCATGCAGGTGGGGAGCTCATGTGCCTCTGAAGTAAGCCCTGGATCTGGAACTGGTGCAGTGAGGCTAGGACGCACAGTGGTTTTCTCAGCAGGTGATAATACATCTTGCTGACTAGTACCATGTGAGTGTGCTGCTCTCTCCTGGTCTGGACTGGTGGCTCACAGCAGTGTTGCAGGGATCCCACTGCTTGACTGTAAAGATATTTTCATAAGAAGAACAGAGAAAGAGTGAGAGGGGACAGATCAACAATCATCAATGAGGATCAAATGCTCAGAGATTATACTATCTCAAAGAGGAGCCATATCATGTCATTATGACACCACGAGTTTAATTTTAGAATCATTTAGAGAACGATGGTTTGCTTTGAGAAGACTGATGCAAGCATCATAATGCCTCTTAATTAACGAGTCAAGAAAAGGGATAAAGGCACATCATTCATGCTTAGAACATGTGCAACTATACTAGAATATTACATGCTTAGAACATGAGAAACTATACTAGAATATTACACGCTTAGAACATGAGAAACTATACCAGAATATTACAACATAAGAAACATGCTTATGGTTTGGTATGGCACTGCTACTGTTGGGCTTACTTGTCATGATAGCACATATGGTTTGGTATGATGACTCGATCTGTGGCTGATGACTAGACAGTTACAATTAGACATGAATATAGAGTGTTAAATAAACTATGCTGCCTTTAGCAATCTCTTTCAGTTTTGCATACTTTCAATGAAAGCTGGCTTATACTGATGTCAAAGCCAATATACTTTTCACATACAAAGCATGAAAATCATCAATACACTATGAGGATATCGAACATCGAAACTTCTAAAGGACTCTTCTAACAAGTAGGATGTGCCAACATTTACAAGGCCTGTAGTGTAACCAACTTTATGAGTCCTATTTCACTTGGGTGTTAACTATTGATTGGACATCAAAATGTATCTGAGACTCCGTGTGAAAATTCTGGGATGGAAGTTTCCTTGAAACATGTCCCTGCTATGCCATGTGAGATTCCACAACTAGATGGGCAAACTACTACTGCCACAAAAACAAAGTGAGTACATGGGACTTTACTCAGACAACCCAGGATTCAGGAGCTGCATGACACAACCTAGGACTCAGGAGCTTCATGACAGCAATCACTTATCTGCTTCACAGCAGCTAAAAGTTTCCAAACAAATACAATGTGCTGTAATACTGAATACTCAGGATATGATTATTACAATGTCTAAGATTTACCCCTTCCACACTTGAAACCTGCCCTTCCCAGTTACTTACTCAATGATATGGGTTGATCTAAGTTCACCTCATTGCCTTTCTCTTGATCAGTTGTGCTTTATCTTTGAAGGACATACCCATTTTGTGGTCTTTTTTCATCCGTCAGCCTCTGCATGGTGGGAATTGTTGAAATTGGATCCACATACCTTGTGGACATTCATATATTGGTATTATTATTATAAAACTACGCCCATCTGAAAACATAGCTGCTGATGATTTTACACTTAATCCTTCTAACGAGATGTCAAGCAGAAATGTTTAGCATAGTGATAACGTGCTTGAAAGTAATTTAGTGGATAAGAGTTGTGAGCCATGTAAAATTATTGAAGCATGCATGTTAGAGAACTTCCGATGTTTCTAACCAGGGGCACGTGGCATCTGCAGTGTTATTACTGGGGCCACGAGTATCACAGTCTGCAGCCTCCACCGGTGCCAGTGTTACAAGAGCATGGCTTATCTTAGCATGGGCAAGCGCTGTTGCTGGTAATCTCACACTAGTTGGATCAGCTGCAAACCTCATAGTGAGTGAGCAGGAGAGGAAAGCACAGTTGCTTGGCTATGAGCTAACTTTTGGATCACATATAATTTTTGGGTTTCCATCAACTTTGATTGTAACTGCTGTTGGCCTCCCTTTCATAAGAGGCTAAGAACATCTAGTTTGTAAAGCTCTTTGATGTGCTAAACCTTGTACATTTTAAATTGTGAGGAATCTGAGCCTTCCAATTTGGCTGCAGTTAGGCATTGTAAGCCAACCCAAAAGCTGGCATGTCCTTGAACACAGTTCATACCCATACGCCGTTCCCTTATAATTATTTTAGTAAATAATTTTTTTCTACCATGTGCTAAACTCTGCTTACATGAAGACTCTCACTTCCAGATAAAATTCAAAACCAGCTTTCATCTATCCTGTCACGATTGGTTTTGAACATCTATATTACCTTCACTTTGCATTGGCTAAAATGACTCTACGGTGCATTCAGTTGGGATTTACAGCTGATCATATTTGTAAATGAGCCGTTCATAAGCACTTGGTTCCTGAGGGGGTCATAGCTTTTTAGGACTTCAGTGTCTCTTTTTGTATGTCCAAATAAACATCATTTCTGATTGAAGCACATTATGAAGGTTTTGATGAGAAACTATGAAGGCGTTGAGAGTCTTTGATCAACAGCTTTTAGGGAATCACATGCTTATCACTGGAGAGTGCCAAATAGGTAGCTGCAGTGACCAATGGCAAGCTAATGAAAACCATTTAACCAGAATTATGAACAGCCTGTGCTCGGACAGGAAAGAAGTTTCCAACAAGAAAACTTCAAGTGTGAACTCTTAGTAGGAACTTTTAAGTGGGAGTTCTTAATAAAATATGGGATACACAGATGCAGTCTGTAGAGAAGAAAAATGCATCACATCAAAAGGTTATTTCTGCAGCTGTCAAAGGCCCTTGAATCCACTTCCAGGTGTATGAAGTTTGTAACAGTAGATTTTGCATACAGTACAAGCTTTATATATGCCAGAAATGCCGAACCTTCCAGATCTACCCAAGTAGGAACCGTATCCATGAACTCCCCAAGCCATGTCTAGTGATTGTTAGGCTATAAGCAATCAATGAATAGTTTTGCAAGTCTCAAGTGAACTTGTACATCTACCCTGCAGGTACTGATGCCCCGCAGTGAGTTCCGCACGAGGCATCCACATTCTCATTTGCAAGTTAGTACGAGGTGTTGATGCCTAACCTTGCCTTTGGCAATAAGAAGGGTTCTCCAGTCTAATCATTGTGTGCTTTACTCTCATGTCTTTCTATGAAGTTTAGTGGATGCCTTGCCTTCAGTATGACAGGGCACAAAGCGTAGGGAAATACTGTCCCATGCTGTCTAAAGGGTGGCATCTAAAGAGAAATGAAAGGAAAATGTTGGACATAGTGATGTAATCATGAAAGATGAGTTGGGACTGGTTGTAAAACAGGAAATATGACTGTGGCATTGCTGTAAGTGCAGTTATTCCATTATTTCTACACATGTGGTGCCCTTTTGCACGTGTCAACTGTTGAAAGGGATCTTGCTCAGAATTGGAATGCATGTACTAAAGCCATTGTGGCTCGGTTAAAAGGAATGGCAAGTGGGTCTGTGAAGAGTTTACTCTGGACCTACACAATGGCAGGAGCGGATTTGCCTTGCTCTTTCCTATTACTGCTAATGATGGTTCTCTGCTTCACTTGCTCTGCAGGACATTGAAAATTTCATTAAGCTAAAAGAACAGCTGCTTATTTCTACTGCAAGAGTACAATTGAGGCCTAAATGGAATGTAGAGGCTGATGGGCCGCCCTCCCATTGAGGACCGAGAGATTGGTTGCCAAATTGTCGTATGCCTTCAAACTGTTGTTGCAGAATATATTGAAAGACCTTATGAGTTTGAAGGAAGTCAAGATTGCACTTTTCTTAGAACGAGGAAAGGAAAACCCCCTCGGTTCTAATGAAGAACTTCTAGAGGCCTTCCAAGAATTGAGGGTTATAAGTGGGGAGTACCTCACTAGAATTTCTTAGTTACTTGAGGGAACAAGGGCAAGATTGATTTGTTTGAGGTAATGCCAAGCTGATTCTTAAGAACTAGCTGGAGAAGAAACGTAGGGAATTAGAGAACATTAACCATGCTCGATGCCTCTTTTAAGACTACCAGCCAAAGTGATAGTTCTTTGAGTCCACTTTTTGCTGGTAGTTTCTCGTTCATCCTCATCAATAAGGGTTTGTGCAAGGGAGAGCAAGTATAAACTGATGCAGTCCTCCAATATGGATTTGATAAGGCCATGGTTACTGGAAATGGCTGTCCTTTAATAATATGATCAGATTAGTTGGGTCTTCATCTTGACAGTTCTAGAATATTTGGGAGCCCTTGATCAAAAGCGAAAACAAAGGTTCTAATGATTGGCATAGATGAAAACCTTGACCCAGAATTTGGGATACGAAGTAACAAAACGGGGCAACATATTCAGGTATCTAGGATCTAGACTCGTAGATGGTAATTTTGCCATGACATTGTAGCAAATGTATACCTTTGGTTGGAGGGAAAGATCAAGGATTCTCCAACCAACTGCCTCTTATTGAAACACATGTTCTCGGTTAATTTGTGTGGCTTCACTATTCAACCCTCAATACAACGTGTTGGGAAAGCACAGGATTAGCGACCTACCAACGTCACTCGCATGGAACCATCAACGTCACCAAGCGAAGCAATTCATTCATGCAGTGATTGTTGAAAAAGAATCGGTCCTACCTGATGCATTGATGCTCAGAGAGAGAGAGAGAGAGAGAGAGGACGAAAGGGTGGGGGGACCTTGAAGGCACACCTCTACAAAGCAGTCGTGGAGAATGAGCCTGATGGTGGAGGGGGCAACGATATTGTCCTGCTTGGCCCGTGCAAGGATGGTGTTGCGGACGGTGGAGGCGACATTGGGGCAGGAGGAGGAGTAGAAGGAAGGGCTGAGCTGAGCCGAGGAGCAGCGGGTGAGGATCGACCACAGCGACAGCGGCAGGAGCACAAGGACGCGCATGGATCCTGTTTTCGGACGCTGCTGCTTCGTCGTTGTCGTCGTCGTCGTCGTGTTTCTTCTTCCCCGAACCAGGTGTTGGGCCTGTGTCTGTGTCTGTCTGTCTCCAATACACAATTAAATTTCATCCACTATATTGGTTATGCTATCCACCCATGAAACATGTTCATGTGAACCCTTAATAGGTAAATAGGCTAAAACTTGTCTTAAAAGCTTTCTACAATGGCTTGCTGGAGATTACTAGACGTGACAATGATGAATCCTTAAATAAAGTTCCAAGCCCACCCAAAAATGATCAACCCACACAATCCCAAATCTTTGCAAGATGCTTCCAACTTCTCAAGATGTAAAGACCTCCTGAAAAGGTTTACAAGGTTGTGCTATGTTGGTACGTTGGCCGAGCATATCACTTTTGCAGAGAGTATCTCCCTTCCATAACAATAAAGCACCTCAATGTTCTTAGTACTAGTATGAAACATTGACTTCTATGCAACTACCCATGCACTCTAACTATCATTAAAAGATAGTAGTGGCATATGACTATCCAACACCCAAATCAACCATAAGGTGTTTGAGCTAAACACACAACTGTACTTGAGGGAGTTTTGAACTAGAATTGACCACAGTGGGCTGCAATTAGTCTAGCTTGACCTCTCAGAAATCACACACTCCTAACCAATTAGGTTGCTACTCATTGATGCAAAGATAGCCGCAAACCTTATCAACATGATGCATATCTTCTTCTTCCTTGGAAATATGATCATGTTTAAATGCATGCCAAAAAGGAGCCATCCCATGTGAGTTGTTTGCACGGCTAGTGTTTCAATATGTGATAAGAGGGCTCCAAACTAAAGCTCGTACTTAGTTGATTCAAGAGAAAATTATATTCAATCATTTGGAAGCATCTTAATGAGTTGTTGTCAATGTCAGTATCCCCTCATTGAGAAACTAAGGAGTTATTATGCTAATGCATGAGTAAGTATTAATGTTGTCAAGGGCATACACAGAAATTCTCTCAAAATTCTGAAGAAAGGAAAATGAATAAAAGTTTTATCCTTTCATCAACCTCTTAGAAGATACATCTATACTTTATGCCATATCGTATGGGTATGAGTTACATTGAAAAGTTTATTAATGCATACTAGCATTTGATAATCCAAGGACAACATATCTCCCATGGTTGGATGTGTGCATTTCATTGAGATGAAAGGAAGTAAGTTCATAAATATATGTTTGTGATAAATCATAAATCATTTGTTGTGAAAACGTCACAAATGTATGGAGTCCACCACTGTCTCATCAACATGTAAAAATGAACACTTGAACATACTTGTTGTGCAAATGTTGACCTTAGATTTGTACAATATGCACTTTTGGCATTTTCCAAGAGCGTTATAGCACACCATAGAGAATGATAGCGTTCTCATAACTATAGGCCTTGTTTAAGAGGAAGTGGACATATCGTTATGAAATGTTAAAGGAACTTTGAACCTCAGGATCATCAAAATATGTTATTATAGTTTCGATTTGAGATTTCCCTCATTATTGAATGGGTCTAAGCTCAAAATTCTCAAAAATCTCATTTGTCTCCATCAAGTGAAAATATGGACAACATGAGACTATTCCACTTGATCAGTTTTATGACTATGCAACAGAAAAGAAAATTCATGAAGTTGACACCAACAAAGAGTTGTGTTGAAAGCTTCTATTTATGTTGAAAGTTTTAAAGATGCTATTATCAATACACATTTAAATTTCATCTACTATATTGCTTGTGCTATCCACTCATGAAACATGTTAATGTGAACCCTAAATAGGTAAATAGGCTAAAAATTGTCTTAAAAGCTTTCTACAATGGCATGTTAGAGATTACTAGACGTGACATGAATCCTTAAATAAAATGAGATATTGTTTCTTTTATCTCACATATATGGAACAAAGTCTAATCAAAGTATTGGACACTTGTGAGAGGAAGGTAAAATGACATAAGTTAGAAAGCTTATTATTGGTGTTAAGGTTGAATCAAGATCACCTTTTGAGAGGACTATTTCAAAGTCGTCAAAAGTTTGGAAGCATTGATGTTCTATGTGCTTCTTGAAGATGGGGATTGATGCACATAAATTGACAATGTTGTTGATGGTAGGGAGAAAAAGAAGCTTGTAGGGTATGGCCAGATAGAAAGTGTTGCTAAGAGACCATAGCTTTTTGAATATGTACGTGTCATTTGTTGTTCATTATGAGTGGTGTGAGCCAAAATGCAAGCACATCATAATGTAAGTCATGGGTACAAGTATGTGAAGTAGTGAATGTACATGTGTATTTTACATCTAAAGAGAAATTAGTTACTAGATTATGACAATTCAACTTGTGAAAGAGAAAGAAAATTGCAACCAAAAGAATAAAACGATGTCGTGACACTGCACGTCCACCACTACAAACCCAAGGGTGGAGTTTTTCACCGAGAATTTGAACACATTAGTCAGCATCATTAGGAATTTATTTTTCATTGTGTGTGTCTTTTTGTTTGCATTTTGCATAACACACGGGCACATGTAGTAAGGCTAGGCACAATTTCTTCAGTGCATTCATAATTTTTTGTGTGAAAGCATCATTTGAATGACTGCATTACATGGTTTTTAATTTGCAAACTGCATGAATGATTGGGCACAAAAATTCTCTAAAAGCATATTTTTGTTAGGGCACAATGTATGGAAAAACATGTCGTAAGAAGGTATCCATTTTTGAAGGCTCAAAGACATTGAGAAACATGGATTTTGCCTGTTGAGAAGACTACACTAGAAGTGATCCTCTACACTAGGAAACCGCCATCCAAGGAAAATACTAACAAAGCCACTTCTTCCCATTGAAAACATGACATGAAGTTGTTGCTTGCTATCATAAAGACAAGCCCATGAACTACACGAAGACTAGAGACAATAGAAAGCAGTGCTAAAGTGACCAAGCAAACTCATGGAGCATGCCTTTGATAAGCAATAACATAGCTTGGCAACAATGGTTGGAGAAAGACAGTTTGAGTCCATTATTGCAGGCCTATCAAACAGAATCAGCTCCAAGAGAAAGTAAAACTCAATGTCCATGTGGTAGCTCAATGGATGCTAGTACCATCATACAATGTGATGATCCAAAGTGTTTTGTATGGCAACACGGAGTGGAACATGAGATACCTTCATCCTTTTATTATGAGACATGTTGTATTGAAATTGGAGCCCCATTTTGTTTAACTCTCTGCCACACATTACTACCCACCAAATTGACAACTTCTTCCATAACTTTAGTGAGGATCAAGTCATTACAAAGTTTGGAAAAGTCATTTAGGCTGAGTTGTAATGACATAGAAACAATGAACAAACCGAAACATGATCTTCAGATTTGGAGTCTACTTCTATATTATAAAATAGCATTCAGAATGCATTCGTATTTGCATGTGGAAGTGATTTAATGGAACAAAGGACACCAACCTCAAATTTAGAGCTGCTCTTTGTGAAGGTTGAGCCAGAAGACATCAAGATGTCACCTTCAAATGAAAAACTTTCAGTAGAGGAAACACTCTCTACAACTTACTCTGACCCCTTTGATACTGGAGATTTGGCCCCCTCTCCTTATGTTGAGACAGATATGCTCAATAGCTCCGATTGTTTTTCTTTGGATGCAGATGAACGAGATCTTTTGTTATAGCTTTAAGATGAAGTCGCTGGCCTATTCGAAGAAGTTTACAAGTTTGAGCCATTCGTTGACCCTGAATGGAACCAAATTGACTTACAGATATCTAGAGAAGAAGACTTGTTGGAATTAAATGACTTGTATGTGTACTCCCAAATGATGAATGTGTAGAAGGGACATAAAAATTTGATAGTTGAAATTTGAAGCAGCAAATAGAAATCATTTTCCAACACAGGTGAGCCAAAAGCCCACTCAAGAGCTCTCTAAGCCGAGAGGAGCAAAAAATTGATATGTGGCCTAATATCACAATGCAGCTCCTGTGGCAACAAGTTGAATGAATTTGTTATTGGCATGTATACTCATGCAGCTTGCTTATAGAGCCTGCTTGGTCCAATAAATTGGGAGTCCACCGATTACATAGATATGGCTTCCATGAGGGGGAGGATTTTCCACCGACAAGCAACCATTAAAATTTTAGCAATCTTGACGGTAGCTCCATGATGCTCTGCTTGATCATACATATCTATTGTCATTGCTCCTTCATATGTTCGGAAGCTGCAACTTCACTTGGCCTCGCATCATCATATCATATCCTTAGCATGGAAATATCTCGAAATCCGAACCCAAGTCCAAACAGCCAATTGGTCTGTTAGATTCATAATCGGACAGCATTGCAGACTAAGCAAATAAAATCGGTAGATGGCGCAGAGTTGACGAGCAAAGACTTGATTAAAGGTCATTGGTTCCTACACTTTGAGTATAGGATGATACTACAACTATGGGAATTCTTGTGGAAGAAGCTCGTCGAATTAATCGACTTACTGTATGTGAATCTTCGCAGGTGTTTTGATTGGAGGAGCCTATATGCCTGTGGGGCACCAATTTGGAGGGAGGATTTGAGCATAGGAAGATGGTGATTTTTTTTTCATAGGCTGATGTTTTTGATATGTGCGCATCTCTGCTTGATCTCGGAAAGATTGAGTAGCCATGGGGAGTTTAGCATAGATAATGGAGGAGAGTGTCTAAAGCAAAATTTAATAAGGCGATATTATGGTAGCTATAAGGGGGAGTTTTATGATGCTTGGAGCCAACGTAAAATTTGGATGTTATAGGCAATGCAAAGCACAGACTGAACTAGCATGGAATGTTGGGTGGCAGTCTACACATTTAGCTGATCCTTCTTGAGAAGTAGCAATGCAATTAATCTTAACGTTGATCTTCATAGCGATGTTGAGGAGGAAATTGCAACACCATGTGCAATAAAGCTACTATGGTTGTGCTGTTAGAGTCGTCTTGGATGGCTTGCATCAAGTTGGTGCTAATTACGGCTGGGTTGACGAGAGCCATTGGTGGCATATTTTGAGAGGGTGGTGATAAAAAGCATAGGCCATATAGGGCATGAAGCATCAAGTAGTCCATAAGCTTTTATCTTAGACTATAATGATCAAGGCTTTTAGCCTTAAGGAAAAGCTAAGGCTTTAAAAGCCTTATGCTTTTATTTTATTTTTTAAAGCTAAAAGCACGTGTAGAAAAACTATATAATGGGGACATCCTCCTTGATCTTTCCTTAAAGACCTTATATGGGAGTGGCTTAAGGTGGAGATTGTATCCCTCGCCCTCTTCAATCTTGCCATAAAATCGAGAGAGAGAGAGAGAGAGAGAGAGAGAGAGAGAGAGAGAGAGAGAGAGAGAGAGAGAGAGAGAGAGAGAGAGAGAGAGAGAGAGAGAGAGAGAGAGAGAGAGAGAGAGAGAGAGTAGAGGTTGAGCTTGCATCCCTCGTCTCCTTGAAGATCTCGCTTCAAATTCGGGAGGTGGAGCTTGTATCCCTCTCCTTCTTCAAAGTTTGCCATCAAATTCAGAAGAGAAGGCTTGAGGATGAGCTTTAAGCCCCTCGCCTACATCCAAGTTTCCAACACGAATTGTTTATGATGAGTGGCTTGAGTTGGTCGAGCTAGGTGCTCCTCGCTTCATCCAAAATATTTCCATTAAATTTGACATCCCACCTTCTTCTCTTCTCTCTCAGAATGAGAAATCATCATTATCTTTCCCAAAAATCTTTTGTTCAAATCCGACAAAAATCTTTTATAGTCTTTTCAACCTCTAACTTGTCAATATTTTTAATCAAGAATTTGATTTCTCATTCAAAATTCTTTTGGATAAGTTTTATTTTGTTGAATTCTCCCATCTCAAAGTGTCCATGCAGCGAACAACTTTCACGAACCCCCAAGTAAATTCTGTGAGACAACGTACTTAACTTCTCATCTCACAAAGATCAACAAATCATCATGTGAACACTTTTAGAAGTTATGAAGAGTGTGAAAAGTTGAAAAAGGAAAATGATCACATAGGATACACAATAGGGTAGGGTCACAATCAATGGATTTACTTGGAATTTGGTAGTGCTATCAACAAAAGTTCACATACACAAGTGAAAATTGCTTGTCCTAAAATGTCCTACAACATGGTAAGAATTCAATAAGATGCAAATTCATAGTAATTTTTTGTGCAATATAGATAGTATTTGTAACACAAATTATAAATAGTCTTTGTAACACATTTTGCTTACCTAATATCCTACAACATGGACTAAATGCAACAAGATGCAAATTTATAGTAAATTTTTGTGCAATATAGATAGTATTTGTAACACAAATTATAGATAGTCTTTGTAACAAATTTTGCTTACCTAAAATTTGCTTGATACATTTTCTTCTTGTAATGGTATAAGTAACCTTGACAAACAATGCCTTCAAGTGTGGCCTTTCCAAGCCCAAGGTATTTCATTTTTGCCAATGGGGTCGTAGTTCAGCTAATTTGGGTGCAAGTTGAGTTTCATGGGTGCATGAGTCCAAACAGTCCGAAACTTGGGCTACACTTCTCTAATGGCACAAATATTTATTTCCATCTAAGTATATTTTTATTAGAATCGAGATATTAATGCAACTATAAGTGGATTTTTAAAAAGATCTTAGTTGCATGTTGAAATAAATAACTTTGACTATCATCAAAGTTACGTGATGAATCAAAGTAGAACCTAATTTACTCCAATTCACTAGTTAGATGCATGTGTGTGCATGCACTCCTCCTTGAACAAGTTGGCAGCTTGGAATGCTTAAGGCTCTAATAGGAGTGCACACACACAAAAAGTGCACTGTTCTTCTTGGGTTATAATTGAGAGGTGGAGGATTGAGGACATATATAGACCTACTTAGAAGACTTACAAGTGGATTAAATTACATTATGAAATGGTAGGTGAATTCTAGATGGGGTGTGCTATACATGGTTTGAAAGGCAATGAGGTGCATGATGGATATATTAGGGCATATTGTGAAACATTGAGAATTAAGGACAAGAAATATAGAACCACTTCGAAGATCTCTAAGTAGATAGATTTTCATAATGAAATGATGCATGAGCTAGGGTACATATGAATTAAAGGTCTACAAAGTCCTTATGGAAGCATGTTAATTTTCATGGCATTATGATACACCTTATCGCATAAGAACCACTGCCATTATAAAATATTAAAGAATGTGAAATAACATGTTTATAATCATAAAAAGTGAACATGTTTTGACACCAATCATATTCCTTAATCTTTGATCACATAACATGCCACTTTGGTTGATGGTTAACAAATTGATGCTTGAAAATCCCAGAATGAGCCTCAGAGTAATTATTTTAACACATCTAGAAGATACATGTGCTCTAAATGTTAGATATGCTCAATGCCCCACCCTCATAAGGTGCCACCAATGATCCATGGTGCTCAAAGTTGTAAGTCCCCCATTATGAGGAGAAGTCAAATGTGAGCCCGGATATTGGTTGAGTCGTGACTTGTATATCAGATGAGGTCTATGTGATCGGATGGCAAAAAGGTGACCATTATGGGTCTAATCTTTGGGTTGGATTGAGTAGTTAAGTTGGTAACAACTCGAGGCACATTGCATCGAGTTGCGGGGTAAAGGAGTTAAAAGGGGCCCCTATTTTGGGGTCCGGGGGCCGCGGAAGCGGCTTCTGGCTGGGGGGACCCAGAGGGCCAGTGGGCCCCCCGGCAGGGGTCCAGGGGCAGCGCCCCCGGCCCAACAATAAAGGAAATATTTCCTGGCTGACTTGTGGAGGCTCATATGGTAGGTCGGTCAAGCCGATCCAACAGCCTTCGTGGGCTATAAAAGCTAAACCCCTTCAGAGTCATCCATCATCTATCTTTCACCCAGTCAGAGTTGTTTCAGCTAGCCTTAAGCTCTTCACCTATCTTCTGTCTAGATCGCCATCTAAGCTTCACAGTGGAAGCGCACGGGTGGATAGAGACATCTTTGTATCTGTTGTTTGGAGCTAAAGAAATTTTCTAATTCTCCTCTTATCTATTGTGTACTCTCTATCTCTATCTCTTTGTCAGATTCTGTTCGCTGTGCCATGTAATTTTTTACACTAAACTCTAAGGTATAAATATACACAACCTTTCTTTATATAATTAAGGTTGAGTCAAAATGCATCACTTCAATCCATTTGCATGATGAAAACTTTCCACGAGTGGCTAGCTCAACATACAAGGAATACCCTTCCTCTTACACCCCTTCTTAAGGGGCTATCAAATGCTTAAAGTCAACATTGCCCATCTACTTAGTCCACAACCAACACATGATTTGGTGGCGCTTACAAGAACTACTCTACATGTCCAACTATAATCAAAATTGATTTATGTGAATGTTAATGAAATATAGCAATTTAGTCCACCTAAACTCCATTATTTTGCATCACTTCTCACATAACATGTGGAGTTCACAAAGTTTTCATTGTAATAACTGATTGTGATGAGGATGCTTTCATGTAACAAAGCTTAGTTGAATAAGCATTGAATTGACACTATCACATAAAGTGTCATTAATAAGCATTGAATCAACATTATCACATAAAATGTCATGAATAGTAATGCCAAAATCATGTGCTAGTTGCAACTATTTGTCAATGTTGTGAGGTTGGTAATATTCAAGAGTCAGTCCTCATGCAAGTTATTACACCTATGCAATAGACTATGAGAATTAAAGGATACATGGTCACACAAAACTTGACACAATGTGTGGACCTCTCTCATGTAGGTGCATAGATGTAAGAAAGAGGAGAGAGAAATTGCTTGATGCAAAGAGAGAATTTACCTTCATGGATTGGACATAGACACATCTATTACACCCACTTGATATAGTAACCTCTTTTTAAGGGATGTCTTCAAGTTATGATATTGGCCTTGTTAAGTTTCAAGGGAAATTTTCAAGTTATGACATCGGGCTTGTCAAGTTTCAAGATTTTCATGCCTCAAGTTCACATTACACCATTCTCACATCAATCAATACAACTACCCAAACTCACAAGTGAAATATACATGCACATGTCCTAGCTCTAAGTTCCTTCTACATTTGAGATTGAAGAATACCTACCTTATCCAATCTACATACAAGACTTTCCAGTAAGATTTTTGCCTTCTTTTATCCTTCAATGTAACTAATATTTTTTACTTATGCACTATATAAGAGACATGCCATGCAAAGCACTTACTAAACTTATGTGTGGTCCAATGTAACTAACAAAAATCTAGCTAAGCGACACATTTAGCCCAATGTGCAAAGGATATAGGCAAATTCCTATATTTGGCAAATGGCCCTAAGGCTACATCTACCTAAGTTAGCCAATATCTCTAAGAGCAATCAGAGATACTAACACACAAATATATAGAGCTAGTTAGCTATGGTGCCATGGATCCCTTCATACAGGTGGGAGACTCTAAAGTGACCTTAGCCCATACCCGAAACCCCTATGTAGTTTACTAGGCCTAAAAACTAGTCTGTCACGTGCAATGATTGAAGTTGCCTTGGACTTATAAGAACTTTGAAGAAATGACTTTAGTTGCTCGAGTTACAAAAGATTAAGAGTTCAGCCATGCAACAAGACAACGATGATTTCTTGGAGAGATTTCAATGAAAGGATTGATGAGCAACCTAGAGGTGGACTTTGATACTTATTGCTTTTGAGATTGCAAATCAAGAGAGGTGTCCAAAATTAGGACCACTACTATTACTTTTCCCATGTATGTTGCAAAAGCTAGTCAAACTTTGTGACCCATCGATAGGACTAGGTCCATCCACCTTTTTGGCAAGTCATTGGTCGACATCGCAACTCCCCTCACTTGAATGTGGACGACCATCCATACTAGTCAACATAAGGTAAAGGGGCCAATAAAGTGACACCCCCCAAAAGAAAAACTTGCTCCACTCCAATTTAGTGACAATTTTTTTGTAAAAATGATGAAGCTTTTTTAGTTAGTCAATCTTATGATATAAATTTTTTCATATTACATATAAGATTAAAGCGAGTCGAACAATCAAGCCATGTAAATTTTTTATATTTTGCATTTTGTAAAACCTTAAAACAATGCATCCAAAGTGCCACTCTAGTGGCCCCTAATTATCACCCTTTTATAAACCCTTCACTTATAATTAGGTAGGCATGATAAAAATATCAAAATGCCCTTAAAGTTTTTTTTTGGAGCCCCATACGATATATATAGTCTCACTATTAAACAACATTTAGGTAACTAATTTGGAAAAGAAAATTATAATGGGGGTCTCTTAGATGACACTCTATTAGCCCCTTTAGCCTAGCGTGTTCACTACATGCGACCTCATGCCAAGCATTAGCGATGGCCCATAAACTTGTGATTTGCATGTGGCTCCACCTATGCTTAGTCCAAGATGTGTGGGTTTGGCTAGCTTCTAGGCATTTATTACAGTAAAGCTTTTTGTGCAAAATTTTGGGCCCATCTTGATCCCATGTATGCCAAACAAGGAAGTTGTTGTAGAGTGTACCATATATTATATTAGTCGATTACATGTATTAGGAAGTTGTTGTAGAGTGTCCTGTATAGTATATCAGTCAATAACATGTATTAGGAAGTTTGATCTGCATGTGGCTCCACCTATGCTTAGTCCAGATGTGTAGGTTTTGCCAGTTTCTAGGCATTTATTGTAGTAAAGCTTTTTTGTGTAAGCTTTTGGGTCAATCTCAGTCCTACATATGCTAAAAAAGGAAGTTGTTGTATAGTGTATTGTATATTATATTAGTTGATAACACGTATTATGAAGGTTTATTTTTTAAAAATAGCTTTTTTGTAAGGTTGGTTTAGGGTGGGTCCCACCGATAACTAAAAAGCAACCATTGGAATGGAGTATTGGTCACGAGTTCATAGGATAGTTGTTGCATTATATTAAGGGGGGCCATATCTATATAAGAGTGTAAGAAATCGAGATGTTATATTCTTGTACTATTGATTCTTGCCATGCATAACCAAAAGCTAGGGGATTGGAGTAAGTGATTGGCCATACATAATAGTCTAACAAATTGTTAAGTTATATTCTAGTATATACTCTTGAGTCTTGGTGGCAAATTTGGTAAAATATTTTGTTTCCAGTAAAATTCAGTAGCAATCATGCAGACGTGTAAAGCGATGGGGGACGTGGGTGATCTCATGCACGTGCCAATGAGAGAGAGGAAGGACAAGAAGAAAGAGAGAGAATATATATATATATATATAATTAGGGGGGAAAAAAGAGAATAAATATACCAAAATAGAGGGAAAAAGGGAGGGAGAGCGAATATATGTAGGCAAAATATGAATAAATATACAGAAAAATAGAGGAAAGAGAGAGAGAGAATATATTAAAAAATAGAGGGAAAAAAGAATAAATATACAGAAAAAAAGGGGAGAGAGAGAGAGAGAGAGAGTGTGTGTGTGTGAGCGTGTGTGTGTACTATGAGGAGAAACAGCGGAACAGAAAGAAACGAACAAAAAGTAAATCAACTCGTGACTAGGTCCTCTGCTGTAATAACGGGAGATGGCTGTGTTCTCTTTGTTGGTTACCTTCCGAGGCCTCCCTTCTCTCCTGCCATCGCTCCTTCCTTCAACTTCACTGTCATCATCCATCCATCATCGTCGTCACCTTCTTCTTCATCTTCAGAATCTCTCGGCCCCCCTCCCCCCCCCCCCCCGGGCCATCGTCATCCTGTTCTTTCTCCCGAGAGAGCGCCCTCTCCTCATGCATCCTCCTTGCGTGCCGAAAGCTACTTCTTATAAACTTCCAATACAAGATGGAGAGAGAGACAGAGAGAGAGGCCCGCTCACCAACGTCGTCTAGCCAGCATGTGGTGGCAGGTGCCCGGCGTTGAGAGCAGCAGTACTGCACACTGTAGGGACGAGATAGCGAAAACCTTGAAAGCAAGGGAATTTTGGTATTATTTGCATTATATTCCTGAGGAGGAGAGGCAGGAATCAGAGAGACTGCAGGCGGATAACAAGTGACTGTCCAAAAGAGACAGATATTATATTGAGACTCTGTCAGTCAGCCTATCCCCACACATATTCTGGAGGCCAGAATAATAGCACAAGCTGTGGAAACAAGCAACCAAGAGCTGGCCGTTCATTAGTCGTTTCATGGCTTTATAACATTGCTTTCGGGGACGTTGTGGAGTTCATGCTTTATTTAGTCCAAGTATTCACATGATGCTTTTGGAGTTGTGGATCAGCTGCTCATGATTATATTAGCTCGGAGTGAAGCAATCTTCACTTATACTTGATCTGATTCATCCTGCTCAATATAATATCTTGAAGTCACTTGAAGTCAAGTAATCCCCACACTTTGGAGTCCAGTAATCTCCATGTGTGAGATTGTATTTGAGGTCCTCCAGCCAATTATGATCAGATGAAACAAGAAAGGCTGCATCTTTATCATATTCTCACAGGAAACCCTGGCTGTTTGTGCGGGGCTCTGAAGGCTCGAGGTCCTGTTTGAAAATATCACCATCAGAGATACAATTCATGATATTTTTCCATGTGATTGTGCCAGTCCATTTATTATAACCCTTCGCTTTTTGGAGCTTTAGCAGGAAATAAGTGTCAATGGTTTTCTAATGCTCATTCAGATTTGTATCACATTTTATTGACCAATTAATTGTGATTTAATATGATTTGACAAAGGTTGGGATACTATGGAATTCTGACAATTCGAGGTCAAATACTTGATTCTTGCCCATCGAGGTATAAACATTAAGCCCCTACATTATGGGCCTCGCTCCAATCCGTGTGGTGGTTTTGGGCACCGTTGCCTTCTTGGTTTTCTGGATTCTGGCAGTTTTTCCATCCTTTAAGCTCCTTCCTATCGGGCGCACGGCAGGAGCTGTTGCTGGTGCAGTCCTTACGGTTGTATTTCAAGTAGACTCACCAAGTGAGGCATATGGTGCCGTCGATCTTTCTGTATTGGGCCTTCTGTTTGGCACAATGGTGGTCGGTGTATACTTGGAAAGAGCTGATATGTTCAGGTACCTAGGTGATGTGCTTTCATGGAAAAGTAAGGGTGGCTGGGACCTACTCGCCAGAGTCTGTGTTATGAGTGCACTTGCAAGCGCCCTGTTTACCAATGATACTTGCTGCCTCGTCTTGACAGAATTTGTCTTGAAGCTCTGTCGGCAGAAGAACCTGCCTCCCAAGCCATTCCTACTTGCACTTGCAAGCAGTGCCAATATAGGCTCTTCTGCAACACCCATAGGAAACCCTCAGAACCTAGTCATTGCTGTTCAGAGTGGTATATCTTTTGGAAGATTCCTTCTTGGTCTATACAAGTCTATGCTCTTGGGAGTCATAGTCAATATTGCTCTTTTACTTTTGATCTATTGGAGACAATTGTCTCCAGTCAAAGACTTAGAAAGAGGTGGTTCTTCTCATTCAGATAATACTGGAACTAAAGATCAACTGACTGCCTCTCCTTGGGCACCATTTCACTCTGGAAATTTTGAGACATCAACAGAGATATGTCATGATAGTTGTTCAGAAGCACTCAATGAAAACAATCAATCTCCACCTATACATGATGCAATCAGGACTTCTGAGTTTGAGAAGCCTCCTTTAGATGAGAAAATGGGGGATGTGATTCGACCATTTGATTCAACAAAAGGTGCATATCAAGGTAATGAGGTCAGCATGTCACATTTGGATGGAGAAGGTAGTGATTTGAAATCATCATTGCAAGGGCATCAGACTTCCCTGCCAGTAAATTCCACCATAAGCGAATGCAGATTACCTCTAGATAGTGAAATACAAATGCACCAATCAAACCCTGAGCAAATCTCACCCTCAAGGATGGTCTCCTCTCTATCACTAGATAAAGTCGGTGTGTGGAAAAGTAGGCTGTGGAAATGCTCTGTGTATTTTGTGACAACTGCTATGCTTGCAGCACTCCTGTATGGTTTGGATCTATCATGGACAGCACTCACAGCTGCTGTGACACTCATGGCTCTTGATTTCTGTGATGCTGGACCCAGCCTTGAAAAGGTAAATCTCAACTTTGGAAGCGGCATGCGCCTTTGAATTGAACTGATACTCAACTGATGTGTCTTTACTTTTATAAATTATTCTTCAGATGAAAAATAGTGTGACATCTACTGCTGAATTCTCTTTGGTTTTTCATTCTAGATGGTAGGATCCCAGAAGTATGTACTATGCTTGCTAGAATAACTAAAATGCAGATGTGAATTTTAATGCAATGAAACCAGTTTTATAGATAAATAACTCCAAGGAAGAAAAATCGAAGTACAATCAGAGAAGAGCATGATTGGTAGAGCTTTGATATTGCTTATGCTGTCTAGCAAAGGTAGAAGATACAGTGTTATTGTAAACACTTGTTAAAAAAAATTTGTTGATCCCTTTGTGACATATGAAGAAATGTCTGCAGTGCATTTCCAAGCAAGACTACACATCATGGTGCTGAGGTGGCAGATTGCTGTCTGAGTACAGAACTATATACAGTAATTAGTTGGCATGCTTTAGTGGTTCTTGACATTACAGGAGGCACCATTGAATTATATGACTGACAAGGAAACTAGAGAAACTTAAAGTTTGCACGTGCATGCGCGCACGCACACACACACACACACACACTCTCTCTCTCTCTCTAGCTTGTGCCACGCTTTAGTGGTTCTTTGATATCTAACATTTCACATGTCACCTGGTTGTTGCAAGGTTCCTTTAACATTGTTTCTGTACACATGGCAATTCACATGTAAAAAGTTTTTTCATCTGGCATATCAGTCCATTGACTTCATTTCAGGACATCTCTACAGTCTTTTTGGCTTTATCATAGCAAGTTAGAAATTTATGACAGTACTGAATCAACTGCTTTGGATACTATCAGCAGTTTCTATTGGCTCGTCATGACTACTTTTCTCTTACTTTTTATGCAGGTATCATACCTACTTCTAGTCTTCTTTGCAGGAATGTTTATTACTGTGGATGGTTTCAATGCAACTGGTATCCCAGGCACTTTTTGGGATGCTGTGGAGCCAAATGCACGCATCACCAATGTTACTGGCGTTGTCATTCTCAGCCTTGTTGTGATTGTGCTGTCTAATGTTGCTTCCAATGTACCCACTGGTGAGTCCCAAAGTCTTTGGAATACTGTCACCAAATAATGTTTGCTTGCACGTATTGCACATAATTTATAATCTATGTGCATGCCAAATCTTATGAACAGTAGTTGTGTAGTCAAATCAAAGGGGTCAGGCTCTCAACTGACACAAACGTGGGAGATTGCAAATTCTCAGCCATCTCCAGAAACATAGAAAGTAGATGAATGTTATTAAAATAACATGTCTACCCATCCCAGTTTGTAAAGCTGCAACAATATACACATTATTCTGGTATTGAAACAAGAAACACAGGTGTCAACCATTTACCTCCTCTCAGAGTACAGTTTCAAGATTCAAGTTACAAACAGGGTATCTTGAAACATTAACTCAATTAATATGAAATTCCAAGAGGAAATATGGGGCAAGGGTGTGGGGGTAGAGTAATGTTAACAAATCTAAAGAGTTCGTAAGATCTATGAGACAAGCTATCCATTGCAATGCTATTAAAGCAGGATGTAACAAAAGAATTAAAGAATAAATGACTTGAAAACTTAAAACTAGAGGCGTGGCCAAAAGAGAACCCTGGTTGGGATCGTCCTCATGCAGATGGGGAGCTCATGTGCCTCTGAAGTAAGCCCTGGATCTGGAACTGGTGCAGTGAGGCTAGGACGCACAATGGTTTTCTCAGCAGGTGATAATACATCTTCCTGACTAGTACCATGTGAGTGTGCTGCTCTCACCTGGTCTGGACTGGTGGCTCACAGCAGTGTTGCAGGGATTCCACTGCTTGACTGTAAAGATATTTTCATAAGAAGAACAGAAAAAGAGTGAGAGGGGACAGATCAACAATCATCAATGAGGATCAAATGCTCAGAGATTATAATATCTCAAAGAGGAGCCATATCATGTCATTATGACACGAGTTTAATTTTAGAATCATTTAGAGAACGATGGTTTGCTTTGAGAAGATTGATGCAAGCATCATAATGCCTCTTAATTAACGAGTCAAAAAAAGGGATAAAGGCGCATCATTCATACTTAGAACATGTGCAACTATACTAGAATATTACATGCTTAGAACATGAGAAACTATACTAGAATATTACATGCTTAGAACATGAGAAACTATACCAGAATATTACAACATAAGAAACATGCTTATGGTTTGGTATGGCACTGCTACTGTTGGGCTTACTTGTCATGATAGCACATATGGTTTGGTATGATGACTCGATCTGTGGCTGATGACTAGACAGTTACAATTAGACATGAATATAGAGTGTTTAATAACGTATGCTGTCTTTTGCAATCTCTTTCAGTTTTGCATACTTCCCATGAAAGCTGGCTTATCTTGATGTCAAAGCCAATATACTTTTCACATACAAAGCATGAAAATCATCAATATACTATATGGATATCGAACATCAAAACTTCTAAAGGACTCTTCTAACAGTAGGATGTGCCAACATTTACAAGGCCTGTAGTGTAACCAGCTTTATGAGTCCTATTTCACTTGGGTGTTAACTATTGATTGGACATCAAAATGTACCTGAGATTCTGTGTGAAAATTCTGGGATGGAAGTTTCCTTGAAACATGTCCCTGCTATGCTGTGTGACATTCCACAACTAGATGGGTAAACTACTACTGCCACAAAAACAAAATGAGTACATGGGATTTTAGTCAGACAACCCAGGATTCAGGAGCTGCATGACAACCTGGGACTCAGGAGCTTCATGACAGCAATCACTTATCTGCTTCACAGGAGCTAAATGTTTCCAAACAAATACAATGTGCTATACTGAATACTCAGGATATGATTGTTACAATGTCTAAGATTTACCCCTTCCACACTTGAAACCTGACCTTCCCAGTTACTTAATGATATGGGTTGATCTAAGTTCACCTCATTGCCTTTATCTTGATCAGTTGTGCTTTATCTTTGAAGGACACACCCATTTTGTGGTCTTTTTTGATCTGTCAGTCTGCATGGTCGGAATTGTTGAAATTGGATCCACATACCTTGTGGGCATTCATATATTGGTATTATTATTATAAAACTACGCCCATCTGAAAACATAGCTGCTGATGATTTTACACTTAATCCTTCTAAGGAGATGTCAAGCAGAAATGGTTAGCATAGTGTTTAACGTGCTTGGAAGCAATTTAGTGGATAAGAGTTGTGAGGCATGTAAAATTATTGAAGCATGCATGTCAGAGAACTTCCCAATGTTTCTAACTAGAGACATGTGGCATCTGCAGTGTTATTACTGGGGTCACGAGTATCACAGTCTGCAGCCTCCACCGGTGCCAGTGTTACAAGAGCATGGCTTATCTTAGCATGGGCAAGCACTGTTGCTGGTAATCTCACACTAGTTGGATCAGCTGCAAACCTCATAGTGAGTGAGCAGGCGAGGAAAGCACAGTTTCTTGGCTATGAGCTAACTTTTGGATCACATATAATTTTTGGGTTTCCATCAACTTTGATTGTAACTGCTGTTGGCCTCCCTTTCATAAGAAGCTAAGAACATCTAGTTTGTAAAGCTCTTTGATGTGCTAAACCTTTTGATTGTTCTGAGGTTTCTTAAACCACTACTATTGTGCATTAGAAAGATGATGTTTTGGGACTAAAACAAGAGCTTTTTACCACTATAATACATCCATTTCTTTGGTTTTCACTACATTGGCTTGGAGAATGGGTTATCCTCCCAATTTAAATTCTCCCACATCTACATAAATCACAACAATTAACCAAATTTGGAATAATGTATGGTTTATCCAAATTCAATAAAGTTGAAAAAGAAGAACCAAATTTGTTTACTTGTAGAATCTGGCAAGTTCAACGTCAACAATATACACTAAATAATATTGTAGATATGTTTAGAGATTGTCACTTAGTTGGGGTGAAAATGAGGGACCAATAAAGTGACACGCTCAAAGATGCATTGCTTTAAGGTTTTATAAATTCCAAAATATAAAAAGATTTACATGGCTCAATTTTTTGACTCACAATAAGATCATTTATTATTTGAATAGTAGCTTTAAAAACCACATCTTTTTTTATAAGATTGCCACTTAGTTGGGGTGAGGTGAGTTTTCTTTTTGGAGGACGTCACTTTATTGGCCCCTTTACCCTAAGGCGTAATCTTCTGGCTTTGCTACGCAAAAGCTCCAATCCTAATCCACTTACATCTTTCGTTGGTCTTTAAACTTGCTCCCAACAAAATGAATGCATCTTTCTTCACTCAATCCAAGTCTGTAGAAATTGCCTAAACAATTCCTTAGGTCTGCACACACAATTTGTGTAAAAAATTTCTCGTTTCTCCCAAACATGTCGTATTGAGGGATGAATAGTGAAGCCACATAAAAAAATCGAGGGCATGTGTTTCAATAAGAGTTGGTTGTGATAACACTTGGTTGGAGAATCCTTGATCTTTCCCTCCAACCAGAGGTATATATTTGCTACAATGTCATGGTAAAATCACAATCTATGAGTCTAGATCCTAGACACCTGAATATGTTACTCCATTTTATTGCTTCATATCCCAAATTCTAGGTCAGGGTTTTCATCTATGACAATCATTAGAACCTTTGTTTTAGCTTTTGATCAAGGGATCCCAAATATTCTAGAACTTTCAGGATGAAGACCCAACTAATCTGATCATATTATTCAAGTAACCATGGCCTTATCAAATCCATATTGGAGGACTACATCAGGTATACTCTCTCCCTTGCACAAACCCCTATTGATGAGGATGAACGAGAAACTACCGGCAAAAAGTGGACTCAAAGAACTATTACTTTGGCCAGTAGTCTTAAAAGAGGCATTGAGCATGGTTAATGTTCTCTAATTTCCTACATTCTTCTCCATCTAGTTCTTAAGAATTAGCTTGACATTACCTCAAACAAATCAATCTTGCCCTCGTTCCCTCAAGTAACTAAGAAAGCCCAGTAAGGTACTCCCCACTTTTCCTTTCCTCATTCTAAGAAAAGTGCAATCTTGATTTCCTTCAATTAACTCCTAAGTCCTTTCAATATATTCTGCAATAACACTTCGAAGGCATACGGCAATTTCGCAACCAATCTCTCGGTCCTCAATGGGACGATGGGCCATCAGCCTCTACATTCCATTCAGCCCTCAATTGGACTCTTGCAATAGAAATAAGCAGCTATTCCTTTAGCTTAATGAAATTTTCAATGTCCTGCAAACCAAGTGAAGCAGAGAACCATCATTAGCAGTAATAGAAAAGAGCAAGGCAAATCTGCTCCTGCCATTGTGTAGCAATCTCCCGCTGTTACCACTACCACACCACTATCGCAAGCATTGATGGAAGCCAGACATAATGGCCCTTAGAGAGATGTGCTAGTATGAGAAGACCACACACCTTTGATACAAAAGACTGCATTCCAAAAGGTATAGGAGACAATGCAGAATATACTGATTAGAAATAGCATGAGTGACTTCGTCGATAGTTCAAGTGTGGATCGAACTGATCGATGGATTGCCCAGGCTCTCCTTGCACTACAAGAAGCTGCTAAAGCCTTTCTAATTGACTTGTTCAGAGACTCACTCTATGCATCACTTGATTCAAAAGCAAAAAAATATATAGATCTAATATGAAAGTGTATGATGGAAGTGCTAACCTATTATTTAATGTGGTAAAAAAAAACATTAAGTCTTAAATTTACAAAGCTAGCCCCAAAAGTAATGTTGGCTGGAAAAATGTTTAGATTGAAGCTCATTGAATGAGTAATCATAAAAATGTGGATGTTGGTTAGAAGTGTTGTGCTAGGGCTATGTGGATGTGCAGAATTAAGGCAATCCACACAATGGCTAAGGAAAGGCCCTTTCTATAAGTATACAAGACTCCTTCAACAAAAGTTTGGGTCTTTTTTAGAGGATTGCCAAGAACGCTAATATATGTAACGTGGTGTTTGGTTTGCTCTCAAGGAATGTATGACATATCCCTTTGAGGATCAACATTAATATATTTCAATATGTAATAGAATTGCATATTACTTCATACAAAAAAAGCATTGGATAATTGCAAAGGCCTACCTAAAGGTTGAAAATTCAATGGATGAAATGGAGGAACCTTAGCATTGTCAAATCAAGGATGTTGAAGAAGAGGAGGCATTGCTAGAATGTGTTGCAATGTATATCAATGTTTTGGGTAAAAGTAGTGCATGCATTACCATTCTCCTAGGTGCTCCACACCTAGATTCTCCTGGCACTTCGCACCAGTGTTCTCCTGGTGCTTTGCATTGGTGTTGTCTTGGTGCTTTGCACTAAAGCTCAAAGCACCAATGTCAATAAAACAATTAGGACACTTTGCATCCTAGTACGTTTCATGTACTTGTGCACCATCACCTCCACACACACACACACACACACACACACACACACACACACACACACACACACAGACACACACACACACACACACACACACACACACACACACACACACAGAGTGTGTGTGTGCGCGCGCACGTGCGAGCACACACGTGCACGCGCACACACACACACACACACACACACACACACACACATTCATGTATAATGTCATATATATGTATATATAAAAGATAAACTTAGATTAGATATTGATGACTAATTTTTTAATATTAAAATTAAATATTTTAATATTATATATTAATAATGAAAAATAATACATGTGCTATGTATTAATAAGTCACACTATCTCTTATCTCTCAACATAGCTCATTGACAACCTTTAATGGCACACCTCTCTCTCTCTCTCTCTCTTTATTCATTGGTCTATTGGATGTATCCTTTATATGTGGGTTTAAGATCACTACATGTGAGGTATATAAATAAGGGATTTGCAAAGCTAGCCCAAGTGAAGGTGCAACCAACACACACACACACACACACACACACAATATTTATTCAAGCCATAATATATACAACTCAAACAGAAAAAATAATGGTTAGCACACACAAAATAACTACCATTGGTAGGTCTTAAAAGTTAAAAGTGTACCTCACCAAATTGGTCTTCCTCCTTGTAAGTGTGCATTTTGCTTCACTTTTGGCATGTAAAATATAAGAGTTAGGTAAGATTAGCATGAACCCAAATCACACCCATCATTGTCTCTATTAATAATTTCCACCATTTAACAATTACGGATACTTCAAGATCCATGGCCCCAATTGGTAAATGTGAATTTTCCACAATGTCTTATTAGGTGGTAGATGTGAATTTTCAATGGTGTCTTCTTATGCAGAGCTTTAAAAATGCACCTCTTACTTTGGACACAAATTTCAGAGTTATCCATTGCATACATAAGCAAATGAAGAGGGTGGTGGTATTTATAACAAGTGTTTCCTTGCACTGAATAGAACTTGAGAATTAGATGTAAAGAGCTCCCATGAGAAAGAGATTAATTTTGTAAAGTGTGCTTGAACTATTTTGTGTATGTGTGTGTGTGTGTGAGAGAGAGAGAGACAGAGAGAGAGAGAATATATATTTCAATATGATATTGATACGATATATATCGCACACTGGCATGCCACTACGGAGACACAGTGTGAAAAAGCATGAAATGCATCATCATCCGACTTTCTTATTGATTAAGAGAGTCAATGTGATTTGAGTCATTAGTGCTAGTGTGAGTGGCATGGATTATTAAAAAAATACTAGATTTTTGGATAATTTTAGCATATTTTTTATATTATTTATTGTTAAAAAAATTCGAGAAGTTAAAAAAGTTTCTAGATTAGGATGGCATACAAAAAGCAAGTTGCTTTTTCAGGTAGTTATGGGATTTTTATAAAAAAGACAGATTGACGAAATCGCGGGTGTCATGATCGTGGTTGACAGGCTGAAAAATGCAATTTGAACTAGAAGAGGAAGAAGGACGGGAGATCCGTGACCAAGAGTCCTAGGTTTTCACCCCCCTTCCGAAGCCAATGGAGCCATTAGATTTGGGTTCCGAGCAGCAGAGAAGGAGCTGTTAATTTTGATCCACATTTTTGTTCTACAAGGGAGCTCCAAGAGATCTAATGCCTGGAGAGTGCTTCTGAGTAGTGCTAGACAAAGGATTTCAGGTTCTGTCAATACATATTGATTTTATTCATTGTGCTTTGTCATTATTGTGTTTACCTCTTATATATTCTTTATCTTCTCTTCCATCTCCTATCTCTACTTCCTTCTATCTTTGATCCTTGGTGGATTCGACATTTCGACAAAAATCCCTCCACCATTGGTGAACCCGACATGAAAGGTCGTCTCAAAAGAAGGAAAGACAAAATGGGAGAACCTTCGAACACAATCTCCAGTGATGTTTTGCAACCGTTGGTGCAAAATATGAATATGCTTATGCAGGTACAACAACAACAGGTAATGCAAGCTTCTGCTCAAACACAAAGTGTTGTGATGAATGCTTTGCAAGCAGTTGAGTGTGAGGTAAAGTTATTCAACGGCAGGAATGTATCTGCATATGTATATACCTATGCTCAAAAGATGGAATTCTTTGGAGTGGCTCAACTCGCATAGAGCCGATATTTTGTATGTGTTGCTATACATAAAGTGAAAGCACGGATTACTGAATTATACATGCAGGATGCTAATTGGATAGCCTTTAAGAAGACACTAAGGGAGGAATTTTATATTGAAGATACCAGTTTGATTAGGTACAAGACTTTTCAGGAGTGGGTTTTACAACCCAATAAGGGTCTTGTGGCTTACAGAATTATTAAGAGAATTTGAAAGTCGATTTGAGCGGTTGGATCTTGCAAAACAACAAGTTAACAAGTCAGAAAATTGAATTGTTTCTACACGCAGCTGATCTTGAGCTTCAAGAGAAGCTTGATTATTTGCTGTAGGATCAAACTACAGAGACAAGTCTTAAAACAGAGTAAAGATATGTCAAGGAAGTTGTTACTACACTTGTGAAGAAGCACAGAAGAAGAGAAAGATTGCATGTCTCTAGCTTGCTCATTGTTATGGGCAAGCCAGTTGATGTATCCAGTAAGCCACCTACTTTTGTGGCTAACCCTATGGTTGTACATGCTATTGTTTCCTCTATTAGGGAAGATGTCTTAGATGAATTGGTCAAATGCATACGGGATCTTCAATTGAATGTTGTAAAATTGGATAAAAAAGAACAAGAGGAAAGGGGACGTGCAACATCCCCTAAGCTAGGAAAAAGATGTATGTGGTGTGATAGTTTGCAGCATGAGAGAAAGGATTGTGCTGCCTATCAAGAGGCCTTGGCATGACATGTCATCTTTTGGAAAGATGGCAAGATCCATGCACAAGAAATGGGATTGCCTCTTGCTTTGAATTTTGGAAAGGGAGGTATGCAGAAGTTGTTGGAAGACTTGGCTGTCTGAAATGCTTATGCGATGGTACATGCTTTTACTTTTGGTCTATAGTTGGATAGAATGCATGGCCAAGTGATGGTTGGTCCAAAGGTTGAAATATGGACACATGCTTTACATGTAGCTGAAAAGAGAAAGGTTACTGATTGTGAAATGTCTCATGCAGGGCAAGACATTCGTGGCATAATTGGTTGGGAATCACCGGTAGATGCATATTCAGTGTATGCATATTTTGCAAAGGTACAAAACATGGATGTACTTGTGGAAGAAAAACGAAAAAGAGATGAAGATAATATAGGGACATCTAAAAGAATCACAAGAAGAAGTGTGGATCAGCCTAAAGCTGCAAATCAGCCACCTCCTGAGTATGTTATGGAAGAGGTCAGTCGGAGCAAAAACATGATAACAAATAAGAGGGCAAAAAGAAGGGCAAGCAGCCAGGATATAAGTTGCAATCTGACATTGAGATAGCCGCAGATCTTAAGAAGGTTCTTGAAGAACGAATCTTAAATAGTCGGGTGGAATTCACCTTGGGAGAGGTGCTTGGCATCGCCAAGCGAGAATTTCATGATGAGATCATTGACATAGTTAAGAGAAAGCATCAGTTTCTTGGTGATACCACTAGTGCATTGTTGCAATTTGAAGAGAAAACTGGTTTGTTGGGTATTTGGGCTAAATATGAGCATGAAATAAGTGTTGGATTATCTATGCAGGATGCTACTAATCAGTGGACATCATGTGGAAAAGAGAAGAAAGGTGCTGAAAATGCATTGTCTTATAGCAATATGCATGGTGAAGTAAGATAGATGCAACAATATGGGGAATAGACTCTAGGATTTATTCCTCGAAGTCATTACACAAGAAATCATTGGGCTAGGGCTACCACTGAAACGGTAGTGAAAATAGGGGAACGTGAAACTCCTTGTGTTGCTTTACTTGACCATGGGTTTGAGATAAATGTAATTGAGCATGGATTGTATGAAAATGGTGCATGGCCTATAGATATTGATCATGGTTGGCGTATGAGGGATGCAAATAATTCTTTGAGAGAGCTTTATGTTGCATGTCCTAATGTAAAAGTGACAATTGGTGATGTACAAGAAGAGCAACACTTCTTTGTGCAAGATAATTCCTCATATGCAGTGATTTTGGGACAGCCCTATATTATAGGAGTGCGTATGGAAACAAAGGTGGTTGATGATGGTTCTTCTAATGCAAGAGTTAGAAGCAAGGATGGGAAGAAATCAGCCCAATTTCTTATTGTTTGTGTTAATCATTCTAGAAATCAGGATACACTTCGAGAGTCTCCTTTGACTCCAAATGCAAGGAAATTCAAAAACTTGGATTTTCATTAAGCACTACTGTAATGCTGGGCTACAGTAGTGTTGTTCAAAGGATGTACTCGCCTCTTGATGGAATGAAGCATGTATTTACTATTGGTTATTCTTAGTTTATAGCAAACAATTCATGTTGATTTAAGCCTATGGAAGCTATATGCAAGGCTGAACGTATATCTATGAAACGAGCTACTAAGGAACTGAGAGCATTGGCGTTGGGGGTAAAGGCGTCTCCGCCTAGCCTCCCATGTATTACTACACTAACAGTCACCTCCACTGCACACTGCACGTGGCGAGTGCTCATCATCGTCACTTTATTCTTTATTCTTTTAGTGACAGTTTGAATAAAGGAAGGCCCATTCACACATTGTGACTATTGGAGTTCCCATTTCTTGTCTCTCTCTTTATTGCTCTTGCTCTTCCACCATAGCTCTCGAGTGCAAGCTTTGATCATTCTCACCTTTCAACTGGTATCAGAGCACGGCTTCCGACTCTTGAGCTTGGCTCGTGGCATTCTCAACTTCCCATCGACTCCCCACTCGCATTGGGTCTCCTTCCTGGTAGCCATAGCTCATTCTCTTGAGCTCCCGTCACTCCTCGACTTCCCGAGCTTCTTTTCGGCCTATTGAGGCACTATCAGGGCATTGACATTGAGGTATTGTTTCATTATTTTAGAGATTTATCCCAGTCCACAGGTCTAGGTAAACAGGGTTTTCACAGGTTGTGGGCAGTCATAGCTCACACCTGTTGGAGCTTCCTTCACCTGGATCTTGCTTTCAGCCTATCAAGGCTTGCTGAGGCTTAGTGTAGGCATTCTTTGGCCCCCATTTGTGCCCCCTTTGGGCCCCATTTTTGATACGTGGGAAAGCAGACCCCCCCAGCCAACTCACGTTTTTTTTTGCACCTGTTTCAAAATATGGCCCAAAAATCACTCTTTTTGTCATATCTCGGACATTCGGAACCCGATTCAGGCAAAGTAAGAGTCTAAGTTGGAATTTTGCACACTCTGGACGCGATGGTGATGTCAGATTTTCCAAATTATGATGACAAAATATTCTATAATAGATTTTAGGTCTGAGACAACATGTATTTGTATGTCTATGGCTTATGTGATGCTTCTACTAATGTCTATTGATATTGGATCACTTGTGGATGTTATGCCTCTTATGTGAGATGCATTTGAAGCTGATTTAGCTCAGCCCCATTGACTGTTTCGAACAATCCTAGATCTGTCCAAAATAGGGGAGCCACCTGTTATTTCAATTTTATGCTTACAGATCTTGGCATTTGATGCATGATTATGCCTGGTTGGTGTCTATACATACAGGAATGTATGTCTATGGTTTGCCTATGGATTTGAGCTTGGATTGAGCTGATTTGCTCAGTTTACAGAGGTTATATGCTGTTGGAAACTTCAGGGCTGAAGCTATTTATGCTACAGTTGGGTTATGCATATTGATTACGGGGTGCTCCTCTCGGCTACTCGGTATGATGTCATGATGTATTTGGACTATGCCACATGTCTTGTTTATGCTCTGGAATGCTTTTGAGTTGAGATTAGAGCTTGATTTGGGTTTGACTGTCACTTCTTTGCAGCTGGCATTTCATCTATGACATGGTTTATGCCTAGGCTACCCAGTATGGGTTGTGATGTCTTAGTGAATGTCAGATTTACCAAATTCTGATGAGACAGTATATTCTGCAACAGATTTTAGGTCTAAGATAGCATGTATTTGTATGTCTATGGCTTATGTGATGCTTCTACTGATGTCTACTGATATTGGATCACTTGTGGATGTTATGCCTCTTATGTGAGATGCATTTGGAGATGATTTAGCTCAGCCATTGACTGTTTTGAATAATCCCAGATCTGTCCAAAACAGGGAAGCCACTTGTTACTTCAATTTTATGCTTACAGGTCTTGGCATTTGATGCCCAATTATGCTTGGTTGGTGCCTATACATACAGGAATGTATACCTATGGTTTGCCTATGGATTTGAGCTTGGATTGAGCACTGATTTGCTCAGTTTACAGAGGTTATATATAGTTGGAAACTTTAGGGCTGAAGCTATTTATGCTATAGTTGGGTTATGCCTATTGGTTACGGGGTGCTCCTCCCGGCTACTCGGTATGATGTCACGTATTTGGACTATGCCACATGTCTTGTTTATGCTCTGGAATGCTTTTGAGTTGAGATTAGAGCTTGATTTGGGTTTGACTGTCACTTCTTTGCAGCTAGCATTTCATCTATGGCATGGTTTATGCCTAGGCTACCCAATATGGGTTATGATGTCTTGGTGAATGTCAGATTTGCCAAATTTTGATGACAGAATATTCTGCAATAGATTTAAGGTCTGAGACAACATGTATTTGTATGTCTATGGCTTATGTGATGCTTATTAGCATTCATAGAGAAAGAGATATGGACAAAAGGCACAGACTGAAAGGGTAGCAGACATGCTCCTGTTAGTTCATTCCATTCCATCAACACCATCTAAAAAGTCAACTGTATGTACCACACACATTCAAAGATCAACTGACCTAGATCTAATCATGGTTAAGTCAGTGTGACTTAACCTTATTCACTAAGGTAAACAAAATGAGCTTGAGTCTCAACACTCCCCCTCAAGCTCAAGTAGGATACTTGACTCCAAGTAACTCTCTGAAATGCACAAACTTATCTTTACCTAATGACTTGGTAAAGATATCTGCAACTTGGTCTTCTGTCCTCACATGGACCAAGTCAATTTCACCTGCAATCACTTTTTCCCTGATGAAGTGATAGTGTACCTCAATGTGCTTAGTCCTAGCATGATAGACAGGATTACTGGCTAGGAGTACACTACTCATGTTGTCACAATAGAGTGTGACAGGCCTGACTTCCTGCATGCCCAAATCATCAAGAAGCTTCATGAGCCATGTTGCCTCACATGCAGCTAGTGCAGCACCTCTATACTCTGCCTCAGTACTAGAGAGTGCAACTGTAGGTTGCTTCTTACTACTCCAGCTGACCATACTACTACCAAGGGAAAATGCATACCCACTAGTAGATCTCCTGTCATAGATACTTCCTGCCCAGTCAGCATCTGTATATCCTGTAAGCTCCAAAGGCTTATCGTGCTCATAGAATAGACCATAATCTGATGTAGCGTTTACATATCTCAAGATCCTCCTCACTGCATCCAAGTGTGGCTTCATAGGCTTCTGCATGAATTGACTAATCAGTCCAACTGAATAGCTAAGATCCGGTCTAGTAATGGTAAGGTAAATCAGGCTACCCACCATTTGTCTATACATAGTGACATTCTCAATCTCATGTCCAACATTTGCAAGTAGCTTAACATTTTGTTCCAATGGAGTGCTCAATGCTTTGCAATCCAACATACCATACTTGGTTAACATATCCTGTGCATACTGCTTCTGCAACAACCAAGTACCATGAGATGTAGAGATAACCTCAATCCCAAGGAAATACTTTATATCTCCCAAATCTTTGACCTGAAATTCAGCATGTAACATTTCCTTGATCTCTCCAATTCCTATGACATCATCACCTGTAATGATTAAGTCATCCACATAGATGACTAATACTACATAACCAGCTCTTGTCTTCTTTGTGAATAGGCTATGATCAGCCTTGCCCATAGTAAAGCCAAGTTTTTGTAAGCATGCACTTATCTTAGCATTCCAAGCTCTAGGTGCTTGCTTCAGCCCATATAATGCTTTCTTCAATCTACACACATATGTAGGAAAATCTGGATGTGTATAGCCCTCGGGCTGATCCATGTATACTTCCTCAACCAAATCACCATTGAGAAAAGCATTCTTCACATCCATCTGATACATACTCCATCCTTTAGATGCTGCCAAAGCAATCACTGTCCTCACGGTTGCCATTTTAGCAACAGGACTGAATGTTTCCTCATAATCAAGACCATATTGTTGTGCATACCCTTTTGCCACAAGTCTTGCCTTGTACCTTTCCAATGTGCCATCTGATTTGCATTTCACTTTGTATACCCATTTGCAACCAATAGCCATTTTTCCTTCAGGCAATTCAACTTGGTAGTAGTATGGATTTTCCTCATCCATGGATGAGGAATAGTCATTTTCAGCCAATGCTGAATATTCCTCATCCATTGCCTTACACCAATGATCATCCAAAGTAGCTTCAGAAAACTTTGTGGGTTCCTTGAAGCTAGTGACTTTTGCTATATATGCATAGTGTCTCACTGTGTAACCACTGTATGTAAGCCTATCCATAGGCTTCCTGACTCTTTCTGATCTCCTCAACTGAGGTGCAGTATGAGACTCTCCTCTCTCATGAGGTGGTATATATCTATGTCTCACACCAGGAGTCACAACTGATGGAATACCAAACTCACTATCCAAGCTGTCAGTACCAGGTGAATCATAACCACAGGTGAGTGGCCCAGTAACATCATCAAGTTTTCCTTTGCCTTTATCCACATCTCTCCCCCTCACTGACATACCCGTGTCAGTGGACAAAGATGCTGAAGTCCTCAATCTACCTGTCCAAGGACTAACTGACATAGTAGCATCTTTAGAAGGCCCAGAAGTTGCTGCACTTTCATTTGTACCTGCATGTACATAAGGCTCGTGATAGCCATTTTCATCATTCATCACAGTGATCTTCTTCTCATGCCATGATTTTAGCTCATCAAATACCACATCTCTTGAGATCAATGTCTCATGAGTAGAAGGATTGTAGCATTTGTACGCTTTTCTATCTTGTGCATACCCAATAAAAATGGCCTTTTCTGCCTTTGGATCGAGCTTGCTCCTCTTTTCATCTGGAACATGTACATATGCCAAGCATCCAAAAACCTTAAGATGGCTGATGTCTGGCTTTATCCCATAAAGCCTCTCATAAGGAGTCACCTCATCTATACCTGCTGTTGGTGTACGATTCATGACATACACTGCAGTCATTACAGCCTCTGCCCAATATGCATTTGGTAGGCTTTTCTCATTCAACATGGCTCTAGCCGATTCCATGATCACCCTGTTTTTCCTTTCTGCCACACCATTTTGTTGTGGTGTGTACCTGCATGTCAATTGCCTTTTAATTCCATGAGCTGCCAAGAAGTAATCAAAGTCCTTAGAAACATATTCTCCACCACTATCAGATCTCAAGCATGAGATATAGCAAGCCAATTCTTTCTCCACATGTCTCTTAAAATCCTGAAAAACATCCATGACATCACTCTTGTGCTTTAGCACATACAACCATGTGTACCTACTATAGTCATCTATGAATGACACATAGTAACGTGATCCCCCAAGAGATGCATTCTGTGAGGGTCCCCATACATCAGAATGTACAAGTTGTAATGGTCTAGTAGTAGTGCTTACATGCCTCATAAATGGAAGCCTTGATTGCTTTCCAAATTGACAAGACTGACATACATTTCCCAATTACGCATGCTTGAACTTAGGAAGTCCAAGGACAACTTGTTTATGCTGCATATTCTTCAACTTTTGAACATTTACATGTCCAATCCTTTTATGCCATATCTCAATGTCCCTTATTGCAGCATTTTCATGTGAGTACATAGCAGCATTCAATGCTGGAATTTTCGTATCCAATGTAAACATCCTGCCATTTCTTTTGCCTTTAGCAATGAGTTTGCATCCTTGACCATACTCTTCAATGTAGCATCCATCTCTATTGAATCTAACTTGTAGATTTTGTTCAGCCATTTGTCCCACAGAAAGCAAGTTTTTGGTTATGGAGGGTACATGCAATACATCATAAAGACTCTTTCTCCTGTCACCATGCATCATCAAGGGAACAATACCTGTATGCATAATGTCATGTTGCGTATCATCCCCTGTGCAAACATATCCATGAGCACCTTCTACCAATGTGTCAAACCACTCTCCATGAGGAGTCATGTGGTTAGATGCCCCTGAGTCTATATACCATACATCATCGGCTTTGTCGTGTACAGGCAACCCTTTCTTCACATGTTGCATTGCAAACAACCTGTCATCCTCCTGCATACCACTAGAAGAAGCATAATTACCATGTTGCTTCCCTCTTCCTCTCTGATCATTCTACTTTTTGTAGCAATCTTTAGCTACATGCCCGTATTTGCCACAATAATGGCAATCCTTATTTGCATTTTGATTGCTGTCCATAACTCATTTGAGGCTGCTGCCAAGTGCCTCTTCCTCTAGTTGAATAACCTCCTCTTCCATGAGCATTTGAGGCACCTCTATTTGCTTGAGGCTGCCTATTTTGCCATCCAGTAGCTTGCTGTCCACGGGCTGCATATGCATTTCCAGCACCTCTTCCTCGAAAATTTGATCTTCCTCTTCCACCTCTACCCCTTTGATTTGAGTAGAAGACATTGTCCCTACTGTTTTTAGATCCACTGGAACTTGTATTAAGTCCAAGTTTCACTTCTTCATGCAAAAGAAGTGCTACAAGTTCATCAAAGTCAGGCTGCTCCTGGCGCACTGAAATGGAAGTATCAAATTGCTTATATTCCTGTCCAAGTCCATGGAGGGTAGTAGCTACCAAATCATCATCCTCAACTTCAGCTCCAATTGATCCTAGTTGTTTTGCAATGGATCTGATCTCACTGACATAGTCCTCAATAGACCTTCCATTTCTGGATATGTGGCTGAACTTTTGCTTCAGTTGTGTCTTTCTTGCATGAGTAACATGCCCATAATTCTTCATCAATAAGTCCCAAGCAGCTTTTGGGGAAGTACAATTTGCAATTTGCATAGCCTTTGTGTCTGACACACATAGAGACAACCAATGCAAGACCTTGCTGGCCTTTTCCAACCAAGTCCTGTGTGCCTTCAACTGATCCTGTGTTGGAGGTCTATCTTCCGGTAGCTTTGGCTCATCTTCAAGACCTGTGACTAGGTCCCAATAGCCTCTTCCAATTAAAAAATTAGACATCCTGAATTTCCATAGAACGAAATTGTTATAGTCCAGCTTCTCACCAACTATCTGAGTGATAGTATCCTTCTCTCCTGTGTTTGCCATTTTAAAGCCTTAAGTTTTGCAAAACCGGTTAATTTTCCAAAAATGCCAGCAGGCAATACGCTTCCATGATCTGTAGTACAACCAGTCTTTTACTGCAATCAGTAGTCTGTCAAATCAGCCTCATAGAAGTCAAGCTTGAGCATACAATGCTCTTGAGTATGCACACGTCTATCACTGACCATTTAGTGCCACACTACCGACATCTGTGATGAGCACCCTTGAACTTCACAAGTACATTCAATTCCAAAAAAAAACTGCACAGATTTCAGCCTATATGACTGCATAAGATCCAATACATGTAGGAAGTAAATACTCAGTATTCCTTCAACTGACTGCAGCTGCAAACATGATCCAAATACAAGCTTCAAATATTGATACCAATTGTATTCTTGAATTTACTGCTCAGGACTTCTTGCAGAAGGTAAACATAACTTGCTGAATTGTTTTCATAGTCCACAGAAAAAAAACTGAAGCATTTCTTTCTTGCTGTCCATATTGAATACTGATGGTTATTCTCCAAAGTACACACCCATACATGCTTAAATAGCTATAAAGCATACGACTCTTGCTGATTAGCAGACATTTGCACCAAGGCTCCATGTCCATCTTTGTAGATGCACCTCACCAAACCCAAGAGTCAGTCCCCAAACAATGTCCAACTTTGCATGCTCAACTTAGCTTTTCTCAGTTGGCTGCTTCAGTGCAGGGAAACTGATATTCCAATCATAGGCCACAAGTTTGTATTCTGGCCAGTGGCTGCAGGAACCTTTTCGATGGTATAGGTCTCTACACTGATACTTTCCTTTCTTCTCATCAAGAGAGCATAGTTTACGTTTTGGTGACTTCAGAATTACATTGATTCACAAATCTTGCTATGAATGGATCTGCTATACGCAATACATCCCAATCAACCACTGACATTCCATGACTCAATCTTCCAATAGCAACGAATGCAAGTAAAAGATAATATCACCTCCTATTGGGAATGTAATGCGACCCCAAGCAGGACTATTGTCAGAGGCCTTCCGATCAACCTTTGCAACTCCTTCAACGAAGACCTTCTGGTCTTCAACACAGGGCCAGAAACTACATTCAAACGTTGTTGCTTATGCACTGGATACCAATCTGTGTATGACAAGGTATGAAATACAATGGATAAGTAAGGCATCAATAGCACAACGGGCTGGCACGATAGGTCGTCCAGGACTCTGCTATCATCTCTACTCATCAGCAGTATACGATGACGCTTTTATTGATTTCAGTCTGTCGTGCTCCACTTGAGGGTATCGTGCTGCTCCTGCACCATGAAATGAATGGCCTTTTGACTTTTCAGCATCATGAAGACAGTGAACTTTGATCCCACGCTATCTTTAACAGCATTGGAAACTTGCTATGGTGGCATTTCACACATCAATGGAGGGAGCTCCAATTTTTGCTATTTTGTCTGATTCTAACATCCGTCTCTACTGCCTGGATATAACTCCATCACTGACATTCTATAATCTTCACGTGCTCTCTGGAGAATCACTGGCCAAAAGGGCACTGATTTTGGCATATCAGAATAAACGCTTTCTTGAAGGTGCTCTCCTCTGAAGGTCATAGCCATGACCACCAACTTGGCTCTACATCCCTACTACCTGGCGAGCTCTGATACCATATTAGCATTCATAGAGAAAGAGATATGGACAAAAGGCACAGACTGAAAGGGTAGCAGACATGCTCCCGTTAGTTCATTCCATTCCATCAACACCATCTAAAAAGTCAACTGTATGTACCACACACATTCAAATATCAACTGACCTAGATCTAATCATGGTTAAGTCAGTGTGACTTAACCTTATTCACTAAGGTAAACAAAATGAGCTTGAGTCTCAACAATGCTTCTACTAATGTCTATTGATATTGGATCACTTGTGGATGTTATGCCTCTTATGTGAGATACATTTGGAGCTGATTTAGCTCACCCATTGACTGTTTTGAACAATCCCAAATCTGTCCAAAACAGGGGAGCCACCTGTTACTTCAATTTTATGCTTACAGGTCTTGGTATTTGATACTCGATTATGTCTGGTTGGTGCCTATACATATAGGAATGTATGCCTATGGTTTGCCTATGGATTTGAGCTTGGATTGAGTACTAATTTGCTCAGTTTACAAAGGTTATATGATGTTGGAAACTTCAGGGCTGAAGATATTTATGCTACAGTTGGGTTATGCCTATTGGTTACGGGGTGCTCCTCCCGACTACTCGGTATGATGTCATGATGTATTTGGACTATGCCACATGTCTTGTTTATGCTCTGGAATGCTTTTGAGTTGAGATTAGAGCTTGATGAATGCTTTATGCTTTGGTTGTGGATGGCAGTTGTTTGAGCTCGTCTCGACATTCATTTGAGTATTCCCTTGAGCAGTTGGACATTAACTTGGATTTTTCCATTACGACTTGGCTTTTTCCACTACGACCTTGGATGCTATTGAGGCATTGTCTTGGTTACCTGTCTTTAGTACTCTGACTTGGTTTGATTGAGCTGTTGAGCTCGTTTATCTGCCTTTTGTGCCAGTTTGAGCATCTTGTAGCCTTGACCGACATTGAGTAGGAGGTTTATGCTATTTTGAGCATTTTACAGATACTTGAGACTTTGGGATCTCTTACACTTAAATGTTGCATGGTTCATGCACTGATATCTTGGAGTTGCTTTTGACCTGAGCTTGGGCTTTGCACTCTTGTGAGTATACAGCTACTGGTGTTAGGTCTTGGCAATGTTATGTATACTTTGCTCTATTGTCCAGGGGGTATGCCTACTCATTGACAAATGCTTTGGTGATATGTTTGGGTGTTTGCTCATGGTCTTGATGACTGTTAGGTGCTTATTTATGCCCGTTTATGGCTGGTCATGTCTTAATTGTTATTTATTGACTTGCTGCAGTGATTTGGTCAGAAATTGACTCTCATAGTACCCTGTTGTCATTCATTACAGCAAGTATATAACTCCGGATTGACATGAATTTTTCATGCTGAAATATTTTGAAATGATGTACTTTCACTAGTACTTGGTGAGTAGCAGTTTTGGTTACATTTTCTCGCCATTTTCTCTCGATTTTGGTGATTCTTTGGTTATTTTCTATAGTAAACAACAAGTAATTTTGAACTGTCTACAGTCTTTCAGCTTGCATTATGGCAAGTTCGTCCACTGATCATGCTATTTTTAACATCACTAAGCTTGATGGTACGAATTACTCTTATTGAAAGAGCCAGATTTGGCAGGTGTTGGTGCAGAAATCGCAGATCAAACCTTTGAGGTTGAGCGGACATCCGCTTGCAACTATGTCAGATGAGAAATGGCTTGAGCTTGATGAGTTATGCAAGTCCACTATTGTATTATCTCTCACAGAACAAGTTCATTACAATGTATTTGAGGAAGAATAGAGTGCATGGCAGTTGTAGGATAAAATCAAGAATCTCTATGACAAGAAAAGTCCAGCGAGGCAGATGTATTGATTGAAGCAGATTATGGATTTGCGCATGAAGGAGAATGTGACTATGTCTGCTCACTTGAGCCAGTTCCATGCTATACTCAAGAACTTAAATTCACAGGACATCACTTTTGCAGAGGATGTCACTCCTCTTTTCTTGCTTGGTACTCTTAATGAGTCATGGGATGTATTCCGCACTGCATTCATTATGTGCCTCTACTGCTACCTTGAAATTATCTGATGTTGAGAGTGCTCTTCTGTAGGAAGAGGTTAACTGTAAGAATTTGGATGCCTCTCATGTGTCGCATGCTATGACAGTTAGAGGCAGGAATGATGGGTATGGAAAGCATGGCAGTGGCAGTGGCTGTGGACGGGATTCTCAGAAATCTCGATTCAAGTCTCGTGGAAAGTCACGTAGCAAATCCCGTGGTAGGAATACACATGTTACTTGTCACCATGGGAAAAAGGACCATATTAGGCCACAATGCCATGAACTATGCAATGAAAGGCACAAAGATAAGGGGAAAGACAAAGTGCAGGATAAGTCTTCTAATCACAACATAGTGCCTGCAAAGTCCAGTGTTAAAATTGAAGAGATCAATGTTATGCAGCTTGAGGATGTTGATGATGATTATATCCTTGCAGCTTCTTCTAGTGCTTCGCAGATGACAGAGATACACTCTATGTATGCATAGTGTTGGCTCTTGGAATCATGTGTGTTCTTTCATGTGACACCTTGTCGAGAGTGGTTTCATTCATACCGTACTATTTCAGGTTCTATGCGCTTGGGTGATGACAACTCTCTTGATATTGTGGGCATTGGTGATGTTAGGCTGTAGTTTCCTTCTGGTAGCAGTTTTGTTATGCAAGATGTACGTCATGTACCTGCTTTGACACGCAGTCTCATGTCAGCTGGACAGCTTGATGACGCATGTTATCATGTATTTTTTGGAGACTCTGCATGGAAGATCACTCGTGGCAGACTTGTGATTGCGAGAAGTGCCAAGGCTAGTAGCCTTTATCCCTTGATTGTATCTACTTTTTTCCTTGATCACGTTTTGTCTGTGGGTTCTATCCCACATGTATCTCTTTGGCATGCCCGTTTGGGCCATATTTCTTTGAAGGAAATGAAAATGCTTTCTAATTTGCAGTACTTACCTCCCCTTGATTATGCATGTTTTGATTCATGTGAGCATTGTCTTTATGGCATGCAAACTAGGTCTACGCATAAGAAGTCTGATAGGCCACGTATGAGTGAGCCCTTGGCATTGGTACATTCAGATGTTTGTGGGCCCATGCCTTGTCAGTCTATGGGTGGTGCCAAGTATTTTTTTACTTTCATAGATGATTTTTTACAGAAAGTTTGGGCTTATTCCATTAAGCTAAAATCCGATGTCTTGGCTGTGTTTCAGAGATGGCTTGCATTGGTTGAGAACCAGTCTGGGTATAGGCTAAAATGCCTAAGGACAGATAATGGGGGTGAGTATGTCTCACGTGCTTTTGAGTAGTTATGTGATGAGAGTAGTATTAAGCATCAGTTGATAGCCCCCTATACCCCCCCTAGAATGGTTTAGCTAAGCGGATGAATAGAACCATCCAGGAGCGTGTACGTAGTATGCTTAGCCACACAGGCCTACCACAGAGCTTTTGGGCTGAGGCAGTTAGTACAGATGTGCATGTCATAAATAAATCACCTTTTAGTGGTTTGGATTTTCAGGTTGCAGAGGAGGTATGGACTGAAAAACCTCCCTCTTATGCGCATCTCTGTGTCTTTGGATGTGAGGCATTTTGCTATGTGCCTAGGGACAAGAGAAGTAAGCTGGATCCTAAGAGTGTCAAATGCATTTTCCTTGGTTATGGGGATGCAGGCGAGATGGGTTACCATCTCTGGGATCCGCAGGCGTGGAAAGTCATCTGCAGTCATGATGTAGTCTTCCATGAAGACAAGATACATAAGCAGCCTGAGAGAGTTGTTGAGATCCGCAGGGTCATATTTCAGGAGGAGCCGAGAGCTCCCGCACAGCGAGTTGGACAGCCTATAGCTACAGCAGATGCTCATGGTCAAGGTGTTGGATAGGCAGCTGGGCAGGTAGCAAAGCCTGCCATGAGACGGTCTACTAGAGACAGCCGTCCACCTGATAGATTTCAGCCCTCGATGCATTATGTCTTGGTTACAGATGCAGGAGAGCCTTTCACTTATGATGAGGCTATGCGCAAGGTTGACAATCACTCATGGGAGAGGGCTATGCAGTCTGAGATAGACTTGTTGCATAATAATGACACTTGGGATTTGGTTTCCTTACCTACGGGCAAGAAGGCTTTGCCATGCAAGTGGGTGTACAAGCTAAAAAGTACCCTTGGACACCCCAAGCCATCATACAAGGCTAGACTGGCAGCAAAGGGTTTTAAGCAGGAGCATGGTGTGGACTTTGATGAGGTCTTTTCTCCTGTGGTTAAGATGGCCACCATGCGCTTAGTCTTGGCTTCGATTGCTCAGCTTGACTTGGATTTATACCATATGGATGTCAAGACGGCTTTTTTTACATGGGGACTTGCATGATGAGATTTATATGGAGCAGCCTAAGGGCTTTGCAGAACCTGGCAGGGAGCACCTAGTGTGCAAATTAAAGAAAAGTCTTTATGTCTTGAAGCAGGCACCCAGGGAGTGGTATCATAATTTTGATGCCTTTATGCAGTCACAGGGCTACAGTAGGAGTGCTATGGATCCGTGTCTTTACACGAAGAAAGCCTGTGATGGTTCTTTATTGATTATGATACTCTATGTGGATGATATGCTGATAGTAGGAAAATCTCATGATGAGCTAGATGCTCTTAAGGCTCAGCTCAAGAAGAGCTTTGAGATGAAAGATCTGGGATATGCCTCTCACATACTTGGTATGCGTATTAGACGCGATAGGCATCAGGGACTCCTCTACTTGTCACAGAGAGAGTACATTCATAAAGTCCTTGAGTGCTTCCACATGCAAGACATGAAGCCTATTGGATGTCCATTGCCTTCTTATGTGAAGGTATCACAGGTTGATTGTCCACAGACAGATGAGCAGAGGACGGAGATGGCCAAGATTCCCTATGCATCCACAGTGGGTAGTCCTATGTATGCCATGATCGCCACTCGTCCAGATATTGCCTTTGCAATTGGTGTTGTGGCATGCTATATGGCTACTCCTGGCAAGAAGCATTGGGATGCTGTGAAGGATATCATGAGGTACCTGAAGGGCACTGCCAGATATGTGCATATGGTATGGCAGCCAAGATACAGGAGTCGTGGGGTACACTGACTCTGATTATGCAGGACATGCAGATAGTAGGAAGTCCACTTCTGGCTATGTATTCACCTGTTTCTTGGATGTCCAGGGTGTAGAAATGCACGGCCCTTTCTACTACAGAGGCCGAGTATGTTGCAGCCCCACTGAGGCTTGCAAGGAGGCCATTTGGTTGGGTCGTTTGGTTACTGACCTTGGTATTGATGCTATCCCTACACTGCATTTAGATTCTATGAGTGCTATTCAGTTAGCCAAGAATTCGATCTTTCATGCGAAGATGAAACACATTGAGGTGAGGTATCCTTTTACACATGGGGTCATTGAGGACAAGTCTATTGATCTTGTCAAGATCTCGACTGACCAGAATCTTGCAGATCTGCTCACGAAAAGCCTCTCTAGAGAGCGCTTTGCCGTCCTTAGGAGGTTGATGGGTGTGGGATGAGATGACGTCTTTCCTAATCCCATTGTACATGTGTACATGTTGTACTGCCTTTTTCTTTTTCTTTTCACTCCTCACTAGGGCAGATTCACCTTTAAGTGGGAGGTTGTTGGGGGTAAATGCGCCTCCGCTTAGCCACCCATGTATTACTACACTGACAGTCACCGCCACTGTACACTGCAGTTTGGCGGGCGCCCATCACCGTCACTTTATTCTTTATTCTTTTAGTGACAGTTTGAATAAAGGAAGGCCCGGTCAGACATTGTGACTGTTGGGAGTTTCCATTTCTTGTCTCTCTCTTTCTTGCTCTTGCTCTCCCACCATAGCTCTCGGATGCAAGCTTCGATCCTTATCACCTTTCAATTGGGATTGTTGGCTGAAAATGAAGGTATTTCATGCATCTTTTATGGACTGAATATTGATGACACTATGGCTGAAATTTCAGCAACCATACATGCAGAAAATGAGGCTGAAAACAGAGTGTTGTCAGTATATTCTTTAGATATGTATGATGTTATAGCATTGTTTGCTCAGCAGGAAGGATTACAATGGACTGAAGCACTTGTGGAGACAAAGTATAAGATAGTTGACAAAAAGGTGAAACCAATTGCTTTGCCACTTTCACCAGAGAGAGGGTTTGTATGAAAAAGTGTCAAGGCAGCCAAGCTTACGGGATCCTAAAGATATAGGTCATCAGTTTACATCTGAAATAATATAGGAATTGAAAGTTGGTGCAGAAGGGTTTCTTTTGCCTGCTGAGAGAGACTGTTTTATGTGGATGTTGGCTAGGCATGGAAAGGCATTTGCATTTCAGCCAAGTGAAATAGGTTGTGTGGATCCAAATGTTGTCTCTCCTATGGTCATATTTACTATGCCACATGTACCATGGAACTTGAGGCCTATTCCAGTGCCTAAAGCTTGCTTGCCAAAGCTAATGGATTTGGTAGATGAAAAGATTCGCATGAAGATCTTGGAGCCTTCTTCAGCCCCGTACTCAAATAGTTGGTTTACTATGCCCAAAAAGAATGGGGCTTTGAGATTTATTCAAGACATGCAATCGGTCAATAAAGTGACTATAAGAAATATGGGTGCAGGTCTTGTGGTTGATGAATTTGCAGAGACTTTTGAGGTAGAGTGATCTATTCTTTGGGTGATCTTTACTCGGGGTATGATCAGTTTCAGCTTGCAATTGAAAGCAGGGATATCACAACCATAATGACTCCCTTGGGATTAGTATGGATGTGTACTCTCCCACAAGGTGCAACAAACTCAGTGGCACACATGACAAATGCTATAAATAGGGTACTGAGGGATTTTATATCACAATTGACAATACCCTTTTTGGATGATGTTCCAATAAAAGGGTGTGCAATGGATGAAAAGAATAAAGAGATGGATGCTCATGGATACAGACAATTTGTTGCAGACCATATTGTGGATTGTGAGAGGATTTTGACACGTCTAGAAGAGGTGCATTTAACTCTTTCTGGACAAAATTTTGTCTTTGGAGTTGAAGAGGTTTTAATTGTTGGGCATATGTGTGGGCCTTATGGGCAAAGACCATCACCAACAAAAATAGATGGGATTGTGCAAGATGTATGCACGAATGTATCAGAAGTGCATAGATTATTGGGTGTATGCGTGTTCTATTTGATATGAATTCCTCACTTTGCACATGTAGCTGATGCTCTATATCAGCTTTTGAGGAAAGGTCAGAGATTTCATTGGGAAAGGAAGCATAAAAAAGCAATGAAGAAATTAAAGCAACTCTTAAAATCTACTCCTACATTGAGAAAGGCTGACTATTCACATGGAAAGCCTATCATTATTACTATTGATATAAGCCCAATTGTGATTGGATGGGCGATTGGGCAAGATGATGAGGAAGGGCAAAGATATGCAATACGCTTTGGTGCTAAAGTATTGACTGAATGACAGAGAAGGTATCCATAGGTTAAAAGAGAATTATGGGAAATTGTAACAGCCCTTAAATGTGTAAGGAGTATTTTATGGGTGCTCATATAGTCATTGAGACTGATGTTTGCCGGTATTGGGTATGATTACTAGGTATGCTACCTCAAACATTGCTATGCTCTGGTGGATTGCATACATCAAATCTTTGAACCCTGAATTTCAGTATATTGCAGGAAGAGATAACCCAGTGGCAGACATGTTATCTTGAGCACGCTATGAGAATGAAGATGGGATGATGGATGAGGAGGAAAAAGATGAATTTTTTGCAGCTGAAAATGATGTTGTAAGAGTGAATTTAGCAATGCAAGGTGTTGCTATAGCATTAACATAAGCTTGGACAACAAAGAGAAGACACTTTAGATGTTTTGCATCTTGTGTAGAAGTATTTATGGAAGACAAATATGCCGAAGAGTGGTTGAGAATTGGTCAATACCTCAGTACATTGATAAAGAGAGATGAGTGGTTAGATGAGGATTTTAAAAAGATTAAGTGGAAAGCCTATGGGTTTTTCTTAAAAGATGGATACTTATGAAAACATGCTAAAAAGATGTATCTGCATACGTACATACCTATGCTCAGAAGATGACATTCTTGGGGATGGCTCAACCTGCATGGAGTTGGTATTTTGTACGTGTTATTGTACATGAACTGAAAGCATAGATTACTGAATTATACTTGTAGGATGTTGACTGGGTAGCTTTCAAGAAGACACTCAGGGAAGAATTTTACATTGAAGATACTAGTTTGATTATGTGCAAGACTTTTTAGGAGTGGGTTTTACAACCCAATAAGGGTCTTATGGCTACAGGATTGTTAAGATTATAAGTCGATTTGAGCAGTTGGATCTTGCAGAATAGAAAGCTCTTGCAAGTTAGAAAATTGAATTGTTTCTACATGCAACTGATCCTGAGATTCAAGAGAAGCTTGATGATTTGCTGGAGAATCAGACTATAGAGACAGGTCTTAAAATAGAGTGGAGACATGTCAAGGAAGCTATTACTGCACTTGTGAAGAAGCATAGAAGAAGAGAAAGATTGCATGTCTCTAGTTTTCCCATTGTTACGGGCAAGACAATTGATGTATCCAGTAAGCCACCTACTTCTATGGCTAACCCTATAACTCTACTTGCTATTGTTCCCTCTGTTAGGGAAGATGTCTTAGACGAATTGGTCAAAGGCATGCGGGATCTTCAATTGAAGGTCACAAAATTGAATGAGAAAGGACAAGAGAAAAGGGGATGGGCAGCAGTCCCTAAGCCAGGAAAAAGATGTATGTGGTGTGATAGTTTGTAGCATGAGAGAAATGATTGTGTTGCCTATTATGAGCCCTTGGCATGACATGTCATCTTTTGGAAGATGAAAAGATCCATGCACAAGAGACGGGATTGCCTCTTGCTTTGAATTTTGAAAAGGGAGATATGCAGAAGTTATTGGAAGACTTGGCTGTCCGAAATGCTTATGCGGCGGCACATGCTTCTACTTTTGGTCTGCAGTTGGATAGAATGCATGACCAAGTGATGGTTGGTCCAAAGACTGAAATATGAACACATAATTTGCATATAGTTGAAAATAGAAAAGTTACCGATAGTGAAATATCTCATGCAGGGCAAGAAATTTAAGACATAACTGATTGGGAATCACCGATAGATGCATATTCAGTGGATGCATATTTAGCAAAATGGCAAAACACAGATGTATTTGTGGAAGAGAAACATAAGAGAGATGAAGATAATGCTAGGATATCTAAGGAAGTATCAAAAAGAAATGTGGATTTATCTAAAGCTACAAATCAGCCATCTCTTGAGCATGTTATGGATAAACAGCTAGGATATAAATTGCAGTCTGATATTGAGACATGCACATATACCTTGGAAGATACTGTACTGGAAGATTCAGCCATTGCATCTATAGATTTTCTTAATGTATCTGAAGAGATTTATGAAGATCATGTTTTACTTGATGCAGAGAGTCAAAGGGAGATTGATGACTTGTTGGATGCACATGATTTGCAAGATAAAGTTATTACCTATGAGATAGTTCATGAGCTTGAGGATATGCGTGTATTAGAGGACGTTAGATAGGATGCTCCACAGTTGGAAACTATTTCAGATGCTTTATCAAAGGCCTTGATAGACAAATCAAAGATGCTTCAAGATATGGATTGTTTCACTATTTTCGGTGATGATGAGAATGTGTTGAATATAAGTGAGACTTAGTTTATGTTGGATGAGGAGCAAAAAGGTTATTAGAAGCAACTTCCCATGCGATGGACTTTGAAAGAGCAAGCATGTTGCTATGTATTTGTTGATGGGTGTATTGATAACATGTATATGGAGATTCAACAACCTCTAATTTATAATATACACCTAAGGCCTTATGACCCTCGAGGGGGTACTAAGTATGGCTCAAGATTTGTACAAATGCCGAGTATTTTCATCTATGATCCAAGGGAATGCCTTCTTATATGCATGATAAGAAATAAGTTGATACTATGGATGTTTGACCTGAGTGGTGCATCGGTGGCACATACTAGAGGATGTGCAGGTTCAGAGGGGGTGGATATCGTGCCACTATGTGGACACAGTGTGAAAAAGCATGGAATGCATCATCATCCGACTTTCTTATTGATCAAGACAGTTAATGTGATCTGAGTCATTAGTGCTAGTGTAAGTGGCATGGATTATCCAAAAATACTAGATTTTTGGATAATTTTAGTCTATTTTTTACATTATTTATTGTTAAAAAATCTAAGAAAGTTAAAAAATCTTCTAGATTAGGATGGCATGTAAAAATCAATTTGCTTTTTCAGGTAATTATGGGATTTTCATAAAAAAGACAAATTGACAAAATCACAGGCATCGCGATCGCGGTTGATAGGCTGAAAACTGCAGTTTGAACTGGAAGAGGAAGGAGTGATCTAGGAGATCTGTGATCAGGTGTCTTGGAGTTCTACCCCCCTTTCAAAGTCAACGGAGCCACTATATTTGGGTTCCGGGTAGCAGAGAAGGAGCTATTAATTTTGATCCACGTTTTTATTCTACGAGGGAGCTCCAAGAGATCTAATGCTTGGAGAGTGCTTCTGAGTAGTGCCAAACAAAAGGACTTCAGGTTCTGTCAATACATATTGATTTGATTCATTGTGCTTTGTCATCATTGTGTTTACCTCTTATGTATTCTTTATCTTCTCTTCCATCTCCTATCTCTACTTCCTTCTACCTCCGATCCCCGGTAGATTCAACATTTCGACAAAAACCCCTTCGACAACGGGTAAAGTGGGGCTCCCTAAGCTTTACAAGGGAGCTCCCAGTGCTTTGTGAGGGGTTTCCATGTGTGCCATGTGGCAACCCCCACCAAATGTTTCATTCATAGGTATAGTAGATAGTAGATAGATTTTGTGTGTGTGTGTGCACATACATACATACATACATACTACGGTCAAGGCAAGCACATGGTAGGAGTTTATCATGGTGGTCATGTGACTAGAGTTTGTGGGAAAATGAGGTTAGTGTGGATGTGGTGCTGATGCCATGTTGTCATAGTAGGCACAATTGCAAGAGGGCCTCCACACGTGCCATCTGGCCCTCCCATAAAAGCTTCTCTTTATAGGTATAGTAGATAGTGGATTAATGAGAGTCAATGAGTGATATCTTAAATGGAGTAGCATTCAATGAACTATTGTGTGCATAATTCTCCAACATAATGTAACTTTGATGGATAAATAAATGAGCTCAACCCATTTCAATACATTATTTGGAATCACCTTTTTAAAAGACCTTAAGGAGGTAGAGGGCTCTAGTATTAAGGGTTTCCAATCTAGATGAAATAGGTCCTTCAAGCATCTTATTAACTAGGTGGAGCTTCAAATGAAGCCTTCTTGCAATCACATTCCTAAAAAACCAAAAAAGAATGGCCATACATTTATTAAGGCCTTGTATGATCATCACTTTGACTATGTTAATCGTAATGGGTTTGATCAAGCAGATGAAGTACATTGTGCTAAATGTATATGTATATACAATTGTGTGTACCTAAGTGTACAATTAATGAATGACTTTTGTCCAAGATGATAGCAATTGTGGAGGTGTAGGTGTATGATATGCTATGTTTTTTCGATCTACACAACCTTATATGCATGTGCAAGTAACTTGGTATGCATGCATATATGTGTGTCTGCATATTAATAATTTAACTAATATGTAATAAGTTTGCTTTGTTTATGTTTATGAAATAAAAGCTTCATATAAGTGTTATGGCAAGGGGGTTGATAGCATGGTGCTCCCCCTAAAAGAGTGCCATTTCTTCATTGTAGAAGAGGGGAAGTAGTCAAACAAAGAGAGCTATGATGGAGGGTTTTGGCTGAGGTGTTAGGCATCAAATGGAGAAGGGCCCTCTTAATTTGTTACATTGTTGGTAGCTTTGACTTCTACATCAACCTAAGGAAGAGCACACCGTAAACCCCCCATCTCAACGTGCCTTCATTAGGAATTCTTGCTAGAGGTGGGGGGACTCCTAAGGGACATCACGATTTGGGGAACATATGCTATGTTATGTCATGTAAACCCATTTGCCTATCAACCATGTTAGACGTGCTAGAGGGCCATACAAGATACGTTGCTACCATGGGCCTCATCCCTTGGAGAATATTAAAGATAGGATTTTTGAAAAATAGCATGATCGAAGGGTCAAATTTTGAGAAATCCAAATTACATAGCACCTACTTTTATTGATTATTTCCAAGAAACTTTTTATGTGGCGTCATTATGTTGAGCAAGCCACAAGGTATGGACATTTTCATGAGCACATTGCATAAACATGATATATTCAAATTCAAGAATCCAAGATTGAACTATTGAAAAGTGTAACTCCTAATTGAAGCACAATGTGAAATAAACTAGGGTGGGAAATCCCCTCAATTAAATTTCCTATAGAAGTGACCCCTTGAGCAAGTCCATATGTTGACTTGAAAATTTGGTGATAGTACAATGTGGTATAGTATTGCTTATTAGTAACCCCTTGAGCAAGCTCATACATTAATTCAAGACCGTTATGGAAGTTGCTACAAAATGATATTAGATAGGGTAGGGAAACCATGGATTATATCATGTGAAAGTGACCCATTGAGCAAGCTCAAAGATTGATGAGGACACTTTGGGAGTTGCTACCATGTAATACAAGACTAGGTAGGGAATCCCCAAAATTATATCCTAGTGAGCTCACAAATGGCTTGGTTATAGATCATCACAATTAAATAGAGAAATGTCTTGGGAAAGGACAAGAAAATTTATATTAGCATATATACATGAAAGGGCTAGAGGGCGAGCTGAGATCATTAGGATGTATTCTCCTTAGGGTAGTAGTCTAATATCCTTGAGAAAGAGAGGCCTTGTTCACCCAATTAATATCCTAGTCAGCCCGTCAGAGGGAGAGGTGAAACCTCTAGCATTTTCCTTTCCTTGAAAAGTCAATCTACTTTGAGTGGGAGTGTAACCCCTCTGGCACAAACCCCTAGAGAAAACCCAACCATTAGGATGATGCAACCCATTGCAATACCCATAGGAACACCAGATTAGCAAAGAAATATATGAAGCTTCACATCAGTGAGTTCTAAAAATTAATGTTCAATTGTCAAATTTAGGTGGAAGGATATCTCATGATGTTTTCAATACGACTCTGAAAGGAAGAGTTGCAATGTAGTATCATGGCTTGGAAGCCATGACCATAACCACGATCGAATTATTCTTTATTGCCTTCCAAAGAGAGTTTACCTTTGAGAGAGGTAGTGAATATTGGTTTCGTGTTCTAAATGTGACACGTGAAGAGCCCATGAGAATTCTCGAGTGTACGCCAAGAAACTAAAGGAGGTGTTTCACAAATTGCAAGCCTCTATTCCCATTCCACTTGATGTCCAACTACGATACTTTTTACATGGATTAGACTTCAATATCCAAGTGCAATTGAGTAGTGTTTCTCTTGTTGATATAGACACTGCTATCACATGATGAGAAGAGGAGGTAAAGTCACATTTACAATTAGCCTATACATCTAGGGCAAACCTAAACTCAAGTCTATGTCCTAGAAATAATTTGGTATTGATCAGTGGAAGTCAAGGTGACTCTAGTACACCTATGACCAATTCAAATGAAAAAGGAAGCATAATGCAAAATGTGTCCATGCTACTAGCTCCTATTGATGCTACTATGCCAATGGCCAACCAAATAGTTTCACTAAATAATGGAAGCCAAATGACAAACTCTAATGTCATGCCAACTAATTAGGACACGACTGATCCCTAATTAGGTGGTTAGGCCAACTGAACTACAAGTGGATGATCACAGTTATGAGTCTAGTGCATCAAATGTTCTTGGCAAAGTCAAGGACATGATAAAGCATTATAGCAATATGATAATAGAATAATATAGGCAAATAGTCGTAGTCATAGATGTTAATTTCCTAAAGAAGTAGCAAAACTTAATAGGAAGTCGACATCTTGAAGAGGCTAGTCCATCAAGATTTAGTTGTAAGCGGTGTGAAAGTCAATACTTTCCAAGAAATTACACTAATGTCAAATGCGATATATGTGGGAAGTTTGACCATCTAGCTAGTACTTGCTAGAGTAAGATCAGCTCTCTTTAATAAGGGAGTAGGCGGCCAGGTTGGATTAATCATGGAGCATAAGGAAATAACCTTCAACAAATAGGATAAGGGATAAATATTGAAAAGAGGAAAAGCTATCATAGAAGAGTTGGCCTAGTGGTAGTGGTGTCAACTTTATCGAAGCTGTGCATATTAACACCACTGAGGCTTCCAATATACAAGCCATTACAAGAGGATAGAAGGTTAAAAAAGGCAATAGGGATAATGTAAAACCTGTTGAGGTAAACCCTAAACAGGATGATAAGAGGACGTAAGTTCTTAACCCTAATGTAGAAGCCGATCCTCCAAAAGCTACTCATGGCAAAGCTAACTCCAATAAGGAGCTGCCAAAGAAGCAAGTAAAGACCAAGAAAGAGGCACCTAAGCCTATTTAGTGAAATAATGGTGTGGTAGGAGAAGATAACGATTGCTAATTATAATGAATTTAACTTAGCTAATTCTCTTTGCAAGGTAAAGTTTGATGTGAACCTCCTATAGTTGATTAAGTTACCTCTAGGAGTTTGTAAAGAGTTTAAGAAGATCCTTCTCACTGGATATATCATTGAACCTTTGGGAATAGTCAATGTATAAATTTGTTAAGGGTCAATTGGTCTTATATTATGATGCCTATCATGAGTTCTTCTCCCATGCAAGTTGGAACTCAAATGGGATGGACTTATAAGACTGTTTGTATAGGAAAGAATGTCTTTACAATCCTTTTAATGAATTTTCAAGGGATGGAGTTCAAAAATAAAGTAAAATTCAATAAACTAAAGTTCTACTATGTATAGAGGTTGACATTGGTTTTGGTGCCTTTGTAGGTCTTTCGGGATCTAGCTTAAACTTGTAGAAGAAACCAAGAATATTGGATGGAGAAAGGCATTCCTTATCTTGAGCGTCCATATTTAGAGCGGTGTTACCACCAAGGCAAAGTGATTTGGTGGAGTAAGGGTTACTAGATCACTGAGTGGCAAGATGGCTCTTTTACGTGGGATATTTGAGTCTATTGCCATCACTAGCATAGGGTTCTTACTAGTGCCCCTATTGAGCTTAGTGAGGAAGGAGAGATTTTACCTGTCTTACACCCCCTCTCTCTATAAGATTTTGACTATCATAAGTATGAGTAGGCTGATGGCTCCAGGAGTCCACCTATGAGAAATCATCTATATAACGTGTGCTCAAACAATATTAAGAAATACCCTTTCTTTACATGCTATAAGGCCTTAAAATGACCCCTTTTACTTTACTAAACTTATGGATTTTTTTCAAATTATATTTAAAAAACCCCTTTTGTAAATATAATCCTATAATTTTTACTAAATATAATACCCTTTCTTTTGAACTCACGTGGTATCTTATATGTTCTATAAGTTGAACTCCCTGGGGTTGATGGCCATGGTAGGTTATATCAATGAAGCTATGGTTTACACATTATATTTTGATGGAGCTTCTCGAGCACCTACTAAGCATGTGAGTGTAGGGGTTATCATCAAAGACCCCCATCGTCGAGTGGTTTTAAAATTGGGAGCATATTTAGACACTAATTTTATGAATAGCATGGTAGAATATAAGGCCATGCTTATGGGGTTAAATCTTGCCAAATGTAGTAGTATTCGCTTGTTATTGGTGAAAGGTGGCTCACAATTAGTGATCAATCAATTGAATGGGATGTTTTAAAAATGGAAGCATATTTAGGCACTAATTTTATGAATAACATGGTAGAATATAAGACCTTGCTTATGGGTTTAAATCTAGCAAGACGTATGGTATTCACTTGTTATTGGTGAAAGGCAACTTGCATTTAGTGATGATCAACCATTTGAATAGGACTTATAGTGTGAGGGGTCCCAATCCAAGGATATACTATCGTGCAACCTTGGATATCCTTGAGATCTTTGAGATAGTGACTTGCCAACTAATTCCCCAAGAGTGGAATCACTTTGTAGACTCCTTGGCTAATTATGCCTTTGTTGAAGATTTCTTTCTTAACTGTGGTTGTGAGGGGCTTTTACAATTTCTTCCTAATGTTAGTCTAGGGCTATTGTGAGGACTACTTGTAGACAAGTCCTATTTTGACCACCAATGGTTAGTATGAGTTATAAGTTAGGTAGCGATTGTTCATCTTCCTATTCTATTATGGATGCATCAAATCGTTCAACGGCATATTCATTGGATACCCCTTGCCATTCGTGTAGGGGGGATAGCTAATAATTTGATGCATTTAGTGTAGGGGGTCAGTGGCCATCCCCTTGCTATAGTTTTGTGCTTCAGTGTGGTTTATGTGGGGACCAAAGGTTTGCTTTGAGCAGTAGGTTGCTTAATGGTGTGCTTTAGGCCAAGAGGGTCGTTCCTATTGGATTTAATGTTTGATTTCGTTAGTAAAAGAGGACCATTTATTTTGTAATGGCATGATTTATCTCATTAGGCCAAGAGGGCCATTTGTTTCTTTGGAACATATGTGGTTAATGGGTTTTTTTAAAGTGCTGCACTAAATAGATTCGACAGAGCACCTAGAGGGAGCCTCTTGCTATACACAAGCTTCTTGTGGCCAAGTCTAGGTGATGTCCTTCCTTTATGAGTTCTTTCCCTTTATGCTGTATGGTTATATGTATGTGGGGTATTTTTCTTTTGTTGGGGTCGAACAATCAAGGCATGTAAGTCCCACGGTTAGGTTAGGTGTATTTGGGGAGATTGGAGTAGTTGTCCACTTCCTCTAAAGACACTGTTGGGTACTCTAAGAGCTGTTTCAGAAGGTAGTCCTATTGACCCTATTCTACTAGCCTTTTAGGTAGTTATTTCTAGGAATGCCTCTTAGTTGTGAGGTAGGTAGGGAAGCTTGCTAAATAAAAAAGAACAAACAATGAATATGTTTAAAATATATAAGATACAAAGGTGTGTAAAAAGAGGTTATAACCCCCTAAAATAAGAAATAAAGGAAGACAATTTCCAAGAGTAGTTGATCATTGCCTTGTGAAGGCCTTGTAGGTTCGCGGGGACAATTTGTCAGACTCAAGGCCAATGACTTGTCTTCATGGGAACGCCATTTAGCTGAAAAATAAAATAAGGATGGTTGGAGTGAAAAAAAAGTGAGTCAAATGTAAAAATAATTTAGTGTTGCGTTGTGAGATCTTGGTAGGTTCTTGGGTACTGAGACAGGACGACCTGAGGCTGATGTCCTATTCTCCTTGGTCACAATATGCTCAACTCCCTCCTTTTTATATGCCCAAGTATAAAGTACTGAAGAAAAAAATGTGATCAATTGGAAAAAATATATAATTATCAATAACTCAAGCTATATGAGTCCTCACCTACTAATAGGAGTTCTTAGTCGAGTTGTCCTAAATTAGGTAGGCAAGTCAGACCACTACTTACAATGACTCCTTTGATAGTTTTTTTTAGACATGGAGTAGTTGGTTAAGAAACTAGCTCCAGATCTCTATCAGACTATATGGGACTTATTCTTTGTGGACTTCATGCTCTGATTTTGTCAGAGGGTAGGATGAGAGCTATGTTTGTGCTCTCTTGTGTATTTTAATAGTGGCAGCTTAATGCTCTTTATGATTTCTTTTTGTGTAAATTAGTCCATGGGTTTGATAGGTTGAATCACCCTATCTTGTGGTCGCCTACGAGAGTGAAATTTCAGAGTCAAATTTAAAGCACAAAAGTGGTCCGAGAGCCGTAAAAGAGGTATTTGTGGCAAAAATAAAATGTCCATGGATCAAGGAGCTAGAGTTTTTCTAGATGCATTTTGACACTAGGAATCCAACGTTGTTGGAGCTTTTGGGGTCAAAAGTCTACCACACCTGGGGATAATAGACAATAGGGTGAAGGGAGATTCAGGGAGAGGAGTAGAAGAAAGAGAAGGGGTTTAAAGAAATAGAAGATGTAGAAGAATACTCATAGAGGTGAATCCTCTCAATTTATTTCTACATTTTGAGAAGATAAATCTCTTATAGATAAAAAAAGTACATAAAACAATAGCTTCCTCTCTGTTGCTCAGACCGCCAATTTGATGGTTCCATTGGCTCCAAAAGGGGGGTAAAATACTAGGACACCTGGCCAAAATTCTCCCAGATCACTCCTTCTCCTCGCAGTTTGAAGTGTTGTTCACTACTTGAAAACTATGATCACACGTCATGCGATTTCACCAATCCTTATTTTTACATAAAATCTCCCAAAAATGGTTGGAAGCCACTTGCTTTCTTTTACATCTGAGGGGGAATTGTAAGGGGGAAGTACATATGTTTAAAGTAGGTGTGTGTGTGTGTGTGTGTGTGTGTGTGTGTGTGTGTGTGTGTGTGTGTGTGTGTGTGTGTGTGTGTGTGTGTGTGTGTGTGTGTGTGTGTGTGTGTGTGTGTGTGTGTGTGTGTGTGTGTGTGTGTGTGTGTGTGTGTGTGTGTGTGTGTGAAGGGGGAAGTATTAAGCACATAGGGTACTTACACTAAAAATTTTGAACATTAAGAAAAAATAAGCATACAAGAATAGGTTTGTTAATTTTGGATGCTTCTTGTACATAATTAAGTCTAAAGTAGGGACTATCAGGTGTAAATTCTAATTAGAGAATGCTTCTTACTAGGTTAACTTTAATCATAGGTTGTTACACACGAGAAGGAGGATGGGAGAGAAGGGATGTTAGAAAGATTATAAAGAATTAGGTATCGAGAATATTGTGATTAAGTCAGTTCCACATTTCATTCTCCATAACAAACAAATATGTCCTTTACAACTTTGCAAATGATAACAAGGTGACATAATAGTTTTTCTCATGGAGGTCAATCACATTTCTAATATGAATCATGTGAGGAATATTACCCATGAGAAAATATGAGAGAGAGAGAGAGAGGGAGAGAGAGAGAGAGAGAGGAAAAAGTACCCACCCTGACTCACATATGGAAGGAGGGTTGGGAATGGATAGGTGCCATGTAGAGTTTCTTGCCCATTGGAGGGGTACCTCTCGTGCACACCACAAATGAGTGTTCTTAAATCTTAGATTTCAAACCTTATTCCCAGGTACCCATTGGAGGGAGGAGTATTTCTTATGTGCACAAGTTTCCAAGAGACATGTAACTATCCTATGTGTTATACGAACTCGAGTGCAATCCTAATATGTATAAGTACTTTAAGACTAGTTAATGCACAAAAGAACCATATATGCTTAAATAGGGGTGTGTGTGTGTGTGTGCGCGCGCGTATGTGCATACACGTGGAGAGAAGGGATATTAGAAAGATTATAAAGAATTAGGTATCAGGAATATTGTGATTAAGTCACTTCCACATTTCATTCTCCGTAATGAACAAAATATGTCCTTTACAAGCTTTGCAAACGACAACAAGGTGACAAAATAGTTTTTTGCGATATCCGGACTTTAATTTCAAATCTTCCCGACTTCTCACAAAATGGACTTGAAGAACTCTAAATCATTAAATGGACAAGGTCTCGAGCAAAATGGTCCAAGGTTCATAACGTGACATTTTCCCAAATTGATAAAGACTGTAGCCATCTGTCACATGGAAGTTACCGCGTGAACGTGAGTCATGGGCCATAAGTCAAATTTGACTAAACCCATTTAAAACTTGGCAAGTAAGACAAATCATAAAGATAGATTTAAAGCTTAAAATTATTTAAAATAAAGAAGAAGAAGAAAAAGACGTCGACGAAAAGGTTGCCCCCTCCCCCCTTTTTTTAATTGAAAAAAAACGATGCCATGAACCCCCAATTTTGGACTTCTTGTTTCTAAATGAAAAAGCCTAAATTCTCCTTCTATACTTCAACAATTAACTCCAATAATCTCCCCCTCTTCTCAGTTCGACGAGAGGCTTGGATTGAAGTAAGATCATCCGAGAGCCAGGCAAATCAGTCACGGCATCTCTGGTAGCCTCTTTGGGCCTCAAAGATCAAATCACCAACATCAGATTGCATCTTGAAAGCTTCTAGATTGTTGATTGCCAAGATACCCTCCATAAAGAGCTCTTCTTCTTGGTCACAAGCCTTCTTCTTCAATTTAGCTATAAATATGAGGCATGGGGAGCCGTTGAGTGCAATCTATCACATGCCTACCTAACAATTCCATGGCAGTACATCTTAATGGTCCACTAGGAAACTATCCCAGATGGCTTCACTCGGCATTTGCAAGAATGCATGGGGTCTATCATCGAGGTTTTCCAAAGTCCAACCACAACAGAAGGTACCAACTGTCCCCAAGAGGATCAACTTGCAAGCCCAGGGTCCTAATTTGACAACAACTAAGGTCTCGATGCCTCATCTAGCTCCATCAGAGGTGTCCCACAAGGCCTTCTCCTCCAACTGGAGTGATTATAGTTACCCTTGGTTCATGGAGTGCAATGTTTTTTTCCAACAACTCGTTAGGATTCAAGGAACCTTAATGGAGTTCTCGCACAGCCACTGCACATTTTCCCTAAGATAATTACTAATCAAGGTTTTAAGACCAGACCCTAAGTAAGTCAACACTCAGCTATACCTAATTTTTCCTAATTAACATTCCATTCAATCTCTTAAGAGAAGCTCCCAGCTTACCGGGACCACCCATCCATAGGACGGATTCGTCGTCAGCAATCTCGCCCACCTGCTTTCCAAAATGGTTTTCTTTAGTTTTCTAATTACCTATCACATTCAGTTATGATATATAAAAGCAACTTCGTTAATTAACTCGTTATCATAGGTTCCTTCGCATAATTTTATGGCACAACCCAAAGATAGAGAAAACAATCTTTTGGTAAAATATATATATTTATTATTTTGCAAAGTTATCTACAATGATTTTTCCCTTCTGTCCACACAAAAGATAAACCTCCGTTCACCGAAAAATCTATTATGTCTACGCAGAAGAAAAGAAACCCTCCAAGATTTCTGTCCCTTCACTAGTACGTGTGAGGGTCAAGCAGTTCCTAGGAGCAATCGAGAGATTTACAGCCACAACCCCCTAGCACTCCCACCTCCTCTTGCCTGATAGATTTATCACTAAGCGATTTCTCGCCGTCGGGGCCGATCCCGGTGCGCAAATCGGATGCTGTATGCTCACGTAGTGAATGCCAGAAGGTCCCTAAGAACAATGGAACTCTACTTTTTGCACAAATTACAAGGTAAAAAGCATGAACGACAAGAGCAAGAGACCAATTGGGTGCAATCTCCCCCATGCATTGTGTGAGCGCTCCAGAAAGCATGTATTTTATGTATATTTCATCTTCATGCTCAAATAATAGCCCAAATTACAAAATAGCAAGCTTTTAGCTTTTGAGTTTGCTTTTACACAAAAATAGGAATAAAGCTAATGGACGGTGCCCAAAGAGTCTGGCACGCCCAATACAATGTCCAAATAGAAATAACATAACCGTGCGCCCATGCGCATACAAAATAATAATAAATAATCGATGCCTCAATAAATAGGCATGACAAGATATAGGCGTGGCGCCTATCAAAATATAATCCATAAATCGAATACTCGCTATCCTCCAATGCTTTCCTCCGCCACTGCTGCTATCTCTACACATCAACTGAAGCATTCACAATCGTTAGTAAAATAATACAATTAAACCGACAAAAGTGAATACCTAGCAGTCTTCAGCTACATAAATAAATCAACTGGTTAGAAATAAATCCTAACCTTAATTTATTACGAGTGCGCACTCTAAACTCATAAACGTTTATTAATTTAATATGCATTTTGCAAAATCACCCGCTATGGAATCACCCATGTACACACTAAATTAATGAAACGCTCGAAAAGGACAGGCGTCCCCATCAACTTCTCGCACAAAGAATCCACTTTGTGTATGAGCCCCGGTCATCAAAGTTTACGGAATCCACCGTAAAACCTCACGGAATCCACCGTGAAATATGCCTCCTGGCATCATACCCCCGAAGTGGGATAGCAATTGACCTCAATTGCTATGAGCTCAATGTGGAGCTAATAGAGTGGGGAAAGCATTTAAGTCTCTAGCATGCATCCATTGTGCTTCCTCTACAGGATGGTTCTTAAATTTAACTAGATATCTAGAATATCTTCGGCCAGTTCTAGTGGTCATAAAGTCAGTGTCTATGATAGCTTCTGGTTCAAGTATTTCAGTCTCTTCCTCTAATAAATGTGGGTTTTCATAAACAGGGTGTACAGGTAATTGGCCTCTAAATGGTCTCAATAAACTAATGTGAAATGTGTTGTGAATTTTCCAATGAGGTGGTAATTCTAACTTGAATGCATTGTCATTAATTTTATGAATGATCCTAAATGGTCCATAGAATCTAGGGGCTAATTTGACAACTGGGTGTCTATCTACACTTTGTAGTCTACGTTTTTGTATTCTCAACCAAACATAGTCATCAACTTTGAAATTCATTGCTTGTCTTTTCTTGTTGGCTTGTTTGGTATATGATTGCTGGGCTTTGGCAATCATATCTTTAACCTCATCAAAAATAGTGTTATGCATACTAGCAATATCATCAGCACTCTGAATTCTATTTGACAAAGATGCAACAGGTGTAGATAATCTATATCCATAAATCACTTCAAAAGGTGTTTTCTTTGTAGATGTGTGTGGTGTATTGTTATATGCAAACTGTAATAAATGCAAATGTGTGTCCCATGTCTGAGGTTTAGAAATAGTATATGCACGTAAGAGATCTAGAATAGTACTATTAGTGGCTTATGTTTGTCCATTAGTTTCAAGATGAAATGCAGATGAGAAATCAATCTTTGTGCCTAGATTAGCAAACATAGTAATCCAAAAGTTGTTACAAAATCTAGAATCACGATCTGAAATAATAACTTTTGGCAATCCATGGTTAGTGAAAACAGTTTTAAAAAACAGTTGTGCTACTTGTGATGCTGTTAAAGTTTTCTTACATGGAATGAAATATGCTTGTTTGCTAAATCTATCTACTACTATCCAAATCATATCATGGTTAGATTTAGTATTAGGTAAACCAGTAATGAAATCCATAGAAAATTGTTCCCAAGGTTTAGATGGAATAGAGAAAGGCATAAGTAATCCATACTGTTTACCATGATGTCTCTTAACTCTTTGACAAATCAAACATTCAGAAACAAAGTTAGATACATCAGTGTCCATATGTGGCCAATAAAAATTTTCAGTTAATGTACGTAAAGTAGATATGATACCTCTGTGACCTTGATATGGGGGACAATGAATTTCATTCAAAACAAAAGATCGGAATGGAATTGTAACACACAATCTCTTTTCATAAAACATAAATCCATCATTATATAACAATGAATCAATAGGAATCAAGTTATTTTGAACTAATTTATTCCAATCAGCATGAAAAGTAATATACTAATGATAAGTATCTTTCATAGCAATCAAAGAATCAAAAGATATAACAGAAATGTTATGAATAGCAGGTCTTCTACTTAACGCATCAGCCACTACATTTTCTTTTCCGAGTTGGTATTGAATGATAGGATGAAAACTTTGAATAAAGGATGCCCATTTGATATGTCGGTCAGAGATTTGGGGTTGGCTAAGTAAATGTCTAATACTTTGCTGATCTGTCTTAATCATAAATTCTGAACCCATTAAGTAGTGTTTCCAATGTCTTAATGCTTGTACAACTGCTAATAGTTCTTTGTCATATGTGGAATATTTCAGTTCAGAAGGTTTCAGCTTACAACTAGAATAGGCTATAGGATGATTGTCTTGCATAAGTACAGCTCCTATTCCTGATCCACTAGCATCGGTCACTACTAGAAAGAATGGTCTATTAAAATCAAACAACTGTAGGACAGGGGCATGGGTTAATGCATGTTTCAATAAGTCAAAGGATTTCTGTTGATTCTCGGACCAATGATAGACAATTCCTTTCTTCAGAAGTTTAGTCAGTGGTAAAGCAAGTAATGAAAAATTACATACAAACTTCCTATAGAAACTAGCAAGATCAAGGAATGAGTGTAACTCATGCACGTTTTTAGGTACAGGTCAATTTAATGTTGCATCTATTTTCTTAGGATCAACTTTAATTCCATCAGATGATACAATATGACCTAAATACTCAATTTCTGTTTTAAAGAATTCACTCTTTTCAGGGTTTGCATACAATTGATTATCTTTTAATAATTGGAAAACCAATGACAAATGCTCATAATGTTCTTTCTCATTTTGACTAAACACCAAAATATCATCAAAGAAGACAATTACAAAATATTGATATTTCAAAAATATACGGTTCATCATTCTACTAAACGTAGCAGGTGCATTAGTCAATCCAAATGCCATCACTAAAAATTCGTAATGACCAAACTGTGTCCTAAATGCAGTCTTGAATATGTCTGACATATCTAGTCTCACCTAATGATAACCAGACTTAAGATCTATTTTACTAAATATAGCAGATCCTTGCAGTTTGTCCATAAGGTCATCAACTCTAGGAATGGGATACCTATTCTTTAAAGTGATCTTATTTAAAGCTCGATAGTCAATGCACATACGATAGGTATTATTCTTTTTCTTGACTAACAGAACAGGTGCACCAAATGGAGAACTACTAGGTCTAATCAATCCTCTATTTAGTAATTCCTCAACTTGACTTTGAATTTCTTTTTGCTCTATCTGGTTATGCCTATATGGTGCTTTGCAAGGTGGTTGTGTGCCAGGGATCAAATCTATCATAAGGTCTTCTGGACGTGAAGGAGGTAAACCAGGTGGTAGGTCTTCTGCAAAACAGTCCTTAAAATATGCAAGAAATTATTTATGCTTAGGGTGCATATGATTATCTTTTACTTGCAGTTCATTCACCCAAATGAGATAGGATTTACTACTCTTGCGTAATGCACGTTTAGCTTGAGTATGCGAAAGCAGTGGAAAAAACATTAGATGCATGCATACCATATAATGTAATAGATTTTCCTTGAAAATTAATATTCATTGAATGTGTGGAATAATCTATATCTGGGTTATGCTGGTGATGCCAAGGCATGTCAAGATTATGGAAGAGAAGGAAGGAGTCTCACTTGTAGCTTTCTTGCTTGCACAATGGGGGAATACACACACAGGTGGAGGCTGAAAATAATTTTCCTCTTCTTAGTTGTGTAAGCCAAAAGAACTCTAGTACAAGGAAATAGAAGAACCCTATATATGGGTCTCAAACCAAACTCAACTAACTAAGGTGGCATACTAACTGAGCCACGAACTAGAGTAGATAAGGATAGCTATCATGTAGCTATTATTCATGGGCAGTGTACCGACCGCATCTGCAATTGACAAGTCAGTGACATAAATGCACAATGGTCACCCTGGCATATCACGAGTGGAGCTCGATATCTCAACACTCCCCCTCGAGCTCAATCCCAATTCCTACACACCAAGCAGGTCTCTGAACTTGCGCAGCTTCTCTGCGCCCAATGCCTTCGTAAATATGTCAGCTACCTGATCCTCTGTGCTGACATAAACTAGATCAATAAGACCTAGTAAAACCTTCTCCCGCACATAGTGATAATGCACCTCAATGTGCTTTGTTCTAGCATGATAGACTGGGTTATTTGCCAAGTGTATACTACTCATGTTGTCACAATAAATTACAACTGGCCCATCTATAGGCTGATGCATATCATAAAGTAGCTTATGCAACCAAGCTACCTCACATGCAGCCATTGCTGCACCCCTGTACTCAGTCTCTGTGCTGGACAAGGCAACTGTAGGCTGTTTCTTGCTGCTCCAAGTGACTGCAGCACTCCCAAAAGAGAGCACATATCCACTGGTAGATCGTCTATCAGAAATTCTACCAGCCCAATCAACATAAGTGTATCCTTGCAACTGTATCTGAATGCCAGTCTCATAAAATAGTCCATACTGCAATATGGACTTCACATACCTGAGTATGCGTCTAGCCGCATCCAAATGCGGTTTTCTTGGAGCCTGCATAAACTGACTTACCAATCCAACAGCATAGCTCAAATCTGGCCTGGTAATAGTCATATAAATCAAGCTTCCTACTATGCGTCTGTACATAGTAGGGTCTTCCAGAAGCTCACCTGCATCTGCGCTCAACTTCACATTCTGCTCCAAAGGAACTGAAATAGGCTTACAGTTTGTCATCCCATATTTGCACAGCATGTCCAATCCATACTGCCTCTGCAAGAGCTGTATCCCACTTGGTGATCTAATCACCTCAATGCCCAAGAAATAACGCAGCTCTCCCAAATCCTTCATCTCAAACTTCTGCTTCAATAGCATTTTCACATGAAGGATATCTTCATCACTGTCACCTGTCATAATTAAATCATCAACATAAATGACAAGTAGCATAATACATTTCTCTATTTTTCTCACATAAAGTGAGAAATCTACCTTGGAAATCTGAAAGCCAATAGTGACAAGATACTGTCCTATCTTGTCAGACCATGCTCTAGGTGCTTGCTTCAAGCCATATAAGGCTTTCTTCAACCTGCAAACAAACTCAGGATGAACAGCATGCACATAACCTGGTGGCTGCTCCATATAGACCTCTTCTTGCAAATCACCATGCAAGAAGGCATTCTTTACATCCATCTGATGTAAAGACCATCCCTTTGATGTAGCCATAGCAATGACTGCTCTTACGGTTGCCATCCTTGCAAACCGGACTGAATGTTTCTTCATAGTCAATGCCATATGTTTGTGCATACCCCTTGACTACTAATCTTGCCTTGTATCTGTTCACAGAACCATCTGCATTGTGCTTCACCTTATAAACCCACTTACAGTCAATTGCATTCTTACCTTTAGGCAAAGGTACCAATTCCCATGTAGCATTTGCTTCCAAGGCATCCATTTCTTCATCCATGGCTTTCTCCCATTTTTCTTTTCCCATGGCTTGCTCAAAAGAAGTGGGTTCTAGTTCCTGTATCACTTTGACCATATATGCATAGTGAATGGCTGTAAATCCATTATATTTCAGCCTATCCACAGGATACCTAGCTCTGGTAGACCTGTGCAAAGTAGGTTCACTCCCAGGTTCTCTCAAAACATCCCTGGTCTTCCTTACTCTAGGTGTAACAATAAAAGGAATACCCAACTCATCATCAAAGCTCTGTTCTGAGCCACTGGATTCACCATCCACATAAGAGTGACCTGCATTCACATCAAACATGGGCTGATCTACCTTTTCTTTTCTTTTTCGTGATACCTGCATACCACTATCTACATTGCTTTGAGAAGATTCTCCTGATCTCAATCTGCCTATCCATGGCGAAGAATGTGAACCACTACTAGAGGACGCTCCAGGTCCACTAATATTTTGTGACTACTGATGTGAATTCTGTGCAACATTACCATTTTATGCATCTACATTATCAATCACATTTACTGGTTTATACCAACTACTCATCTTATCAAAAACAACATCTCTGATCACTGTAAACTTACGAGTAGAGGGGTTATAGCATCTATACCCTTTCTGCTGCAGAGAGTAACCAATAAAGATGCACTTCTCAGCTTTTGGATCCAACTTGGATCTCAACTCATCTGGCACATGAACATAGGCAATGCAACCAAAAATTTTCAAATGAGAAATATCTGCTTTCCTACCAGTATACCTCTCCTCTAGAGTCATCCCATGTATTGCTGCAATGGGAGTCATGTTCATTATGTAGACTGCTGTAGCAACTACTTCAGCCCAGTAAAAATCTGGCAAGTCTTTTTCGTTGAGCATGGCACGAGATACCTCTCCAATATGCTTGTTTTTCCTTTCTGCAATTCCATTTTGTTGTGGGGTATGACTGCATGAATATTGCTGCTTTATGCCATGCTCCTGCAGGAACCTTGCAAACTCATTTGAGAGGTACTCTCCCCCTCCATCTGACCTTAGACATTTTATCTGCAGGCCTGTTTCTTTTTCAACCATAGCTTTAAGAGTTTTGAAATGCCCAAAAACTTCACTTTTCTTTTTCGTAAAATACACCCAAACTTTTCTGCTATAGTCATCAATAAATGTGACAAAATAATGACAGCCTCCAAGAGATGCAGCTTTAGTAGTCCACACATTAGAGTGGATTAATTCCAATGGCTTCTTACTCTCTTGAACATGTCTAGGAAATGGTTTCCTTGCCTGTTTTCCAAACTGACAGGCTTCACATACCTTATGTATTTCTGCAACCTTGAATTTAGGCAAACTTGCAACAATATTTTGGGCATGCATTGATTTAAGTTGCTGTACATTAACATGACCAATGCGTTTATGCCAGATATCAATATCTGCAACTACACCGGTCCCATGTGCAAACATTGATGCACTCAATTCAGACATGTCTGCATCCAACGTAAACATTCTGCCCTTCTTCTTTCCTTTTTCTATCAAGCGACCTTTATTTTTCATATCCTCAACAAAGCATCCATGAGGATTAAATCTGACCTGCAAGCCCTGCTCAACCGTTTGACCAACAGAAACCAGATTCTTGGTGAACAGGTATTTCTTTTTCCCATCCTGCATAGACAAAGGAATTTTTCCAATCTACACAATAGGATGTGCAATATCATCACCAATCTCCACAAATCCTGGTTTTTCCATTTTCCTTGCATCCTCCATCCATTCTGCATGACCTGTCATGTGGTTTGATGCACCTGAGTCAACGTACCACACATCATTGCTTTCTTCTACACTTGTCACAGAATTGTTCATGTGCTACATCATAAACAAATGCTCATTTCTGTCATCACCCTGTCTACTAGAAGATGCATAATTCCCTTATTGCAATTTCCCATTCATGATGTCATTCTGCTTTTTATAGCAATCTTTAGCCATATGACCCATTTTACCACAGTAGTAGCATTCAACATTGCTGTTTGCATTTTGGCCTCTTTGCCATCCACCACGACCTCTTTGGCTCCCCCTGCCTCTAGAGTTACCACGTCCTCCTCCATAGGACTGGTTTTCTTGAGTTTGCTGTATATTCTGATTTCTACCACGGCCTCCAAATCGGCCTCCTCTACCTCTGCCTCTACCTCTTCCAGCATTTGAGTAGAAGACAGTTTCTTTTGAAGTTCCTCCTGAAGAACATGCACCACCATTTCTCTGCTCCTCAAAAATTAGAAGAGCAATCAACTCCTCAAAATCAAGAAATCTTTCACAAACTGAAATGGATGTCTGAAACTGTGCATAATCCTTTCCTAGACTATTCAAGGTCACAGAAACTAAATCATCATCTTCCACTGGCGACCCAATGGAAGCAAGTGCATCTGCAATCTTCTTCACCTTCATGTGGTAGTCATTGATGCTCATGCTTTCTCTTTGCACATTATGCAACTCTTGCTTGAGCTGCATTTTCCTGGCTTGAGTATTTGTGCTATACATTTTTGACAAAGTATCCCATGCCTCCTTTGGCGTACTTGCATCCTGAATATGCACAATCATAGAGTCTGAAATACTGATAGACAGCCAGTACATAACTTTCCTGGCTCTCTCATGCCATGCTTTAAATGCCTGCATTTGCTATTGATTGGGAACATCAGGAATAACTGGTTCTTCTTCATTTCCTGCAACAAATTCCCAATATCCTTTTCCCATAAGGAAATTCGTCATTCTAAACTTCTATGCTTGGAAGTTGTTCTTGTCAAGCTTTTTAGTTACAATCTGTGAAAGAGAATCAGACACCATTACAGAATACAGCAAAAAATTCTGTCATTGCCGAGAACACAGCTTCAACCTCACAAGGGCAAATCTGCAAAACTGACGAAAGTGGTATTTAACCACACAGTCACTTCCTAGTGACGATTTTGCATCAACAGGCAACAAGGATGATTCTGTAACTCCCAATGTCTCTGCGCACAGGCATACGATGCAATTTCTACAGTAACTTTTCACCGACCTGTAGAATAGTGGCTGCACAGCATAAAACTGGGCCTTTTCCTGAGTGCGTGCAGAAAACTTCCACCTCCAAAACAGGCCCCGAAATGGCCTCAAATCAAAAAAACAGGGTCGCCAAGGGCTAAATCCCTATCCCGCAGCATATACTGCCCTCTTGCTTCACCGCGAAGGGCATCTCAACTTGAGACAATGCACTCTAGCAATTTTCGGCTGTGCTACTTGCAGAGATCTGCTCCCAAAACAGAAAATAAAAGCAACACTGCTCCTCTTACCAGAACACCGTGAGCTTGGCTTGCTTTCTTGAGCTCCTTACCACGAACAAGGCTCTGATACCATGTCAAGATTATGGGAGAGAAGGAAGGAGTCTCACTTGTAGCTTTCTTGCTTGCACAATGGGGGAATACACACACAGGTGGAGGCTGAAAATAGTTTTCCTCTTCTTAGTTGTGTAAGCCAAAAGAACTCTAGTACAAGGAAATAGAAGAACCCTATATATGGGTCTCAAACCAAACTCAACTAACTAAGGTGGCATACTAACGGAGCCACGAACTAGAGTAGATAAGGATAGCTATCATATAGCTATTATTCATGGGCGGTGTACCAACCGCATCTGCAACAACTGACAAGTCGGTGACATAAATGCACAACGGTCACCCTGGCATATCACGAGTGGAGCTCGATATCTCAACAAGGCATACCTAAAATAATGTCACTCGATTGTAATGGAACAACTAGGAAATTTCTTCTTTCAGTGTATTGACCAATTTAAATGTCTAAGTCATGTACTTCCTGTGTACCATTATACCTAGTGCCTAAGAATGCAGCTTTGATGCGATAATGTGTAGGTACAGTCTGTAACTTCAATTCTTTTACTAATTTTGCTAAAATAAAATCATGAGTCCTACTGTCATCATGCAAAATAATCTTTTTCTTTCCATGCACCAAACATTTCATAGTCAATAAAGAATGTGGAGTTGGCATACCTGGTAAAGTATCCGAAGTAGTAGTAGTGTCGTCCTCATCTTCTGTGAAATCAGGCATATCTTCATGTTCGTCTTCGTCCATTGCTCCAAGATAGTTGATATGGGCAGGTAGCTTCTTTGAATGGCAATTTGCTGCTAGATGTCCAGGCTGGTGGCATTTATAGCATACTATTGGCTTGGCTTTGGTTACATTGTTTGCAATGGCGAAAAGTCTAGGGACATTAGGGTTTGGCTGTGGAATAGGCTTGGAATTTTGATTGACATTGGATGGTAAAGGAAGTGGTTTTGCCCAATTTTTACGGAAAGATGATGAAGAGAAACGACCTGGATTAAATCTTCTAAAATTGGAATTGAATTGTTTAGATCCATAATTACCATTGGCTTGGAATTGCTGTGGACGTCTGTCTCTACCTCGTAGCTTGTCTTCAGTGTCATGAGCTAGTGAAATGGCGTCTTCAAGGGTAGCAGGCTTGAACATGTTAACTTCAACGTAATAATGCCCAAGGAGTCCAGACATATATTTGCGCTTATGTGTCGCATCAGGTACGTCTTCAAGCATGCGTAGCTGGAGTAGTGCATTCCAAAAACGCTCTGTATACTGAGGGATAGGCTCACGATCCCGTTGCTGAAGAAGATCCCATTGCTTAATAGCTTTCTCATGAAATTGTGGAGGAAGGAAATTTTGCATGAACTTCTTCTTGAAATCCTCCCAAGTAGCAGGACAATCTATGCTCTTGCGTACTACAGTCCACCAAAGAGATGCTCTGTCTACTAAATGATTAGTGACACACTTGATTTTATCTTTTTCTGCATAGGTTTCCTCATGGAAATAGTCATCAAACTGACTAATGAATGCTAGAACAGTTTTTCCTTCTCGTATGCCATTGTAAGTACGGAATTTGAAACTTCTTTTACTTATCTTTGATTCCTTGCGGATGGTTTGAGCTTCAAGAGTTGCATCGATGGTACGTCGAATGAGATCTTCAGCTTGAGGTTCTTCTTTCTCGGTAGACGCTCTTTGTAAATTTGCCAGTTGAACTTGTAATGCTTGCCTAGCCCTTCGTTCTTCTTCCAATTGCATCATGATTAAGTCCAGCTTTTGCTCCATCGTAGGTTCAGGTAAGTCGCCTTCAGCCATAAGATCATCCATATGTGGTTCCGCCATCCTGCAAAACTCAAAATACCTTTCTCACTCAAAATCAAGTTAGCGGGATGAGCGTAGCTCAAGTTCGGGAATACAAGGCTTATGTATTTTTGGGTATAGCTTTCACAATCTTCGAAAAATCTGCGTTTTATCCTTCTTCGTATGCTGAAAATGTTTCAGCAAACCTGCGTATGGGTAGAGTACCTTCCAATGAGCACAGGAACAGCCCTTCTAGGAGTTTTGAGCACAAGTCAGTTCTGACTCCAGTTGACTAGTCTGACTTGCAGAGTTGCAGACTTATGTGACTTGCAGAGTTGCAAACTTGCAGAACTTAGTCGATTTATGGAACTTACAGTACTTCAACTTAATGGACTTGCTGAACTTGCACTTTGCAGACTTGCTGTACTTGGAAGATTTAGGAAATTAGTTGGCTTAGTAGCTTTAGTGACTAAAGCTTATGAATTTTTTGGATTTAGGACGCCGATATGTTGACGCCGAGTTTGACGCCGCCAAACATGTCCTCTTGCCGCACCGATTACGATTTGTTGATTGAAGCTTCTTAAAGCTTCTAACTAAGCTTAATAACTTATAAACTTAAGCTTTGAAGCTTAGTGAGAGATATGGGAGTTACTCTTTTCTCTGTACAAAACGACTTGATGAGGGAGAGTAGGGAGTGGTCCTCCGCCTCTGTAGCCCGGTCCTTCGCGATCCAATGATGGAAACAGGGGTTCTTGATCGCCAGCTGTATCGACGGTTCACAACAAGATTGACCATAGGGCCTGATCGTTCCAGGAGCTCCGCCTTCGCACGAGATGGGTAGCGATTGGAAGCTCTTGATCTCAGCTTCGCTCTGATACCACTGATGCGCAGATCGCATGCTGTATGCTCACGTAGTGAATGTCGGAAGGTCCCCAAGAACAATGGAACTCTACTTTTTGCACAAATTACAAGGTAAAAAGCATGAACAACAAGAGCAAGAGACCAATTGGGTACAATCTCCCCCCATGCATTGTGTGAGCGCTCCACAAAGCATGTATTTTATGTATATTTCATCTTCATACTCAAATAATAGCCCAAATTACAAAATAGCAAGCTTTTAGCTTTTGAGTTTGCTTTTACACAAAAATAGGAATAAAGCTAATGGACAGTGCCCAAAGAGTCTGGCACGCCCAATACAATGTCCAAATAGAAATAACATAACCGTGCGCCCATGCGCATACAAAATAATAATAAATAATCGATGCCCCAATAAATAGGCATGACAAAATATAGGCGTGGCGCCTATCAAAATATAATCCATAAATCAAATACTCGCTATCCTCCAATGCTTTTCTCCGCCATTGCTGCTATCTCTACACATCAACTGAAGCATTCACAATCGTTAGTAAAATAATATAATTAAACCGATAAAAGTGAATACCTAGCAGTCTTCAGCTACATAAATAAATCAACTGGTTAGAGATAAATCCTAACCTTAATTTATTACGAGTGCGCACTCTAAACTCATAAACATTTATTAATTTAATATGCATTTTGTGGAATCACCCCTATGGAATCACCCATGTACACACTAAATTAATGAAACGCCCGAAAAGGACAGGCGTCCCCATCAACTTCTCGCACAAAGAATCCACTTTGTGTATGAGCCCCGGTCATCAAAGTTTACGGAATCCACCGTGGCACGGAATCCACCGTGAAATATGACTCCTGGCATCAGATCCAAAGCTCCTCGCGATGGTACAAAACAATCCCCCTTTGAGCAGGGTTCTGCGTCTAGCCATGGGGGATGCATAGCGCAAACTTTCCTCTTATTATCCTGATTATATATTTACAATTAGATCTAACTACTGCAAGCACAATCAATCTTTCCTATACGTCCATCAATGCACGCACAAATCAAAAGAAACAACAGCAAGTGTTTCTAGCATCGGAAGCAGCCCCACCCAAATCTAGGGTTTCTCTTTTAAGGTCCCACCTTATTCTTAGGGTTTCACTTCCTACTTGCAACTCTTTTTCGGGATCCACAAGTTATTTTGCGAATCTGAAGTCTATTTTATCCTTATGAAAATTTTGGTATTTTCATCCTAAAAGATAATATGGGCATTTATACCTATGGTAGGCAATTCGTGCGATGCCCTATCCTAACCTGCACTTAGCACGATTTTAAATGCTTTTCCAAGTCTATTTAGACTTTAAATTTTGTATCGACAAAATCTTATCAATGTCCTACAGACTTTCGATATTTATTGAATTTCCTGATACTAATAGTTTCAGGGTTGTCGAGTATTTCATAGTTGTTTTTCCTTCAACATTCTCGATAGTTTAGGTAAGGTTTTCTTGTTGACTCATACGTGAGTCAACTCATGATATTGACACTCTTGCTAATATAATCATTAATATTGACCTTACATGTGTTTTTAGCAAGAAAATAATTTTTATTTTATTCTACTCATATTCTATGGTTTAATCGGTGATATCTGACCATTTATCGAATTTTCAACGTTATCTAGAAAGAACAATTTTCATTTAGCTATATCCCAAGTGAAATGCTGATTATTTTTCTTAAAATTTTATTCTAGGCAATGCAAAAATCATAAGTACAATTTTTTTTTCATCTTTCAAACATTGAATTATATTACTATGCACATAATTTATATGTGTCTGGTATATATTTTCCTATACAATTTTTTGTTGATTTAATGCATTGATTATTTCATGATATCATCTAAATGGTTTTTTATAAATTATTATAAAAATCATATGAATCTGTTTATCATTAGCAAAATGAAATGAAGATAGTCACTTTCAAGAAAAAATTATAAAATATTCCCTTCCCTAACATCGTCTACCTTTTTTTGTTATTATGATCACATGCATCATTAATGAAATAACAATAAACCATAATTACAATATTTTCTTAATGACAGACATATAATATTTTTTCAAGTGAAATAGTTTTTTCATTGAATAGTTAATTATTATATTACTTAGGTTATTTTTCTAAGCAACAGTTCATATGTATTTAATTTAGAATGTGTTTATAATCATTTAAAGCCAAATATAGCGATAAGCTTATAAAACATTAATTTTTTCCAAATCGACGAGATGTTATTTCTCTCAGGTTTGCTGTAATGGGGGTTTTGCCAATTCCTACCACATCATTTTCTCCATCGGCCGTGTTTCTTACTTTCCTTGCTTCAAATGGGCTTTTTGAATTTCTACGACCTCGTGGAGTCATGGATGTTAGGCGAAATCAACATTGTAGTTCAGGGATGGTCGTATGAGACGAAGGTATAGCATGGGGTAGAGAAAATGAAAATGAGTTAGAATAGGAATATTTTCCTCCTTCAAGGCTCAAGCTACAATGGAAAATAGAAGCAGAGAAAATTTTCCATCATTAGAAGGTCTTCCTTCTTGCTTTCTTTGTGAATGAGAGGGAGTGTATTTATAGCCATGAGGAGGAGCATGTAGTTGACTCATTCTTTTGGCTACTTATCGAGAGCCAAGTGAGCTTTATTAAAAATTCATTTTGATTGCCTACATGCTCGACGGTGGCATATGAATGATTATTTTATGCTTTCTCTCCCTCCAAGCATAAAAAACGTCATGAATATTGGCCAATTTTTTCAAAAACGTCTTTTTTTCTTCAAAACGGCTTCATTTGGTGGTTTTTGGCCAAGTTATCTCATGACTTATCTAGTTTATAAAGTCATGCCATACTCTTTGATACTTAATTCACACAATATCATGTTTGTTCTTGCGCATTCTTCGTCTACTGATTAAGTCTTTTGTGATTTGTCTTGCAGTTAGGAAATCAATGTGATATTTGATGCATTAATTGGAATCAGAAATACTAAATCAAATATAATGCAGGAAAAATTATGATCAAGCTGTCCTTATATTATTTATGAGGCATCTTTGCTTTTTGTTGGCTGGGAACATTAAGGTGTCTTCTTGTGTCAGATTGCGGAATTGATTTAATGCAAGACTCGATATTAAGAAAATCATATGTGGTCACTTATGTGATAGCTCAACGAGTCATTTTTTTAAAAACATCTCAAGCCTGAACTCATTTCTTGATATGAAGCGCTGTGGTGGAAATATTACATCCTCTTTTCCTTAGAGGAATTGAGATGTCCTCATCTCGAAAAAAACTGGGAAAACTGGTTTTCTAGATTTGTCTCTTCTAACCAAGTGGCATCCTCCTTAGGATAGTCTTTCCAGTGGATAAGATACTCTCTAATGGTTCTGTTTCTCAGAGGTTTCTCTTTTACATCTAGGATCTTATCAGATTGGAGTTCAAGGGCTCCTTGACTAGGCATTACAATTTGTTGGTCATAAAGAATATGATCTTAATTTGCCACATAAGCTTTCAGAAGACTGACATGAAATACATTGTGGACTTTCACATGATTAGGAAGTTACAGTTTGTAGGCATTAGCTCCTAGGCATTTGAGAACATTGTATGGTCCACAATACCCCGGACTCAACTTTTTGAACTTTCCCAATGGCAAAGAACTCTTCTTTGGGCATACACGAATGAAAACCATACCTCCCTCTTGGAACATACGCTCTTGTCATCCTAGATCAACATAAGCTTTCTGGTAGTCTTTAGCAACTTGGATATCTTGTCTGATAGTTTTGAGTTGATCATCCATGTCTTCTAGCATCTGCTCTTATCATCCTAGATCAGCATAAGCTTTCTGGCAGTCTTTAGCAACTTGGATATCTTGTCTGATAGTTTTGACTTGATCATCCATGTCTTCTAGCATCTTCTTATAAGCCTCAACCTTTAGGGTTGGATCACAAAAATTCAGTGGCATCAAATAATCTTGCCCATACAATGCTTGAAATGGTGTCATTCGAATACTCTAGTGATATGATGCATTGTAGGAAAATTCTACTAAGGGAAAATATTGTATCCACCTTGTCAGTTCTCTAGAACAGTAAGCTCTTAGTATATCTTCAATGACCTGATTAACCCACTCTATTTGACCATTAGTTTGGGGATGGTAAGCTGTGCTAAAGCAAAGCTGGGTTCCAATTGCTTCAAATAGGTTTCTTTAAAAATGTGACATAAACAAAGGGTCATGACCACTAACGATTCGTTTAGGCAATCCATGAAGCCTAAATATTTCTTTCACAAATAGTCATGCAATATCTGAAGCTCTGTAGTTGGTCTTGACTAAGATAAGATGAGTAACCTTTGTCAGCATATCCACAATCACCATGATTGAATTATACCCTCCTTGAACAGAAGGTAAGTCAACTACGAAATCCATACTTATAAACTCCCATTTCATCTATGGAATGTGAAGTGGTTGGAGCTTGCCTATCATTTTGGCACGCTCAACTTTCACATACTGGCAACTTAGGCATTTAGTAACATATCTAAGTACAACATGCTTTAGTCTTTCCCAATAGTAACTTTTCCTGACTGTATTAAGAGTTTTTGCATAACTAGGGTGTCCTAAGAACGGAGAGTCATGGGCTTCCCATAATATCTTCTTTTTTGGCACTTGACTGAGGGGAATGCAGAGCCTTGTTCTGCAAATAGACAAGTCCATCATCCACAATGAAATTTTCGTATTTGACTCTGAGCTTAGGATCAGTGTCCTTAACTAGTATTTCTCTAAGCATTAGTTGATACTTAGGATCCTTGTCTGCCTCTTCTTTGACTAGCTCAATGAATGGATTGCTAGGCATCGATATCATGGTAGCTAAAGTCTCTCCTTTAGATGGCTCTTCCATGATAAGTGCATTCAGAAAAGCTTTACAACTTAATGCATCAACAATCACATTCTCTTTTCCAGGTCTGAACTTGATTTTAAAATCAAATTCTTGCAAGACTTCAATCCAGTGACGCTGCCTCATGTTGAGGTCTAGTTGAGTAAAGATCCATTTGAGACTTTTGTGGTCAGTGACCAAAGTAAACTTGCTTCCAAGTAGATAGTGTCACCAAATTTGAGAGCATGGATCACAACTAACAGCTCGAGATCATGGATGGCATAATTTCTCTCATGGATTTTTAGTTTCCTTGAGGAATAGGCTATTGGATGACCTTACTGCATAAGCAAACAACCTAGTGCAAGAGAACTTGTGTCTGTTACAACCTCAAACTCTTGACTTAGGTCATGTAGCTTTAAAGTGGGTATTGTTACCAAAATTTTCTTGAGCTGCTCAAAATTGGCTTGCTCAATGGGCGTCCATACAATGGAAGTTTTCTTTTTCAACAAATTAGTGAGAGGACATAAATTTTTATGAAAATTCTATACCATCTAGTTAGCCCTTAAAAACTTCATTTTCTTAACTGTCATTGGAGGTTGCCACTCTTGAACATCTCTAACTTTGGCTAGGTCTACAGAGATTCCTTCAGCAAATACTATGAATCCAAGATATTCCATCTATCTTTTGAAAAAGGCACACTTCTTTTTCTTCGCATCATAGAGCTTGTGCATTCTCATTGTGTCCAACATAATGTGCGATTGTAGCTCATGGTCTTCATCTCTCTTGGAGTATGTTAGGATGCCATCAAAGAATACTAAGATAAACTCGTCAAGATAAGGTCAAAAAATGTTCTACATTAATATGTTAAATGTAGCATGGGTATTAGTAGACTGAAAGACATTACAAGAAATTCAAAATGACCATATCTGGTATTGACTGTAGTTTTGAGGGTATCTTCTTCCTTGATCCTTATGTGGTAATAACCTGATTGGAGATCAATCTTGGAAAAGATTTTTTCCCCTTGCAACCTATCAAGTAGCTTATTTATTCTTGGGACAGATACTTATTCTTGATTGTTACCTAGTTTAGACCTTGGTAATCAATGCAAAGGTGGAGAGTTCCATCCTTTTTCTTTTGAAACAATACTGGGGCTCCCCATGGCAAATGACTAGGATTGATGTATCCTTGATCCAATAACTAGTTTCTCTTTCAGCTCAATTGCTTCAAGGGGATAGATATTTTATACAGACTCTTAGCGATTGGAGCAGCTCCTGGTTCAAGTCTAATCTCGTGACTTCTCTTCGAGATGGTAATTCAGTCACCTCTTCTGGGAAGATGTCATCATATTCCTTCAGCCAGTATGGATCTCCCTTGTCTTGTTTATTCTACTCAACCTTATTTAATTTTATGAGATACATATGCAATCCTTTTCTTAACCCTTTTATTATGCGAGATGATTTGGCTAGTTGAACCTTGGGTTTTCCTACCTCACCTTGGGTCATCACTTTTTCCCCCTTTAGGTTTTGAAAAGTCACCTGGCCTTTTCTACACTAAATATGTGCATCATTGGGGATTAGCCAGTCCATACCCAATAGACATTCGTAGGCCCCTAAATTCATAATCCTGAATCCCATTTCACAGAGATTGCTTCCCATGCTAAATGTCACTTTGCAATTTACTGAGTAGATAGGATTTCTTTTCCATTAGCAAGTTCCACAAGCAACCAGATGTAGGTATTGTGTCTATACCTAATTTCTTGGCACACTTTGGTGACATGAACGAGTGTGTGGTTCCACAGTCAATCAGAATTTTAAAGGACTAGCCCTAATATTATGCTAGTGTTTGAATCACCAAAAACCAGCGATTTGGGCCTTTCTTATGGAGTGTGGCATAAACTGATGCCCTCTCTATATCGGCTTTCATAGTTGGGTTTCCCTCTTCTTCAAGCTCTTTAATAATTATAGCAAATGCTTTTCCTTTTGTAATTGAAGCTTGGTTTTTACCTCTGTACTATCCTTGGCAAGGAATTTGGCCAAGCTTTGGGCATTGTCTTTTAAAGTGGCCTGGCTCATTATAGTGGAAACACCCAGGTACTCTTGAATTACTTCCTATAGGTATGAAGTTCCCGATTACTTCTTTTTTTTTTGCCCTCTTTCCTTGACCAAGTGGATGGTGACCTTGGGCTTGCTTAACATGGCCCCATGAAGTCCCTTTGTTTTGATTCCAGAGCCTATTATTCGTTGGCTTTGATTGAATCTCTTGAACAAGAGGTGCTACACGAATCAAAGCATCTTGTAGATCTGTTGGTCACATAGATTCAAGGCATGTGTTTAGAGGAGCATTCAATCCATGAAAAAACTTAGACACCTATTGAGCAATAGTCATGGAAGGCGCATATTTAAGCAGTGAGATAAACTTTGAGTAATATGCATCCAGGCTCATTCCTAGCTGTCCTAAGTTAAAGAACTCATTCATTTTTAGTGTGTGATAAGCTGGTGGCAGATATCGACCTCACACAGCTTCTTTCACAGCTTTTGCCAAGTAATAGTTGTCTCAGCAAGTCCCTAGTCTTTACTCCAGTGTTTTCACCACAAGTGTGCCTCACCGGTCAATTTCAACTTGGCGATCATAGCTTGATTAGTAGGGATAGTTCCTACAGTAGTAAAGTAGTCCTCCGTGATCTCAATCCAAATCTCTACCTCAGTCTGAATGTCTTTTCCCTTGCCATCGAATTCCGGTGGCTTAACTTTCTTAAGGAGATACTTCTTCTCTTGAATTTCAATTAAACTAACGATAACTGTATTACCCTGGGTTATCATAAGTTTCACAAAGTAGTTTAACGCTTTAAACTTTTCAACTTCATTTCCACATTAAAATATCCTACTAGATTTGTAAAACAATGATAGACCAAAGAGCACAATATTTTTACTCTTTTATTATCAGTAGCCATATGCTACAATTTTTATAAGGGATATTTACAAATGGCATATCTTTAGAAGTAGAGATACATTAGCATCGATAGGATAGGCTGGATGCTATCTACAATTTCCAAAACATGATATCATTATATCTTTCTTTTTCAGGGATGGATATTAGCTACATTCATGTAGAAGAAAGTAGACCAATTGTTGTCTATGTCCGGAAACCTATACTGTGGAAATGGTAAATATGGAAAACCATAGATGTGGTAATCTCGATACTTGCGACGTCCTTGGATTATAATCTTGTCGACTGGGATTATATTCAGTACCTTGTCATAAATATAACCATCTAGACATATCAGCCGACCACTGGTAATCATAAGTGGATTCCTTCTGGACTGACAAAGGATAAAGGCCTCAACTACTTTTAAATTTTCCATTCAAGGCATTTCAGATTGGTGTGCATGTTGAAGACTCGATGTAACAATAACGCTCATCCTAGAACCATCTTCTTCGTGATTCACAGGGGATGGATTGTATAGGTGATCAAGTATCCTCATCATTTCTCTTCTCCACTCGTCATCTGTGGAGTTGAGCGCAGATGTGTACATTACTCGAAAAACAAGGAACTGATTCTAGGCTTCATTATTTTGCCAAAGTTTATCCCTTAACAATTAGTAGGCTGATTATTACTTAGCACAATTGGTCTTAAAAACCACAGATATTTTTAATTTCAATTATGCTATGATATCATGTGTCACATGCCTACCTAACAATTCCCTACTAACACATTTTAGTGGTCCATCGGGGAACTATCCTAGATGACTTTGCTTGGCACTTGCGAGAATGCATGGAGTCTATCGTCTAAGTTTTCCAAAGTCCACCCATAACGGAAGGTATTGGCTATCCTCACAAGTATCAACCTATAAGTTCATGGCCCTAATTTGACAACTGAGGTCTCGATGCATCAGCTAGCTCCATCAGAGGTGTCCCACAAGGGATTCTCGTCTAACTGGAGTGATCGTAGTTACCCTTGGTCCATGGAGTGCAACTCTTTTTTCGAGAAAATTGGTTAGGATTCAAGGAGCCTTAACAGAAGTCTGGCATAGCCACTGCACCTTTCCTCTAAGATAATTACTAATCAAGGTTTTAAGACCTGACCCTATGTAAGTCAACGCTCGGCTCTACCTAATTTTTTCTAATTAACATTCTGTTCAATCTCTTAAGAGAAGCTCCCAGCTTACCGAGATCATCTGTCCATAGGACGACGGATCTATCAGGGATCTCGCCCACCTGCATCCCACCAATGGTTTTCTTTAGTTTTCTAATTACCTATCGCATTGAGTTATGACATATAAAAGTAGCTTCGTTAATCAACCCGTTATCACAGGTTTCCACGCGTAATTTTATGGTATAATACAAAGACAAAGAAAACAGCCTTTTGGCACAACATATTTATTTATTATTTTCCAAAGTTATCTACAATGATTTTTCCCTTCTACCTACACAGAAGATAAACCTCTGTTCACCGCAAAATCCATTCTGTCTGCGCATAACAAAAGAAACATTCCAAGATTTTCGACCCTTCACTAGTACTGCGGACTCCAGGATCCCATCTTGATTCGTGTGAGAGTCACACAGTTTCTAGGAGCGATTGAGATGTTTATGGCCAGAGTCCCCCCTGGCACTCCCACGCCCTCTTGCCTAATAGATTCCTCACCAAGCGACCTCTCGTATTTGGGGCCAGTCCAAAGCTTCTCGCAATGGTACAAAACAATCCCCCTTGTAGCACGATTCTGTGTCTAGCCGTGGGGAAGGCATAGCATGATCTTTCCTTTTATTATCTTGACTATATATTTGCAATCATATCTAACTACTGCAAGCACAATTAATCTTTTATGTGCAACCATCAATGCATGCACAAATCAAAAGAAACAACAGCAAGTGTTTTTAGCATAGGAAGTGGCCCCACCCAAATCTAGGGTTTCTCTTTTAAGGTCCCACCTTATTCTTAGGGTTTCACTTCCTCCTTGCAACTCTTTTTCGAGATCCGCAAGTTATTTTGCGAATCTAAAGTCTATTTTATTCTTATGAAAAAATTGGTATTTCCGTTCTAAAAGATAATATGGGCATTTATACCTATGGCAAACAATTCATGTGTTGCCCTGCCCTAACCAGCACTTAGCACGATTTCATATGCTTTTCCAAGTCTATTTAGACTTTAGAATTTGTATGAACAAATTCTTATCAATGTCCAGTAAGTTTTACAAACTTTCGATATTTATTTAATTTCCTAATATTGATAGTTTTGGGGTTGTCAAGTATTTCATAGTTGTTTTTGCTTCAACATTCTCGATATTTTAGGTAAGGTTTTCTCACTGACTCATACGTGGGTCAATTCATGATTTTTTTGCTTTCATTAATATAATCATTAATATTAACATTGTGTGTGATTTCGGTAAGAAAATAATTTTTATTTTATTCTACTCATATTCTATGTTTTAATCGGCGATGTCTGAGACCATTTACCGAACTTTCAATGTTATCTAGGAAGGACAAGTTTCATTTAGCTATGTCCTAGTGCAATGCTTATTGTTTTTCTGAAAGCTTTATTCTAGACAATGCAAAAATCATAATTGTAATTTTTCTTTCATCTTTCACACATTAAATTATATTATTATGCACCTAATTTATGCACATCTAGTATATTTTTTCCTATACAAAATTTTGTTGATTTAATGCATTTATTATTTTATGATATTATCTACATGATTTTCTATAAATTATTATAAAACTCATATGCATCTGTTTATCATTAGCAAAATAAAATAGAGATAGTCACTTTGAAGGAAAAATTATAAAATATTTCATTTTCTAACATTGTCTATCTTTTTTTATTATTATGATCACATGTATCATTAATAAAATAACAATAAATATCACAAAATAAACCATAATTATGATATTTTCTTAATGATAGGCATATGATCCTTTTTCAAGTGAAAGAGTTTTTTCATTGAATAGTTAATTATTATATTACTTAGGTTACTTTCCTAAGCGACAGTTCATATATATTTAATTTAGAATATATTTATAATCGTTCAAAGGCAAATATAGCGATAGGATCATAAAACATTATTTTTTTCCAAACTGACGAGATGTTACCTCTCTCAGGTTTGCTATAATGGGGGTTTCACCAATTCCTTCCATGTCATTTTCTCCATCGGTCGCATTTCTTGTGGTTACGAAATCAATGTGATCTTTAACACATTAAATGAAATCGGGAATACTAAATCAAATATAATGCAGAAAATTTTATGATTAATCCGTCGTAATATTATTTATGAGGTGTCTTTGCTTTTTTTTTTGTTGGAAACATTGAGGCATATTCTCATGTTGGATTGTGGATTTGATTCAATGAAAGACTCGATATTAAGAAAATTACGTGCTGTCACTTATGTGATAGTTGGACAAGTAATTTGTTTTAAAACGCCTCAAGCCCAAATTCATTTCTTGATATGAAGCATTGTGGTGGGAATATTACACAATCCAAGCAAGAGAGGAGAGGCCCTTCTTAGGAGTATAGAGGGAGAGGAAGTGGGGCAAGAGAAGTGTGAGACCAGGAACCCTTATCACGAAGACAAGAAGGATATTCTACAAACTCTTGGAATCAAATTCTACATCCATCTATCATATTTCTCTGTGGAATCAAAACTCTTCTCGATTTTTCTAAATTCTTGGTGATTGCCTTCTCCCATTAATCTAATTACCCCCAAGCTCCTTCACCAAAATCCCCTTTTCAATCTTGCGATTAAAGACCATGGTCCCCAAGAAGAAAGTTACGAATGTCATGGAGACAAGAGCTGCCAATAACACTACAAACACAATCACTACAAATGGAATGACAAGTATTGGTGTTACGAATGAAGTTGTGAATACCATCAACCAAGCACCCGTCATGGATCCCCTGGTACTATATTTTATATTTAAGATAGCTAGTAAGCTACCGAATGGGCAACAAAAGCTGCATTCATAAAATAAGATTTTATTCAATTCTTGCATATAATCTTTCAAAATATTTCTTAACCGCAAATTCCAAGGGGTAACTTGGGTCTGTAGTACAAGATGAACCTAAGTGAGTACAAGGAAGGTATTGTGTCCCTAAAAGATTTAATATTTTTTATTTGTGTTGATCAAATGAAACCCTTGATGGATAATCACGAATATTAATCCTTGGAATATAAGAGACCTTGAGATGAAATTTCCAAAGAATATTGTTTGTAATTAAACTAACCAATATTTTCTTTTATTGTGGACAAGGACCCACAAAACTCCAAATAAGTTATTCTCAAGAATAAACTTCTTGTTTAGATTCAATCCAACTAGATCCCGAGGAAGGGAAATTTTGGGAAGACTATTGGAAGGTATTGCCACTTACGCTAATTTTGTCTCTTATACTAATTTTGCCTTGATGTTATTATTTTTGGAAAGAAAAGATTTGTCTTGGAAATAAATTTTGTAAAATTAATGCATTCAAAATAAGATATTTGTGATTGTAAGTTAGGTACTAATCTTTCCTAAAATCATTAGGCTAAAAGATGGATGACCAAGTACAAATCGCCAACTGAGACAATATTCCAACGAGCACAAAACATTGATTGAGGCAGTGTTCTTAATAGTGCTAGACCTCCCCAAGGCTAGCATGAATAAAACCTACTCCAAGGAGTTTTTTATTCCCTTTTTTTTCACATTAATGAGTATAGACCAATCATGATGTGAAAGTTCTTGTCGTAGGGAACTCTAGTCTTAGTAAGTCCAAAGCTTTCCTAAGAAGGAATAAAAATCACATTTTTGATGGACCATTAGAGATTAGAGAGCCTAACTCACATCACTTTAGAACCCTAGGCAGAAGGAGTCAAAGTGTCATACATCTCCTATTGTCTTTGAGCACATCACAACGTAAGCCCGTTTCAATAAGCAATTTCTATAAGAAATGGAATCTCGAACTGCTAATACTAATCAACCATTAGTAATAGACGTGACTAGAAAGACTTAGGTCAATCCTCATGGGAACAGCCGGAACATCCACTGCGGGGTAGACTCAAGCGAGTCTAGTTAGCAAACTCTAAGGGTTTTCATCAAAATCCAATACAGCGCTTCCTAGGACATCTCTTAAAGGGTGACTAAGAATGTACCTCTAAGGAAGCTCAGTCGGGCACATTCCATAATGCTTATTAAAGTCTAGTCACACAGAACGGAAAACACACTAGGTCACTAAATTGACCATACCACTAACTACAGTTGAGTAGTCTGACTGACTTAGATATTACAACACACATGTATAGTGATAGCTAAGATGATAGACGTCTAGATAAGATTGGTCATGTTGGCGATCATCATCACGAGCTTGATTCTCAATGCTCCCCCTCAAGCTCAAGTTAACCGATGTACTCCAAGTAGCTCCCTAAAATGCACAAACTTCTCTTTATCAAGTGATTTGGTAAAGATATCTACTACCTGGTCTTCTATCTTCACATGGAGTAGATCAATCTTCCCAGCAAGTACCATCTCCCTAATGAAATGGTAATGAACTTCTATGTGTTTGGATCTAGCATGATAGACGAGGTTGCTAGCAACATCACACTACTAAGATTGTCACAATGTAAGGTAACCTTCCTGTCTAACTGTATACCCAAGTCATGTAGCAGTTTCACAAGCCAAATTGCTTCACATGAAGCTAAGGCTACACACTTGAATTTTGCCTCTATACTAGATAAAGCAATGGTTGGCTACTTCTTACTACTCGAGCTAATGATACTACTACACTCTAAAGGCATAACCACTAGTTGACCTTTTGTCACATAGGCACAACCAACCCAATCAGCGTCCGTATAACCTGTCAAGTCAAATGAATTTCCATGCTCATAAAGCATCCCATAATTAGTAGTACCCTTCATGTACTGCATAATCCTCATGACTACATCTAGATGTGATTATGAGGCTTCTGCATAAACTAGCTAATCAACCCCACTACATAATTGAGGTCAAGACAGGTGATAGTGAGATAAATCAAGCTACCCACCATCTTTTGATACATAGTGACATTCTCAATTTCATTCCCAACATCAATTGTAAGTTTTACCTTCTGATCCAATGGTGTTTCCATGGCTTTACACTCCACCATGGCATATTTCAGCAACATATCATGAGCATATTGTTTTTGCAATAGCCATATACCTTGAGATGTAGACACAACCTCAATCCCAAGGACGTATTTCAGCTCTCCAAGATCCTTCACCTTGAATTTAGCCCCTGTAACCATAACTTAATTTTAGCAATCCGATGATCATCATCTCTAGTGATGATCAAATCATCCACTTAAATCACCAAGAAAACATAACCATTCTATGTCTTCTTTGTAAACAAGTTATGGCATGTATGACCCATCTGAAAACAAGTTATGGCATGTATGACCCATCTGAAAACCAAGCTATTGTAAATAAGTATTGATATGAGCATTCCATGCTCTCGGTGCCTGTTTTAGCCCATACAATGCCTTTTTCAACCTATATACACGTGTCAGATAGTGAAGGTGTACATATCCCTCAAGTTGTTCCATATATACCTCCTCAATCAAGTCACCATTCAAGAATGCATTTTTTACATCCATATGCCATAACTTCCATCCCTTAGAAGCTACTAATGCAATGAATATTCTTACAGTTGCCATCTTTGCAATCGGGTTAAAAGTCTCATCATAGTCTAAGCCATATTGTTGTGCATATCCCTTTGCAACTAGCTAGGCTTTACACCTTTCCAATGAACAATTTTCCTTGCATTTCACTTTATAAATCAATTTATAGTCAATGAGTTTTTTTCCTTCAGTCAAACTAACCGAATCCTATTTTTCGTTTTCAGCCAGTGCTACGTGTTCTTCATCCATGGAAGCACACCAATTTTTATCTACAACTGCCTCACTAAACTTAGTAGGTTCTTTGTATCCCATTACTTATTGTCATGTATGCATAATGTCAGGCTGAATAACCATTGTATGTAAATCTATCAACTAGTTCCTGACCCTTTCTAACCTTCTCAATTGCGGTTTACTATGCGATTGCCTCTCATGAGGCAACACATACCTCCTTTGCCTTGCACCAGCAAGCATCATAACTAATGGTATGCCATTGCCAGGTGACTCATATCCAGTTGTAAGGGGGCCAATTACATCATCAAATATCTTCTCTTTGCCTTTAATTAATCTCCCCTTCACTGACATATCTATGTCAGTGGATGCAAAAACATGACTGCATAGTTGTCCTATCCAAGGACTAACAATAGAAGAACCATCACCTATAAATCCACTCATGCTAGTACTAGTAGCTAAAGGTCAATTTTTAAGCATGACTAGGGCTAATAGCTAGTCCATCAGGAACCACTACATTCAGACCACCATACTTACCATGATGTCAACTCATCAAACACTACATCCCTGCTAATCAAGGTCTCTCGAGTAGATGGATTATAACACTTGTAGGCCTTTCTATCCTATGCATAGCCAAGAAAAACACTTTTTATATCTTTTGGATCTAATTTCCTCCTTTTTTCATCATGTACATATATATAAGCAATGCAATAACTTTGAAGTGACTAATATGAGGCTTGTGACCATATAACTTCTCATACATTATCAAATCATGAATTCCAGTTGTAGGTGTTCTATTTAGTACATAAACATCATTGACAATTGATTCAACCCAATAAGCATTTGGCAAGTTCTTTTCATTAAGCATTGCCCTGGCAACTTCCATAAGTACACGATTCTTTCTCTCTACCACACCATTCTGTTGTGGTGTGTAACTGCATGTGAACTACATTTTTATGCCATGTTTTGCCAAGTACCTATCAAACTCTCTAGAGACATGTTCTCCACCTTCATCAAATCTCAAAAATGAGATATAACATCCAAACTCATTTTTAGCATGTGTCTTAAAATCCTTGAATACGTTAAGCACCTCATCTTTGTGCTTCAGGATATACAACCATGTATACCTACTAAGATCATCGATAAATGACACATAATACCTGACATCACCAAAAGATGCATTATGGCTAAGACCCCATACATCTTAATGTATCAATTGCAAAGGTCTCAAATTGTTTCTAACATGTCTCATGAATGGAAACCTTGCTTGTTTCCCAAACTGACAAGCAAAGCAGACATGTCCAAGATTAGTATACTTGAACTTTGGCAAGCCAATTACAACCTCTTTTTGCTATATATTTTTTAGCCTCTGAATATTTACATGAGTGATACATTTGTGCCAAATTTTTATGTCTCTAACCACTCCATTATCATGGGCAAACATGGTTGCTTTCAACTCAGATATAAACGCATCCAAAGTAAATATTTTGCCATCTCTCTTGCCTTTAACAATCAATTTGCAGCCATTTCCATATTCATCAATAAAGCAACCATCTCTATTGAATCTAACATGCAGATTCTATTTTTTTGTCTATTCAACTGACAATAAATTCTTAGTAATAGATGTGGGAGCTCTCGCTTGACCCTCAAGACCCATGGACCGCTTATTGTTTCAAGCGTTCCAAGTGAACTCTAATGGCTACCTCTCACCTAGTTGACGCACCTCCAAGCCTATGAATGTAGTGAGCTTACCTCGATGCCGAAATGAGTTGCCTCCCCCTTCATGTACACCGGTTGCTCCACGATCCTAGATGCTAGCTCAAGCATCCTCAAGCCTCCTCCTTCAAGCTCCATCCACCATAGCCGTACGTGAGCGAGAAAAGAGAAGAGAAGAAGAGAAGGGGGAATGGTGAAGAACTTCACCCTCTTGATCCCTCACTCTCACGTGCTCACTCATGTACCCTCTCAATTTCCCTCACTCTATATTACACACACACACAACCAAGAGAAGAGAAGAAGACAAGGAGAGAAGTCTCTTATTAGCCACACACCAAAGAATGAGCTTCCATTCAATTTTTAAACTCTATATACAAGTCCTAAAATCCCATGGGCACCCATCCCTTTTTACATGACCGGCCTTTGTAGCAAGGTCATTTTTCCTATTTCCCTTTTCTTGCCTCATGCCTTAAGCCTATACCCGTCTATTCTTTTACAAATGGCACGGGAGGGATCCTGACTCTCTTTTACAAGAGTTTTTTGAGGCGCCTTCTATTTAAAATTGTGATTATGCCTCAGCTTAGCTTTTAGGAGCTGCCTCTGTGCGTTTGCTCTTTTTTTGTCTTTTTTAAATTTTTGCTTCATATTTCTACCATCTCAAACTTAGGTTAACATTACCCCCCTCCGAGACGGGTGCCAATCCCATGGCATTTCGAGGTCTTTGTTGTGGAAGGGTGGGGTTTGGGCTAGTGGCTGGTGAGGGGGTTATAGGGGTACATATGGACTCATTTGATTGGGAAGCTTTGATAATGATTTGGATGGAGAACCCAAGGTGTGTCAAGTGGATGATGGGGGCCTCCAAAGTTGGTGGTTTGCAGCATCCTGTTGTACCTGGAAGGAGAAAGTGCTTGACCTAAGGGGAGTCTCTATCTCACTGTGCGGTGCTCTGTGCTCGTGCTGATAGAACAGGGAGTTGGATCTAACCCTAGGTAAGCCTGGGTGATGTCCCACACTTGAGGAGCATGTTCGTGCAAAGGGAGGTGTGATGTGTGTAGCTTAGGTTGATAGGTCTAACCATATGAGTGTTATCTCCTTAGGTATGTCTTGCCCTTGGGGTGCCCTAAGCATGAAGTGGGGAGATAAAAAAGGTTAGGAGGTTAGGAATGGAGTCAGTCGATCGAGGCCACCAGATGTGCCTAACTTGAGGACCCCTAGGTGTAGTGACTGTGAGCTATGTGCCGCAACTTGCATTTGGACATGTCGCGAGCTCCTTTCATTGTTAGTCATTTGCTTCTTATTTTTTTAACCTTGCTGAGGTAAGGATTCGTACAGTAGCTAATTGCTAGTTCTTGCCATCAAAAGGTGGTGGTGAGGGGGATTTAATGGAGTGACTCAAAATTTTCCAGCTCTGCATGAAACCCTTAAGGTTCAACTGGACTTGGAGAGGGGTGCTGGAGAGGAATCGATGGTTGTAGCAGGTGAATTGGATGTCACTCATATCCTCAAGAACAGCAAGGCAGAAGGAAGGTAGATTACTAGCTCGCATCATTAGGCGGGTCATCGCGCAGCTATCAATGGTGTTAGGGTCAAAAAATATTGGAGGGAGACCACGTTCTGCCAGGGTAAGGTCCTGCCTAAGTAAGATTTTTAATAGCCTAAGATAGTTGCATGTGATAATGAAGGCGGGATCGAGATAGGAGGAGAAGTTAGCAATAAAGTGGATCATGGTGGCATCTAGGCTGTTGGAGGTGAAGGTGAGGGCTTGGGCTAAGGTGGTAGTACAGGGGTTATATATGAGGGAAGTCGTAACGGCAATGGGTGTTTGTATCAAAGTCTACTCCTACCCTACGAGGATACACCATAAAGGTGGGGTTTTTTCTCTCAGAAGGGAGGGTATTACAAAAATCCATCCATGAGAACACATTGTCATCGCAAATGCGTCTCTGCCACAATGATTGGCACTCGTATCCGGGCACGGACCGAGGCACTTCAAAAACCTTATTTTTCCAATACTTCGCATCCTCGGTGCCCTAGAGGGTGGGATTCTTCTCTCTTTCTTCTAGCCATTGTTGGCTTAGCCGGCTTCCAATGCTGATCACCCCGTCCATTATTTTAGGGGGAAGGACTTTGCGCAGGGCATTGGGGATGAGGAAGCTAAAGTTGAAAGGTTGTTTCTCTTTTTCTTGTCTCTCCCAGACTACGAGCTCTACATGGAAACTAGCCGGCAGGTCATTTGGGCATGGTGGAAGGGGTACAAACAGCTGTGCCATAGGGTTAGCCCTCAATCTTTGTTTGGCTTCTTCCACCATTTTCCTTCTCTTCTCCCTCAGGGTGGTTTTTCTTTCCACGGATGTGTCTATTAGTTGCCGTTGCTCTTCAGAATGGGGTGAAGGGGGTTGTGGGATCACTTCTTCTTTGAATCTTTCCATGTCAAATTGCAATTCAGCTTCACTTCCTGGGAAATCTTCCTGTTGTACCTCCTTTACAAACCGCAGAGCATCAATCTCCTAGGGGGTTAGGCCGGCCAACAATAGGTACCTACATTGTTCATCAAGACTCAGCCCAACTGCAATAGGTTGGGGGGCATGTGTAGCCCTGCTCGCAAAGCTCTGCATGCTATGCTCAGCTTCTTCTTTACCACCTTCAAGGACCCCCCTTCCTCCGCGTGAGTGGCATCCATTAGGGTATTCAAGAAGACTCATTGTTAAGTATTAAAACCCACTTGGGCTGCCTTTGCTATACTTTCTGCTAGGACTTTCTATTTTTCCACGAGAGTTAGGTGATGCACCAAGGTCTTCACTCTTCGTTCATTTTGGCATGCCCACTCTTCGGCTCTCTTTTTCATTTCCTCCATACCTTCTCCTTGTCTTTGTACCAAGGCCATGAGTCTTTGCTCCTGGTCTTCCAATTCCCCGGTCATTCTCTCTTGCTTCTCTCTTTCAAGACTCAGCTTTTCAGTCATGGTTTCCATTTCTCTATGGTGTTGTTCCTCTTCTTGCTTCCTTTCTTCTTCCCTTGCAGCAAACTCTTTCATGCCTCGTTCAATCCAACCTATTTTTGTTACCAGATCCTCATGTTGCATGATTAGAAGCTTATACTCTCTCTGCATTTTCACTAGCTCTTGATTTTCATCTACGAGCTATTGCCACCATCTTTGCTCCTTTTCATCTTTGGCCTTTAGTTCCCATTTCAGATCAAGAATTTCCTTGTGTTGCATAGCCATTTGCCTCGTCTTTTCGAGTTGGAAGGCTCTCACCGACTCCTTTTCCACTTCCAACTCGGCCACCACTATCTTTATTTCCTCCCTTGCCTTCTCTAATTGAGAGAGAAATTCAGCAACATATTCATTATAGTTTGTTGGTGGCATCATAGTAGTAGGGATTGGAGTGGTCGAATCTTCCATCTTTTGGAGTTTCAGATCTTGCCTAGACTCGGCATCTGTGGTCGACCTTTTCTGCCCAATGGCCATAGTCTCCACACTCTTTCCTTGTGCTAGTTCCTTATTGATGAAGTACTACATCCATGCCATAAAACTATTTACATTGGCGTTGGCCAGGATGCTTGGAGTGACAGTGGTTGCTTCGCTGGCAAGCACCAAGAGGGACGGGATGGGATGGATGGGAGCCTTACCCTTGCCTTCGATGACCACCCGTAGCATGACTTTGGGTATGTGAGCGCTTGAGTCGGGTCTGTCATCCCTGGGTGGACTTAAAGCCCCTAGGCCATCGAGTCGACTTTGTCGTTCTATGGACCGGTGAGTTGCTTCAACCATGTCTTCCTCCTCCTTTCTCCTCAACTTCGCCTCCTTTTCCACAGCTCTTCTTTCTCTCTCTTCCTCTATTTTCCTTGATTGTTGTGCCAACTTTTCAGCTAATTCCTTCCCCTTCTTCTTCCTCTGTGCAGCCTCTCTTAGGGATTCCCTTTTGGCTCTCTCTAGATCTTATTTTTCCTTCTTCTTGCCCTCATTCTGTTTCTTCTTCTAAACTGTCTTTTGAAGTGGGCTTCTTTATTTTTTTCCTTCCATAGTGAGCCTTCTAATCCTCCTTCTTTGTCTCAGTTTCTGTCCTATCACTTGATGGCTCTTTCCCTTGGTAGGTCGGCGACCTATCTAGAGTCTCATCCGCTCCTTCGTTTCCTTGTTGGGCTTCTTTTATAGCCTCCTGGATGATGGCCATCAGCACACTTCCATACCCGATGAAGGAGGCTTTCGAGGAAGGTTTCTTCCTCTCCATATTTTTAGAGGTTGGGGATTCTCCACCTTCCTGTCTACTGCCCAAGGCTAGTGCTTTGGCTACTTGGTCTATAGTCTTGCGCACGTAGTCATTCTAGTCCACCTCATCCAAGGTGTGTGCTACCACATTCTCCAGCACACACACACTGATTCGGTGCATGAGGGAGTTATAGTGTTGGCTGAAGAAAAGTGAGTGCACCAATTTTACCTGCATGCGGATCTCAGCATCGGGGATATCCTGTATGCTAATGTCATCATTTGTTAAAACATCCTCCCTCTTCTTATTTATCATAGCATACACATCTCTCTTATGTTTCTTCTCCACCTTAGGCTCCAGCCCCAGTGCATTCTCCACCAAGGCCTGGTTCAATGGCACCTGCACCTATCGAGCATTGTCTCCTCTTCCCACAATCATCGTTCCACATTCTTCATCGGGGTTATATGTTCTCAGAAATTCCACACACTTCGTGTGGTTAGGCTCCTGCGCAAACTTCTCTAGATACTTCAAGAGGTTACAATGTTCCACTACTCTCCTTGTGGCCTCCTCCTTGGCTACCACCTTCTCAAGATTGTGAATGCTGCAGAATTTCAGCTGATTATAAGCACGATTTTCTAAGCTAATGTCATACTGCGTCCTCTCCTCCACTGTGAAAGCGAGTCAGTGAGTGTGATCTTGTTGTTACATCTTTTGTTCCTGTCATGAACCATCATTCCCATTAGTGCTTCCGAAAGAGTTATTTGTTGAAAAGAAAGCCTTCGTGTTTGTTGAATGAAAACATTTAAGCTCCAACGTGAACTTTCTTTCAGACTTTTTACCCTTTATTTCAACATTTTTGTGAATTTTTTTCTCAATCACAAATTAATGTGTTTCTTTCCTTCCTACATTTAAATGTCAACTGACGTTTTCACAGCGGTGTGTTTTTTCCTATGTGTTTATGCGTTTGCTTGATTTTGATTGGTTCCGATTTGACTCGCTCACCTTATCCTCTCCCCTTCCAGATTTGGGGAGAATCCTTCCCAGGATTGAAGGCTAGCGGGCCCAGGGCATTCAGTGTACGGGTCAAGTGTTTACTTTTGCATGAGCCAAGCATAGAAGTCTGGATTGTACCCCAACTAAGCATCATTGTCCAGATCGAAGGGTCAGCTACCTACGTGTGTGATGTAAGTAAGGACATCTTTCAGGACGTCGTCAGAATTGATACGGCTAGCAATATGTAACTCTTCCTCTATCAAGAGGCAATCAAGGTAAGGGTGTCCCTTGATGTGCTCTTCTAGGGGTCGGTCACAAACGATTGTTAAAACCCTATACGAAGTTGGGGTGACATAAGTTGGGTCATATTACAATGTCTTGATGGCATGTTGTTGCTCAGTGTTGGTCATCATTTGGCATCCTTTGAGTTCCCATTTCAATCAAAGAGCATACTAATTCTGTAAGAATGGGGATTCGGTTTCAGTAAGATGTTTCAACTCGTCGACTTCTCGGTCAGTGAGAGCAAAAGAGGCTCGATTAACGTATGACATAATGAGACGTTGTTTGATGCCTTGCTTTGTAGATATCTCAGTGTGGAGAAACTCTACAACTGAGTGGGATGCTTTGACGAATGAAAATTCGAGTGTGTCCCATGAACAAGGCATTGTAAAAACTTATGTCGCAAAGGGCTCTTGCAATAGATCCAAGTCCAAGTGGTCATAGCTCAATGCCAGTAATATGAATGTGGCATCTAAGCGTATGAGGAGGCAAGCAATGACATCATCCCCTATGTCTTCGACTAGATCTGTGGCTAGTGTCAAGAATGATTTCCACTCATAGGAGGGTCTAAGGCCTGTAGGTGGTTGAGGTTTAACAAAACCAAAGAGTTTGGTATCAGATAGTTGCGGGCTCAGTTGTTCCTGAGATTGCAGCTGGGTCCCTTGCCCAATAGGCTGGGACAACTAGACTATGAATGAGGTACCACTACTTGCGGATGCAGCCTTCTGAGTCTTGGTTGAGTTGCGTGGGACTGGTTTAGGAGTAGCAAGCTGAGATTTGGGCCGATAGACCTAGTCGGTCTTCATGGGCATAATCAGTTGTGAGTCAATGGGCTTGGTGTCTCGAGGCTTCTGTGGTGTTAGGCCTTGACACGTTGTATGGTTGGGTATGGTTACACGTGAGGGTGGCATTTGATCAGTGATCTTGGCTATTTTAGACTTAGGGATCCATATCCAGGCATTACCCTCATAATAACCTTGCACCTGCATTAGGATCTTAGGAACCCATCGCAGCTTGACCACACTGTCAAGATTGTGGGAGAGAAGGAAGGAGTCTCGCTTGAAGCTTTCTTGCTTGCACAATGGGGGAAGACACACAAGGGTGGAGGCTGAAAACAGTTTTCCTCTTCTTAGTTGTGTAAGCCAAAAGAACTCAAGTACAAAGAAATAGAAGAACCCTATATATGGGTCTCAAACCAAACTCAACTAACTAAGGTGGCATACTAACTGAGCCACGAATTAGAGTAGATAAGGATAGCTATCATCTAGCTATTATTCATGGGCGGTGTACCAACCACGTCTGCAACTGACAAGTCGGTGACATAAACACACAACGGTCACCCTGGCGTATCACGAGTGGAGCTCGATATCTCAACACTCCCCCTCGAGCTCAATCCCAATTCCTGCACACCAAGCAGGTCTCTGAACTTGTGCAGCTTCTCTGCGCCCAATGCCTTCGTGAATATGTCAGCTACGTGATCCTCTGTGCTGACATAAAATAGATCAATAAGACCTAGTAAAACCCTCTCTCGCACATAGTGATAATGCACCTCAATGTTCTTTGTTCTAGCATGATAGACTGGGTTATTTGCCAAGTGTATACTACTCATGTTGTCACAATAAATGACAACTGGTCCATCTGTAGACTGATGCATATCATAAAGTAGCTTATGCAACCAAGCTACCACACATGCAGCCATTGCTCCACCCCTGTACTCAGCCTATGTGCTCGACAAGGCAACTGTAGGCTGTTTCTTGCTGCTCCAAGTGACTTCAGCACTCCCAAAAGAGAACACATATCCACTGGTAGATCGTCTATCAGAAATACTACCAGCCCAATCAGCATCAGTGTATCCATGCAACTGTATCTGAACCCCAGTCTCATAAAATAGTCCATACTGCAATGTGGACTTCACATACCTGAGTATGCGTCTAGCCGCATCCAAATGTGGTTTCCTTGGAGCCTGCATAAACTGACTTACCAATCCAACAGCATAGCTCAAATCTGGCCTGGTAATAGTCATATAAATCAAACTTCCTACTATGCGTGTGTACATAGTAGGGTCTTCTAGAAGCTCACCTGCATCTGTGCTCAGCTTCACATTCTGCTCCAAAGGAACTGAAATAGGCTTATAGCCTGTCATCCCATATTTGGACAGCATGTCCAATCCATACTGCCTCTGCAAGAGCTGAATCCCACTTGGTGATCTAATCACCTCAATGCCCAAGAAATAACGCAGCTCTCCCAAATACTTCATCTCAAACTTCTGCTTCAATAGCATTTTCACATGAAGGATATCTTCATCACTGTCACCTGTCATAATCAAATCATCAACATAAATGACAAGCAGCATAATACCTTTCTCTGTTTTTCTCACATAAAGTGAGAAATCTGCCTTGGAAATCTGAAATCCAATAGTGACAAGATACTGTCCTATCTTGTCAGACCATGCTCTAAGTGCTTGCTTCAATCCATACAAGGCTTTCTTCAACCTGCAAACAAACTCATGATGAACAGCATGCACATAACCTGGTGGCTGCTCCATAAAGACCTCTTCTTGCAAATCACCATGCAAGAAGGCATTCTTTACATCCATCTGATGTAAAGACCATCCCTTTGATGCAGCCATAGCAATGACTGCTCTTACGGTTGCCATCCTTGCAACCGGACTGAATGTTTCTTCATAGTCAATGCCATATGTTTGTGCATATCCCTTGACTACTAATCTTGCCTTGTATCTGTTCACAGAACCATCTGCATTGTGCTTCACCTTATAAACCCACTTACAGCCAATTGCATTTTTACCTTTAGGCAAAGGTACCAATTCCCATGTAGTATTTGCTTCCAAGGCATCCATTTCTTCATCCATGGCTTTCTCCCATTTTTCTTTTCCCATGGCTTGCTCAAAAGAAGTGGGTTCTGGTTCCTGTATTACTTTGACCATATATGCATAGTGAATGGCTGTAAATCCATCATATTTCAGCCTATCCACAGGATACCTAGCTCTCGTAGACCTGCGCAAAGTAGGTTCACTCCCAGTTGCTCTCAAAACATCCCTGGTCTTCCTTACTCCAGGTGTAACAATAGAAGGAATACCCAACTCATCATAAATGCTCTATTCTGAGCCACTGGATTCACCATCCACATAAGAGTGACCTGCATTCACATCAAACATAGGCTGATCAACCTTCTCTTTTCCTTTTCGTGATACTTGCATACCACTATCTGCATTACTTTGAGAAGATTCTCCTGATCTCAATCTGCCTGTCCATGGCGAAGAATGTGAACCACTGCTAGAGGACGCTCCAGGTCCACTAATATTTTGTGACTGCTGCTGTGAATTCTGTGTAGCATTACCATTTTGTGCATCTACATCATCAATCACATTTACTGGTTTATACCAGCTACTCATCTCATCAAAAACAACATCTCTGCTCACTGTAAACTTACGAGTAGAAGGGTTATAGCATCTATACCCTTTTTGCTACAGAGAGTAACCAATAAAGATGCACTTCTCAGCTTTTGGATCCAACTTGGATCTCAACTCATCTGGCACATGTACATAGGCAATGCAACCAAAAATTTTCAAATGAGAAATATCTGGTTTCCTACCAGTATACCTCTCCTCTGGAGTCATTCCATGTATTGCTGCAGTGGGAGTCCTATTCATTATGTAGACTGCTGTAGCAACTGCTTCAGCCCAATAAAAATCTGGCAAGTCTTTTTCATTGAGCATGGCACAAGATACCTCTCCAATATGCCTGTTTTTCCTTTTTGCAACTCCATTTTGTTGTGGGGTATGACTGCATGAATATTGCTGCTTTATGCCATGCTCCTATAGGAACCTTGCAAACTCATTTGAGAGGTACTCTCCCCCTCCATCTGACCTTAGGCATTTTATTTTCAGGCCTGTTTCTTTTTCAACCATGGCTTTAAGAGTTTTGAAATGCCCAAAAACTTCACTTTTCTTTTTCATAAAATACACCCAAACTTTTCTGTAGTCATCAATAAAAGTGACAAAATAATGACAGCCTCCAAGAGATGCAGCTTTAGTTGTCCACACATCAGAGTGGATTAATTCCAATGGCTTCTTACTCTCTTGAACATGTCTAGGAAATGGTTTCCTTGCCTGTTTTCCAAACTGATAGGCTTCACATACCTTATGCATTTCTACAACCTTGAATTTCGGCAAACCTGCAACAATATTTTGGGCCTGCATTGATTTAAGTCGCTGTACATTAACATGACCAATGCGTTTATGCTAGATATCAATATCTGCAACTACACCGGTCCCATGTGCAAACATTGCTGCACTCAATTCAGACATGTCTGCATCCAATGTAAACATTCTGCCCTTCTTCTTTCCTTTTGCTATCAAGCGACCTTTATTTTTCATATCCTCAACAAAGCATCCATGAGGATTAAATCTGACCTGCAAGCCCTACTCAACCATTTGACCAACAGAAACCAGATTCTTGGTGATATTCGGGACATGAAATACATCGGAGAGGTATTTCTTTTTCCCATCCTGCATAGACAAAGGAATTTTTCCAATTTGCACAATAGGATATGCAGTATCATCACCAGTCTCCACAAATCCTGGTTTTTTCATTTTTCTTGCATCCTCCATCCATTCTGCATGACCTGTCATGTGGTTTGATGCACCTGAGTCAACATACCATACATTATTGCTTTCTTCTGCACTTGTCACAGAATTGTTCATGTGCTACACCATAAACAAGTGCTCATTTCTGTCACCACCCTGTCTACTAGAAGATGCATAATTCCCTTGTTGCAGCTTTCCATTCATGATGTCATTCTGCTTTTTATAGCAGTCTTTAGCCATATGACCCATTTTACCACAGTAGTAGCATTCAACATTACTGTTTGCATTTTGGCCTCTTTGCCATCCACCACGACCTCTTTGGCTCCCCCTGCCTCTAGAGTTACCACGTCCTCCTCCATAGGATTGGTTTTCTTGAGTTTGCTGCATATTATGATTTTTACCATGGCCTCCATATCGGCCTCCTCTACCTCTGCCTCTACCTCTTCCAGCATTTGAGTAGAAGACAGCTTTTTTTGAAGTTCCTCCTGAAGAAGATGCACCATCATTTCTCTGTTCCTCAGAAATTAGAAGAGCAATCAACTCCTCAAAATCAGGAAATCTTTCACGAACTGAAATGAATGTCCGAAACTGTGCATAATCCTTTCCTAGACCATTCAAGGTCACAGAAACTAAATCATCATCTTCCACTGGTGACCCAATGGAAGCAAGTGCATCTGCAATCTTCTTCACCTTCATGTGGTAGTCGTTGATGCTCATATTTTCTCTTTGCACATTGTGCAACTCTTGCTTGAGCTGCATTTTCCTGGCTTGCGTATTTGTACTATACATTTTTGACAAAGTATCCCATGCCTCCTTTGGCGTACTTGCATCCTGAATATGCACAATCATAGAGTCTGAAATGCTGATAGACAGCCAATACATAACTTTCCTGGCTCTCTCATGCCATGCTTTAAATGCCTGCATTTGCTGTTGATTGGGAACATCAGGAAGAACTGGTTCTTCTTCATTTCCTGCAACAAATTTCCAATATCCTTTTCCCATAAGGAAATTCGTCATTCTAAACTTCCATGCTTGGAAGTTGTTCTTGTCAAGCTTTTCAGTGACAATCTGTGAAAGAGAATCAGATGCCATTACAGAAGACTGCAAAAAATTCTGTCACTGCAAACACCACAGCTTCACCCTCACAAGGGAAAATCTGCAAAATTGGCGAAAGTGGTATTTGACCACACAGTCACTTCCTAGTGACGATTTTGCATCAACAGGCAACAGGGATGATTCTGTAACTCCCAATGTCTCTGCGCACAAGCATACAATGCAATTTTTACAGTAACTATTCACCGACCTGTAGAACAGTGGTTGCATAGCATAAAACTGAGCCTTTTTCTGAGTGCGTGCAAAAAACTTCAGCCTCCAAAACAGGCCCCGAAATGGCCTCAAATCAAAAAAACAATGCTTCACCGCGAAGGGCGTCTCAACTTGAGACAATGCACTCCTGCACTTTCTGGCTGCGCTACCTGCAGAGATCTGCTCCCAAAACAGAAAATGAAAGCAACACTGCTCCTCTTACCAAAACACCGCGAGCTTGGCTTGCTTTCTTGAGCTCCTTACCACGAACAAGGCTTTGATACCATGTCAAGATTGTGGGAGAGAAGGAAGGAGTCTCGCTTGAAGCTTTCTTGCTTGCACAATGGGGGAAGACACACAAGGGTGGAGGCTGAAAACAGTTTTCCTCTTCTTAGTTGTGTAAGCCAAAAGAACTCAAGTACAAAGAAATAGAAGAACCCTATATATGGGTCTCAAACCAAACTCAACTAACTAAGGTGGCATACTAACTGAGCCACGAACTAGAGTAGATAAGGATAGCTATCATGTAGCTATTATTCATGGGCGGTGTACCAACCACGTCTGCAACTGACAAGTCGGTGACATAAATACACAACGGTCACCCTGGCGTATCACGAGTGGAGCTCGATATCTCAACACACACATCATTGTTTGTAGCTTTGTTTTTGCCTCCTAGGTTTTGAGGTTGTATTGTTAGCCTTGCGAAGGCATGGCCGATTGCTTTTCGGTGATAGGCTTTGATGCTTAGGTACCCACCTTAACTGGGGTTCATGGGCATTGACTTTGGCTTTAGCAAGTTGCTGGCATAGAGGCTTGGGAGGGTGTAACAAATCACAACCCTCCTCCTTGGACTTGGCTGAATGCCTGTCTACTGGTGGCATTGCAGGTCTAGTGGGAGTCGCATAGCCCTTGCTAAAAGATGCCACTATGCGAACATTGCCAATGGCTAAGTGGATACGCTACAACTCATAATCGACATTGCAGTGAGCTTGCTTTTTAAAGGTTCGACCTAGCAATGATTCAGTGCTTGCATTTTCAGCATTCGACAATACATAAAATGTCATTGTTGGTATGCTCTCAAACTTGATAGAAATTGCGGCCCTGCATTTCCCTAGGAGTGCATATGATCGACCCCCATATGGACTCAGTTTGGCAGTAGTGGGCTATAGTTGTGGTTTGTCGATATGGTTCCAATGATCGTGGGTTAAGACATTGAAGTCTGCTCCCTCATCGATTAAGGCATTGACAGTGCATGTTTTCTTGGGAGTGATCGTGATGCGAAGGTAGGCAGGTTCTACAGTTTCCTCATCTTCATTGTCAATCATCGTGATTGTGGCTACCCGTACCGGTGGTTCTAACATTGGTGATTCGTGCAAAGGATGCATGGGAGGATAATACTTATTAATGTGATTGCCATTGAAGAAGCATATGCCCTCGCCTTCCAAAGTCTTGAGTTTGACATTACCGATTCGGCTGGTGGCACAAATCTTGAAGGGCCCTAGACCTTTATACTTCATTTTCTGTTTATGCCCCTTAACGGAGTATAAGAGCACTAAGTCTCCTTGTTCAAAGTCACGTTGCTTAACATGCTTGTCAAACTAGCTTTTGTGTCATGCTTTCTCGCATATGAGCGCATGGGTAGCTAGAAGGTGAGTTTTTGAGAGATGTTCAAGTTCAATTAGACATTTCGTCCATGCTTCCTTCCCTTCCCATCGTTCGTAAAGTGCGATCCTCAAGCTAGGAACGAAGAAGTCTACAGGTAGAATTTCTTCAGTTCCATAGGTCAACCTAAAAGGCATCTGGCCTACAACCATTTTGTAGGCTATGTGATAAGCCCACAAGGCTACCATCAGCTTGTTATCCCAATCACTGCACGAAACAGAGACTACCTTGGTCAGGACGTTTACTAGAATTTTATTGGTGGATTTTGCTTGGCCGTTTTCTTGAGGGTAGTATGGTGAGGATTTTCAATGGAAAATTAGAAAGGTGGATAGAATATGCGCGATCACTTCATTAATGAAGTGTGTGCCCTGGTCACTAACCAGTTCGATGGGGTGGCTGAATCGTGAGATCACCTGCTCCCATAGGAACTTGGCAGTCGTTCTCGCATCATTCTTTCTCGTAGCCCTTGCTTCTGTCCATTTCATTAGATAGTCAGTGGCTACAATGATACACTTGGCTTGAGAGTATTGTGCCGTAGGACTAACAGGTCCTACAAAGTCAATTCCCCACTTCTCGAAGGGTTGTCATGCAATTATTGGGATTAGCTCCATTTGATCCTTGCGAATCGGGACCTTTGTCCGTTGGCACTTGTCACAGTGCCTAACAAACCGTGCCGCATCTCAAAAAAGTGTGGGCCACCATAGTTGAGACTGCAACACCCTAAAGTGTCCTCCAATGATTATGACGTGTGCTTCTAAGAGCACCCCATGCATCTCGTACTCGAATATGCATTTGTGCAACAATTTGTCTTGCCATGGCCTACACAGCTGACCTGCTATCAAGTGATAGGGTTGGATCTTGAGGATGAGCCATCTAAGTCAAGCTTTCTCTATTGATCTTCCAGGTAGTCCATGCTCAAGCACTTAGACTATGTCATCTACCCAATATGGCATCAAGTCAGCTTGAAATAAATCTCTCTCTTGCTAGACAGGCTAGACAAGTGCGTGTCAGGCAAATCATCTACACTGCCTTGTCCAATGGCCTCTCCCGTGGGGATGCGTGACATGTGGTCGGCCATGTAGTGATGTTTTCCTTTTTGTAAAACCACGGAGAAGTCAAATTCCAAAAGCAGAGGGAGCCATCGAGCTATGCGACCAGTAGCACAAGGTTTGTTTACTAAATATAGCAAGGCTTGATGATCCACAAAGAAGGTGAAAGGAGGGGCTAACAAATAATGTTGAAATTTCTTCACGGTAAATACCATGGCCATACCTTCTCTTTTTGTCGTCAAGTAGTTCATCTCAGTCTCAGTGAGTTTTCTGCTAGCAAATCTCACTGCGTAGTCGAGATTGTGTTTGCCAGGTTGGCACAACACTGCCTCCATAGCGAATTTCGAAGCATCCATATGCACATGGAAGGTAATGTTCCAATCTGGAGCTCTTAGAATCGATGATGTGGTTAGAGATTTTTTTAGTTCCTCATATGCATGTTGGAATTCTTCAGTCCATTCAAATATAATCAATAGTTTGTACAAAGGTCTAGCAATCAATGCATAATTCAGCACAAATCGTCGATAATACCTCGTATGGCCTAAGAAGCATTGCACTCCCTTATAGTTGGTTGGGGGTGGAAGATCAACAATGACCCTGATTTTCAAAAAGTCAGTGGCAATGCCATTTTTTGACACCATGTGCCCTAGGATACATTCGTACTTTACCCAAAAAGGGACAACTATCCATTGCCATACACCGAGCACATGCTTGAGAGAGTGGCCGAAAAAAGAGGCCTATAGTTTTCTGGACTGATTCTTTGGATAGAATCAGGTGCAGGTGCATCTTGACGATAGGCATGAGACTGCATTCACCACTGAGTGGGGTATCTTTACCTACATAGTCATGCCCTTTAGGTTGACTAATGCTCCAGCCACCTTTCAACGCCTTTTGTGCACTATATTTAAAGACATGCTCAGGAAAGAGTTAGAGGTCTTTGTAGACGACTTGTGTGTTCACTCGACCTGGAGAGAACACTTAGGCCTTTGAACTGTGTCGCCTATATCGTCTCTCTCTGAATCCCTTAAAGTGCAAATTTTGTTTTTCTTGTAATTGATGCACACCCTAATCTTTTTGTTTTTCTTCATTGCAATGACTATGGGTGATACCCAATCTATGTGCTCAATTTCGTATATGAATCCCGCTCTTATCATCTTGTCAATCTCTTCCTTGACCGCATGAGTGTGTTTTGGATTCATAGGGTACAGTCACTGCTTGGCCAGTGTTGTGTCTGGCGTCATGGGTATGTTATGAGTCACTACACTTGGATCTACCTCCTTGAGTTCTTCTAAGGTCTAAGAAAACACGTCTATATACTCTTGTTAGAGGACAATGAGATGTATCTCCTCTTCCTCTATTAGGTCATCGGAAAAATAAAGACAGGTCGGGGTGTCTCCCCTTTCTGGGCTAGGTTCACCTCCTTGACCTTGGCAGGTCCCTTGATGGGTTCACTTGTTTACCCTTGACATTTGGCACCCAGTAGGATCACTACCATGTCACCCTTTTTAAACTTCGTAAATCTCTTAGGGAGGTCATGTGGTTTTCATTGTTTGTCTGCTCTTGCGTCCTTAGACTATTTTTCCTTTCTTCTTTCAAGCATCTGCGCCTCAAGTGGATAGGCAGGTCCCCCTTTGTATGTCTAGTCTTGGGATGCCTCGGTATTTCTGGGTTGCTCTCTGAACTCACTTTTGACTCGGAATCAAACTCCCCGTCTTCACTAGACGAGGTAGTCTCCCCCGGTGGTCGTGGCCCAAAGGGTGACTCTGTTCTAAGCATTGATGTGTTACCTGGTTGGATTAGGCCTGCTTGCTCCATATCTATGGCTCTTATACATTCCAACCAAGTGCGGTCACAATCCATGCGCATGACCCTTTGCTCTATCCTGAAGGTGTTCTTTTCCTATGGCCTGGAGTCTTCCCATATATGTTCTATCACTTGTCCTTCGGTGTCGTATTCTATGGTATCTATCTCATCCTCACTCTCATCACTGAAGAAGCAGCAGTCCTTGTATTTGTCATTGAAAGCATCTTCGTCTGACCGCTCGTCGTCTCCTAAGTCTTGGTATGTCTCGTGTGTTTGATCGGGGACTAGGGCCCAATTGTACCTAAGGTTTAGGTCATGCACCATGGCCCATTTCCACCTTGGTTCATTTAAGAGATCTTAGAGTGGCTTGAATTCTGCTACTAGATTTCCCGCTAGCTTGCTGGTCAAATGCTCTAAAACCCCCTGGAGCTCCCTCCTGTTGGTTGGCACTCGAAAAGTGACAAGGTTGGGTCTTCTGCAAAGGTTTCCTGCCATCATGCAGATTGGTACTGAGGGTGTACCCTTGGGCTCACCGATCATTTTAATGGCATGTTCATACCCCTCATTGTCTAAGAACGGTAGGTCGATGGTAGCAAGGACATGCATCCAGTCTCGCTCGTCTTCAAGACATGGGATATACTTAGTTAGGGGTCCATGGGATTCCTTGATTTGGGTATCATGCTTGAGCATAGTGGAGATGGCGTCGAGGTCAACTGGTGCAATTTTCCAGGAGTCCATTTCTACCCTTACGGCTTCTGTTCTATTGCCTAGGAAGATGAGACCATTCCCCCAATCTTCGATCACTCTAGCATTGCGCATCCAGGGTCAGCCCAATAGGATATCGTAGTCCACTCCCTTCATGACTATAAAGTCAAGTGAGAATTGGACTCTGGCAATTTTCACCGGCCAATTTTTTAGCACCCCAAATGGCTTCACTTTCATTATGTTAGCTAATGTGACATTGAACCTAGCAGTCTCGACGGATGGGTTGCCCCAAGTCTAGAGCATTGCATGGCTTAGTACACTAACTCCTGCCACCACTGTGTCTACAATCCCTTTCCTTGTTGTGTCATCGCAAGGGCTAAGACCGGTAAGAATGCATGCTTCTTGGTGCCTTCCCAAAAGGCATTAACATGCAAGGATCTAGGCATGGAGTACAACATCAAACTCGGTATTTGCATCTCTGCATCATGTTCTTGTAGGCCTTCAGCAGCTTGCTCTTATGACCCTTCAACCCACTGCTTTAAGTCCCGCCATAGGATCAAATGTTGCCTAAGCGGATCTCCCAAACTTAACATCACCGCGGTGGTCACTAGAGTGGTAAGGAGGTCGTTGGTTGCTCATCTTTCTTCTGTTCCGAATTGTCCTAGCCAATGGCCCTGATTGGGTTTTTGGCCCGTAGAGTTAAGGCTTTGCCTAAGTGATACTACTTGTGGCATAGTCACATCTCTCGATTTCGATGGAGGGGGTGAGAGTGGCATGCTGATGCTAGAGAGATCCTCGATCTCATCCTCCAAGATGGGCTCTACATCTTTCAGGTGTTCTTGAGCCTCCTTCACCCACTCCTTCACCTTCTCGATGGCCTGTAGTTGGCGCTTCGCGTTAGGGTGCTCCCCTGCCTTAGCACTTCCCTTTTCAGTAGTCTTTGGGGGGGCTGATGTCTTTGCCTCATCATCAGTGACTTTCTTTCCAGCAAGTAACATTGTGGCACTCTCAATTTTTAGCACGGCTTTAGCTTCGGGTTTCTTCTTACTTTGCCTGTGGCTCTTCTTCCCTATTGAGGCTACGTCAAGATTGCTATGACCTAGTAGTGGCATACCAACCTGCTTCATTTGTGCATGGGTCATGACATTCAATGGGATAGGTGTAGCCTCCCCATCGAGATTCTCGACACCAAACAGCCCCAATGGGATGGATGGCACGTTAGCTGAATTCGAGGATGGCTTTCACTTTGGACAGTCAACAAAGAGCTGAATGATTCCACACTTAGGACACCTTAGGTCAGCCTTGTCTTTATTTTGTTGCTCCCTTTCAGGACAGCTGATGAGATGTGTCCCGAGTGACTGCAAGTCCAACACATGATTGGATCTTGGGTCTACACTCCTAGGCCTCTATCTCGTCCCCTACCTAACTCCATCATCGATACTAGTCGATAGTCCCTAAGGACTGTGTGTTGCCCTCATCGTCATGCGAGACGTAAGGGTATACGTAAGGCTCTTCCTCATTTGGCTCTTCCATGTAGTGGATTGGAGCGTCGCTCGATGGATGTGTCACATAGGGGCTAGGTGGTCTAGGTATTCAAGTAGGATTTATATCCATTCTAGGAACAGCCAGCTTAACATCATTTGGCACAGGAAGGGCCAATGGCGCTCCCCTTCTAAAGAATTTTCACGGCCTATTCGCTAGGTAAGGTTGACCATACTATTGTGAGTACAGAAGTCTTCTAGGCAATCTACAATGCGCACTATCGTAACCAAATCTACCACAATTAGCACAAGGTTGTGACCCAGGGTCTTGACACTTAGCTGGCAAGTGGTTCCCGCCATAATACACGCATTGGACATGTGGTTGCCTTGGTCATCTCAGCATTTCTTGCATCTTGGCTATTTTCATTTTCATGTGAGTCAATTCCTGGTTGGTGTCCGCATCCTCTTTCCCTTATCTTGGGTACTTGCACCTAAGCGCTCGCTAGATGTTGAAGCTCTCTCTGAACTTCTAAGAGTTGGTCTCTTCTTGGATTGAGTTCCTAGAGCTCCTCTCCTTCAATTGGTCATCTATCCAAATGGCCTCTTCGAACACCCTTGCTAGTGCATCTCGCTGCAAGCTTGAGTTGCCTGCCAAGGCTTTATAAAGCTCCTCATTTTGTATTCCACTAATGAATACCATTGACACTTCTCTTTTGGTCGGCATCGAGATTCACTTGAAGAGACTCCTTACATGGGTCACATAGTTGCAGATGTCCTTCTTCTTCCTTCTGCTTGATGTTCATAAGTCGTACTAGCAGGTTGTCCGAGTATCCAAGATCTAAAAATCTCTTAATGAAGAGGTTTTTGAGTCCATTGAAGTTTGTTTACTATGTGGCATCTAGACTTGTGTACCAAGTCCAACCCTTGTCGCCTAAGCAAAGCCCGAATGCTTGAGAGCATTGAGTCAAGTCGGTGAGACCATTGGCCTCACAGACCTGCTGGAACTCCTCTATAAAGTTGTATAGATCATCTTGGGACTGGTACTTATCAAGCTGCTTAGCAATGACTTGTATCTTAGGCCGGCTCTTGGAGCCTTGGTTCCCCCCTAACCCTGCTAGTAGTGACATGACTAATGTTGCAGTGCTCCACTCTGATGCTGTGTTGTCTAGCAATCGCTTCATGAGAAGCTCACTTAGCGTCAAGTCTCCTTCTAGTGTTCTCTCATGGTCGTTCGATTCCTGCTTGCTAGGTTCAGCACTCACTGTATCTCTCTCATCTTTGCATTCTACCTCAGGCTCCTAGTCTGCTCGTCTTGGTTGTATTTCACTATGCCTTGCAGTTCTTTGTGGGCTAGTTTCCTTTCCTCCTCTAGGTCAACTATGATGGCTTCTATCGTTCTACTGCGGTGCTCATACCAAGCGTCAGAATTGTAGCTACTCACCAACTGCTGGATGGCTTCTGGGAAAACCCCTAAGTCAAATTCCTCGTTCTGCCTAGCGGTCTGAGCTTTCTTCTAACATGGTTGTGTTCTCGTGCTCCACCAAGCTGTCGATAGGGTTAAGGAGGTCAAGTAGATCCACATCTCTGTTGCTATTCGCTTAGTCCTACGCTAGGCTCTGATTGCCCATCTATGTCTTGGGATCTTCTCTTATTGGTGGGTGTCAAGATTGTGGGAGAGAAGGAAGGAGTCTCACTTGTAGCTTTCTCACTTGCACAATGGGGGAATACACACAAAGATGGAGGCTGAAAACAGTTTTTCTCTTCTTAGTTTGTGTAAGCCAAAAGAACTCAAGTACATAGAAATACAAGAACCCTATATATGGGTCTCAAACCAAACTCAACTAACTAAGGTGGCATACAAACTGAGCCACGAACTAGAGTAGATAAGGATAGCTGTCATCTAGCTATTATTCATGGGCGGTGTACCAACCGCATCTACAACTGACAAGTCGGTGACATAAATGAACAACGGTCACCATGGCATATCACGAGTGGAGCTCGATATCTCAACACTCCCCCTCGAGCTCAATCCCAATTCCTGCACACCAAGCAGGTCTCTGAACTTGCGTAGCTTCTCTGCGCCCAATGCCTTCGTAAATATGTCAGCTACCTGATCCTTTGTGCTGACATAAACTAGATCAATAAGACCTAGTAAAACCCTCTCCCGCACATAGTGATAATGCACCTCAATGTGCTTTGTTCTGGCATGATAGACTAGGTTATTTGCCAAGTTTATACTACTCATGTTGTCACAATAAATGACAACTGGCCCATCTCTGTAGGCTGATGCATATCATAAAGTAGCTTATGCAACCAAGCTACCTCACATGCAGCCATCACTGCGCCCCTGTACTCAGCCTCTGTGCTCGACAAGGCAACTGTAGGTTGTTTCTTGCTGCTCCAAGTGACTGCAACACTCCCAAAAGAGAACACATATCCACTGGTAGATCGTCTATCAGAAATACTACCAGCCCAATCAGCATCAGTGTATCCATGCAAGTGTATTTGAATCCCAGTCTCATAAAATAGTCCATACTGCAATGTGGACTTCACATACCTGAGTATGCGTCTAGCCGCATCCAAATGTGGTTTCCTAGGAGCCTGCATAAACTGACTTACCAATCCAACAGCATAGCTCAAATCTGGTAATAGTCATATAAATCAAACTTCATACTATGCGTCTGTACATAGTAGGGTCTTCTAGAAGCTCACCTGCATCTGCGCTCAGCTTCACATTCTGCTCCAAAGGAACTGAAATAGGCTTACAGCCTGTCATCCCATATTTGGACAACATGTCCAATCCATACTGCCTCTGTAAGAGCCGTATCCCACTTGGTGATCTAATCACCTCAATGCCCAAGAAATAACGCAGCTCTCCCAAATACTTCATCTCAAACTTCTGCTTCAATAGCATTTTCACATGAAGGATATCTTCATCACTGTCACCTGTCATAATCAAATCATCAACATAAATGACAAGCAGCATAATACCTTTCTCTGTTTTTCTCACATAAAGTGAGAAATCTACCTTGGAAATCTGAAATCCAATAGTGACAAGATATTGTCCTATCTTATCAGACCATGCTCTAAGTGCTTGCTTCAATCCATACAAGGCTTTCTTCAACCTGCAAACAAACTCATGATGAACAGCATGCACATAACCTGGTGGCTGCTCCATATAGACCTCTTCTTGCAAATCACCATGCAAGAAGGCATTCTTTACATCCATCTGATGTAAAGACCATCCCTTTGATGCAGCCATAGCAATGACTGCTCTTACGGTTGCCATCCTTGCAACCGGACTGAATGTTTCTTCATAGTCAATGCCATATGTTTGTGCATATCCCTTGACTACTAATCTTGCCTTGTATCTGTTCACAGAACCATCTGCATTGTGCTTCACCTTATAAACCCACTTACAGCCAATTGCATTTTTACCTTTAGGCAAAGGTACCAATTCCCATGTAGCATTTGCTTCCAAGGCATCCATTTCTTCATCCATGGCTTTCTCCCATTTTTCTTTTCCCATGGCTTGCTCAAAAGAAGTGGGTTCTGGTTCCTGTATCACTTTGACCATATATGCATAGTGAATGGCTATAAATCCATCATATTTCAGCCTATCCACAGGATACCTAGCTCTCGTAGACCTGCGCAAAGTAGGTTCACTCCCAGTTGCTCTCAAAACATCCCTGGTCTTCCTTACTCCAGGTGTAACAATAGAAGGAATACCCAGCTCATCATAAATGCTCTATTCTGAGCCACTGGATTCACCATCCACATAAGAGTGACCTGCATTCACATCAAACATAGGCTGATCAACCTTCTCTTTTCCTTTTCGTGATACTTGCATACCACTATCTGCATTACTTTGAGAAGATTCTCCTGATCTCAATCTGCCTGTCCATGGCGAAGAATGTGAACCACTGCTAGAGGACGCTCCAGGTCCACTAATATTTTGTGACTGCTGCTGTGAATTCTGTGCAGCATTACCATTTTGTGCATCTACATCATCAATCACATTTACTGGTTTATACCAGCTACTCATCTCATCAAAAACAACATCTCTGCTCACTGTAAACTTACGAGTAGAAGGGTTATAGCATCTATACCCTTTTTGCTACAGAGAGTAACCAATAAAGATGCACTTCTCAGCTTTTGGATCCAACTTGGATCTCAACTCATCTGGCACATGTACATAGGCAATGCAACCAAAAATTTTCAAATGAGAAATATCTGGTTTCCTACCAGTATACCTCTCCTCTGGAGTCATTCCATGTATTGCTGCAGTGGGAGTCCTATTCATTATGTAGACTGCTGTAGCAACTGCTTCAGCCCAATAAAAATCTGGCAAGTCTTTTTCATTGAGCATGGCACAAGATACCTCTCCAATATGCCTGTTTTTCCTTTTTGCAACTCCATTTTGTTGTGGGGTATGACTGCATGAATATTGCTGCTTTATGCCATGCTCCTATAGGAACCTTGCAAACTCATTTGAGAGGTACTCTCCCCCTCCATCTGACCTTAGGCATTTTATTTTCACGCCTGTTTCTTTTTCAACCATGGCTTTAAGAGTTTTGAAATGCCCAAAAACTTCACTTTTCTTTTTCATAAAATACACCCAAACTTTTCTGTAGTCATCAATAAAAGTGACAAAATAATGACAGCCTCCAAGAGATGCAGCTTTAGTAGTCCACACATCAAAGTGGATTAGTTCCAATGGCTTCTTACTCTCTTGAACATGTCTAGGAAATGGTTTCCTTGCTTGTTTTCCAAACTGACAAACTTCACATACCTTATGCATTTTTGCAACCTTGAATTTAGGTAATTCTGCAACAATATTTTGGGCCTGCATTGATTTAAGTCGATGTACATTAACATGACCAATGCGTTTATGCCAAATATCAATATCTGCAACTGCACCAGTCCCATGTGCAAACATTGCTGCACTCAATTCAGGCATGTCTGCATCCAACGTAAACATTCTTCCCTTCTTTCCTTTTGCTATCAAGTGACCTTTATTTTTCATATCCTCAACAAAGCATCCATGAGGATTAAATCTGACATGCAAGCCCTGCTCAACCATTTGACCAACAGAAATCAGATTCTTGGTGATATTTGGGACATGAAATACATCGGACAGGTATTTCTTTTTCCCATCCTGCATAAACAAAGGAATTTTTCCAATCTGCACAATAGGATGTGCAGTATCATCACCAGTCTCCACAAATCCTGGTTTTTCCATTTTCCTTGCATCCTCCATCCATTCTGCATGACCTGTCATGTGGTTTGATGCACCTGAGTCAACATACCATACATCATTGTTTTCTTCTGCACTTCTCACAGAATTGTTCATGTGCTGTACCATAAACAAATGTTCATTTCTGTCATCACTCTGTCTACTAGAAGATGCATAATTCCCTTGTTGCAGTTTTCCATTCATGATGTCATTCTGCTTTTTATAGCAGTCTTTAGCCATATGACCCATTTTACCACAGTAGTAGCATTCAACATTACTGTTTGCATTTTGGGCTCTTTGCCATCCACCACGACCTCTTTGGCTCCCCCTGCCTCTAGAGTTACCATGTCCTCCTCCATAGGATTGGTTTTCTTGAGTTTGCTGCATATTCTGATTTCTACCACGGCCTCCTCTACCTCTCCCTCTACCTCTTCCAGCATTTGAGTAGAAGACAGCTTCTTTTGAAGTTCCTCCGTAAGAAGATGCACCACCATTTCTCTACTCCTCAGAAATTAGAAGAGCAATCAACTCCTCAAAATCAGGAAATCTTACACGGACAGAAATGGATGTTCGAAACTGTGCATAATCCTTTCCTAGACCATTCAAGGTCACAGAAACTAAATCATCATCTTCCACTGGCGACCCAATGGAAGCAAGTGCATCTGCAATCTTCTTCACCTTCATGTGGTAGTCATTGATGCTCATACTTTCTCTTTGCACATTGTGCAACTCTTGCTTGAGCTGCATTTTCCTGGCTTGCGTATTTGTGCTATACATTTTTGACAAAGTATCCCATGTCTCCTTTGGCGTACTTGCATCCTGAATATGCACAATCATAGAGTCTGAAATACTGATAGACAACCAGTACATAACTTTCCTGGCTCTCTCATGCCATGCTTTAAATGCCTGCATTTGCTGTTGATTTGGAACATCAGGAAGAACTGGTTCTTCTTCATTTCCTGCAACAAATTCCCAATATCCTTTTCCCATAAGGAAATTCGTCATTCTGAACTTCCATGCTTGGAAGTTGTTCTTGTCAAGCTTTTCAGTGATGACAATCTATGAAAGAGAATCTGACGCCATTACAGAACACTGCAAAGAATTCTGTCACTGCAAAAGACAAAGCTTCAGCCTCACAAGGGCAAATCTGCAAAATTGACGAAAGTGGTATTTGACCACACAGTCGCTTCCTAGTGACGATTTTGCATCAACAGGCAACAAGGATGATTCTGTAACTCCCAATGTCTCTGCGCACAGGCATACGATGCAATTTCTATAGTAACTTTTCACCGACCTGTAGAACAGTGGTCGCACAGCATAAAACTGGGCCTTTTCCTGAGTGCATGCAGAAAACTTCCGCCTCCAAAACAGGCCTCGAAATGGCCTCAAATCAAAACAACAGGGTCACCAAGTGCTAAAGCCCTCCTCCCTCAATATATAATGCCCTCTTGCTTCACAGTGAAGGGCGTCTCAACTTGAGACAATGCAGTCTTGCACTTTTCGACTGTGCTACCTGCAAAGACTTGCTCCCAAACCAGAAAAATGAAAGCAACACTGGTCCTCTTACCAGAACACCGCAAGCTTGGCTTGCTTTCTTGAGCTCCTTACCACGAACAAGGCTCTGATACCATGTCAAGATTGTGGGAGAGAAGAAAGGAGTCTCACTTGTAGCTTTCTCGCTTGCACAATGGGGGAATACACACAAAGGTGGAGGCTGAAAATAGTTTTTCTCTTCTTAGTTTGTGTAAGCCAAAAGAACTCAAGTACATAGAAATAGAAGAACCCTATATATGGGTCTCAAACCAAACTCAACTAACTAAGGTGGCATACTAATTGAGCCACGAACTAGAGTAGATAAGGATAGCTGTCATCTAGCTATTATTCATGGGCGGTATACCAACCGCGTCTACAACTGACAAGTCGGTGACATAAATGCACAACAGTCACCCTGGCATATCACAAGTGGAGCTCGATATCTCAACAGTGGGTTCCTTCACATCTATTCGGCTGAATAGATGTGGTTGACTGGTCCTAGGGCCGAGTCACATTATTGGGTCAAGTCGATTGTTTGGACGGACCAAGTCAAGAAAGAGCCTAGTGGGTTGGGCCGAGTCAAGTAGGCTGAGGGACGAATATCGGTTTTGTCCGAATGGTTGACTCGCACGGGCCGAGCGATACATGTCTGAGTCAAGTGGGTCGAGTGGTCCAACGACCGAATGGTCCAATTTTGGGTCTCGCCCCAAATCCAAGCCACTCGGATGGATCGAGTCGCACACGACGATGGTCATGTTGAGGATGATCGTGTTGAATACGATGATGCACGCAATCACTAGGCACGCCGACTTCTAGATCACAACAAATACCTAGCATGAAGGTTTTGATATACCTGAATTGTGTGAAGAACTCCCCGTTTGCAAGATTGAACCAAATCATTGATGAAAACTCTCTCCCTCTCTCACTCTCTCTCTCACTACTAGGGTGAAAGATGAGCTCTTCTATTGTCTCCTAGCCCTTAAACCTCTTCTTGAGCAAGGTCTTGCTATCCCCAATCACTCCCTTGTCGACATTAATCATTCCAACCACTCTTTTTTCCCATTTACCCCAATTTGTGCTTGTTTTACCATGTTTTACAGTAATAAACCCTATGTCTCTCCAATCTGATTTCTTAATCCTAACCTATGCTAAATGCAACAAGAATCAAAAACAAATAACTAAAATGATATCCCCTTCTTTCCCAATCATTAAACAACCAAAATATACCTAAAATACTTACTTGTATCAAAGATCAAAAGCCCCAACTTCCTACCTATATCAAGCTCCAATTCGAGGATGAATCCCTTACTTCGATACTCGATATGAGGCGTGCAAGTGCTCAAGCTTGAATCTGATGGTCCCGGTAACGAAACCAAAATGTGAGAGCTCTCGCTCGACCGCCAAGACCCAGGGACTGCTTATTTTTTCAAGCATTCCAAGCAGCTCTAATGGCTACCTCTTGTCTATCCTACGTCCCTCCAAGCCTATGAATGTAGTGAGCTTACCTCGATGCCAAAATGAGTTGCCTCCTCCTTCATGCACACCGGTAGATCCACGATCCTAGATGCTAGCTCAAGCAATCTCAAGCCTCCTCCTTCAAGCTCCATCCATCATAGCTGTGTACGAGCAAGAAAAGAGAAGAGAAGAAGAGAAGGGGGAATGGTGAAGAGCTTCACCCTCTTGATCCTTCACTCCCACGTGCTCACTCCCTCACCCTCTCAATCTCCCTCTCTCTATATCACACACACACACACACATGACCAAGAGAAGAGAAGAAGACAAGGAGAGAGCTCTCTTGTTAGTCACACACCAAAGAATGAGCTTCCATTCACTTTTTTAACTTTATATACAAGCCCTAAAATCCCATGGGCACCCATCCCTTTTTACATGACCGACCTTTATGGCAAGGTCATTTTTCCTATTTTCCTTTTCTTGCCTCATGCCTTAAGCCTACACCCATCTATTCTTTTACAAATGACACAGGAAGGATCCTAACACTCTTTTACAAGAGTTTTTAGATTTTTTTGAGGTGCCTTCTATTTAAAATTGTGATTTTGCCTCAGCTTAGCTTTTAGGGGCCACCTCTGCGCCTTTGCTCTTTTTCTATTCTTTTTTCACTTTTTGCTTTATATTTCTACCATCTCGAACTAAGGTTAACAATAGAAGGCACATATAGTACATCATATAGACTTTTCTTTCTACCATCAAGCATGATTAACAGAACCACAACTGTATGTTGAATATCATGTTGTTTGTCATCACCAGTGCATACATGTCCATGGGAACCTGATGTCATCTCATCAAACCACTCACCATTTAGAGTCATATATTGGATGCTTTTGAGTCTATATACCATTTTTCATCCTTCCCTTGCTTAGATGTATTCTTAGGAACATGCTACATAACAAGCAGCCTATCTCCCTGATCATCCTGAGTACCACTAGAAGATGCATAATTTCCATGTTGTCTACCTTTTGTTTTTATATATGCTTGATTTTTATGATAGTCCTTTGCTATATGCCCATATCTTCCACAATAATGACAATCTTTATCCTTGTTAGACTGCTCATGCAACTGCCAAGAGCCATCTCTGCCTCTAGATGATCTCCGTCTACCTCTAAAGGCTCCAGATCATCATTGTCCTTGCGCATTTGAGCTTTTCCATGCATTTTGTTGCTGATGTCCATATGTATTCCAAGTGTCTCCACGACCTCAAAAAGCTCCACAAGCTCTACCACCTCTAGCTTGCTAACTAGAGAAGACAATATCTCTACCACTCTGAGAGGTACTCAAACCTATATTGAGACCAAGTTTGACTTCCTCATGTAGCAGCAATGCAAGTAATTCATCCCAGATAGGGGAATCTTCTCTCACAAAATAAGAAATATCAACCCTTGCCTAGTCAATTCAATGTAACTACAATCATGTCATCCTCTAAGACTTTAGAACCAACAATAGCAAACTAATCTGCTATGGTTTTTATCTCTGTCGTATAAGATTGAATGCTCTTGCCATTTCTGGACACATTATTAAACGATTGCTTCAGTTGTATCTTTCTAGCATAAGTAACATTACCATAATTCTTCATGAGAATATCCCAAGCATCCTTTGGGAACTAATAGAGTTTGTAATTTGCATAGCCATCGCATAAAAAATGCATAAAGCGAACCAATGTAACACTTTTCTCTTTCTAATCACTGTCGGTGAGCTCTCAGTTGATCATGAGTCAAATTCTTTTCAGGGAGTATGGGTTCCACTTAAGCTCTTGTACATAGCATTTTCCATATTTTCAACTAAGGTATTCAATGCTATATGTAATCTATAAGTGCGTGACTCCCTACAGTTTAAGAACAATTTCATGCAGTTTAGGTACAACCTATTTGTTGTAAACTGTATTCCAGCAATGAAAAAACATAGTCAACTGAGCATAAACCAAGCTCAAATCAGTTCAAAACATTCTGGTGTATTTGAAAACATCCCAACAACAAAGTATGTCCATACAAGCATCAATAGATGCATAGATTGATGTTGACATTCATTGGACTTTCCCATAGTTTATGATAGGCAAGCAACTTGTTATGACCTGTAGCATAAACTCTGCAATAATCAAGGTATCCTCAGCTCAAAAATATCCTTAAACCACCACACAGACATGTCCCAATACATTGGGGATTCAATATGTGACCAAACAAGTATCAATGTTTGTATTGTATGCAAGTAGCAATGCTAAATACTTTTCCCATAAGCTGTTTACAAGCAGTCCACTGCTATAAACTAGTAGTATTTCAGCCCAGATCTAAGCATGTAATGATTATTTACATCCACAAAACATCTTATATTCATGGACCAACATCCAAGCATTTACGAGTACCAAATAGGTGTCAAGATGCTCATTAGGATAGATTTCAGCCTGCATTCTTGACAAATTTCAGCCTGCTATTACCATTTAAATCTAAGTGTTAAACTCTTCAAAGCCATGCCAAAATGCATGAGAGTAAAAGCATATACATTTCCAAGAATCATTAGAAATCAATAGAGGTCAGTATAGCTCCCAATGAGCTACAACCAAGTAGATGTATGCTATCCCTATATAATTAACAACAAACCTGCTCAGATTTCCAACCAATGTCTGATTCAAACATCCCATAAATGAGCTAAGAACTAAGATACCAATGCTATGAATCTTTCTTCAATCCCTACTAAGTTTTTTATCAATAGTAGAGTGTGTTTATGGCTGTCAATGTCTGAGTTGGAGTAGGAGAAGATGACCAACAAACTGGTGCAATCTGTGTAGGTCACTTTTTTACCTTGCTGTTATTTTTTTCCATCAATGCTCATGCAACGACAGAGCTTATTCAAGTGGCAGAGAACCCCTCTAGGAAGCCTCAATAGGTTGTGAACTAATAAACCACAAGAAACATACCTTCCAACTAATCCAATGGCTGGCAATACATGAACTTTTGCAGGTCACAATGCAGCTCTTGACTTTAGGCTCCAGCTCTTGTAATGCTGATGCCAATGCCACTACCAAGCCTTCAACCTTCAACCTCTAATACCATGTTCAAGATTCAGAGGGAGAGAGAGACAAAGGCATGGAGCTGTAATACAGAGTAGTATATTCTCATTTTTCTCCACTTCTCATTATTCCATAATGCTTACTAAAGTCTAGTCACACATAACCCAAAACACACTAGGTCACTAATTGAGTGTACCGCTAATTGTGGTTGAGTCTAACCAACTAAGTTATTATAACACACATGGAGAGTGACAGCTAAGACGACAGCTATCTAGATAAGATCGTTCATGTTGGCGATATTGATCATCACAAGCTTGATTCTCAACATGAGTATGTCAAAACATGGGCTTATTTCATGGATTTTATATTTCAAGTGTTAACCAAAAGTTTGAGTTAGTTTTGGATGAATTGAACAAAAGATTCAGAAAGGTTGGGTATTTCATATTGCAAAGTTTAGTAAATGTTAAAAATGCTTCAAGTAGGGCAAGTTTTGCACCTCAAACATTGGGTATCGAGATGGGATATGATTTAGACCTAATTTGAGTAACTCCTTAAGAGAAGGATCATCAATAATATCAAGATCAATAGTCACTGTATGTTGATATTTTTTTATAAATAATTGGAGTCATACAAATGGTATAAGCATATATTATCAATTTTTCTTAAGAAGCACTCTTTAGGGCATTACAAGGCTTGTTTGACTAAGGAAAGGAAAGTCCATCAAAAGATAATAGACGACCAAATTGAATATGGGATAGCCACATCTTGTGCAAAAAAATAATTCTCTCAAAAGACTTCTAAACTACATTTTTTCCAAGAGTACATTTGCAAATAGAACATGGATTACAATATTTCAAATTCTCTTAGAAAGAAAGAAACTTCTCCCATGGGGTTGCTTAACCAAAGAAACCTACATCAATCATGCAATAGTTATTTAATTGTACTACTACACTCTTCCAATGATATACCTTTGCATTTTAAATTAGTGGATGAAGAACTCCTTGTAGATGATTCATAGAGGAAAAGATTCCTATTTCCAAAGTTTATTGGTTTGGAGGAAGGATATCCTCTTCTACTCTCACAAGTGGATACTACATGTTGGGTGTAGTTGCTTCTTTTGTTGCTTTGTGGTGTAGATTCATGGTTACAAACTTTAGAGGGGAGTAGACATTTATCAATTAGTTTGATGCCATCTCAACAAACTACCACCTTTATGGGTAAGTGTTTTCTTCACGGCTAAGAGAACAAGCTCCCTCAAGTAGGCAAAAACTAGTGATGCCCTTATAAAGGCATGGTGTTCACCAATCCACTTGAAAAAGAGAATCATAGATTCCCTTAGGGATCTTCCAATGAAGACTTTGTCAATATGATGTATGATGAACCATAATGTGTGGTCAAACCACAAAACAGAACAATTCTTACACTCAAACTTGTGACCTAAAGCATCACATGCACATTTAAGAAACGGCCTGAAGTAATTCATACATCCATAACAGGATTTTTGCATCCTTTCTACCATCTAGTTCCTTATGCAATTTAGTAGAAACACGAAGGCCATAAGGGTAGGCCATCTATTTGCTTCAAATATTTGCATTGAAAATAGTCCCATTAGGCATGTGGTGCCTGACAAAGAATATACTCCATCTTGAGCAAGTCTAGAATATTCATTTGTAGCTATAACTAGGTCATTTTCTCCTAGTAAGATCGTCCACATTTCTATTGGAATCGGGGCAATAAGGGCATAAGCCCCAAAACCCCAAGTCTTATTGTTTTTATCTCGAAGAAGAAGTTCCAAATGTCGTGGTGGAATGAATGCATCAACATAAATGGCTTCCTCCTTATTGTTTACCCATGATGGGGTACGCTAGGTGATAGCCAAGATGTTGGATAATCCTCATTAGAATAAGATGGGGGAATGAGGGAAACATTTTCAGGGGTTGGGGAAGGTGAAAGACTTTCAAAAGATGTCCTTGGCTTAGGATTTTTCAAGAAAATGGAACCTTATTAATATTAAAGACATGTTTTAATTATTTTTTGAGGAATCAAGCTAGTCGAAATGCATTTTTTCATCCTCCTCCATGCTTTGATAGTCCTTTTACAATAGTTTTGATTTTAGCAATAGGAGCCTTTGGATCTAATAAGTAGGTTTGGTAGATTTTGAGCCATCCTAAATTATCAAGCTACAAAAGTAATAGTGCTTCAAAATCTAGGTTGGAAGCCAAGGTAGATGAATCTATATTGATGAGGACATGGTGAAAATTTACATCACTAATGTAGGCCACCCTTGGATGAAAACGCAAGGTGTGAGGAGAGTGTCACCATAGCCTAGAGTGAGTAATTTAGCTTGCCATATGTTCTCAGAAAATAGACATAATAAGATTAATGTATTAACAAAGATAAAGGTCATAACACCACAATCACTAATATGTGTGTGTTATCGGTGAGCTACTCACAAATCACATAACAAGCGTCTTATATTAATAGACAAGCGAGAGTTGTTACCACATTGAGAAGTGAATAGTGTGGAGAGTATAAATTTCTAAGAAATGCATGTAGATGAGTATGAGCCATCATGAATTAGTGGTAGAGAATGGAATTGATCCATGTAATAAAGATTGTATTATACAAAACTTTTTCAAAAGGTAATATTCATCATGAAAAAAAATACCGAGAACATGGTGAAGATGCAGTCTTGAGCTAACCAAAAACACCAATTAGTTAGAACTAATGAGCATTAACAGGTTGTAGGTGTGGGGGGACCACCTCGATCGTTATCCCCTTCACACCATGTCCTGAGTTGATGAAGTCATGGAAGACATAGTTTGGTGTAAGAAGTCATAATAGGCACATCAATCTCCTTCTCTCAAGAAATATATACGATGAGATCAAACATTGTGAGTGATAGCCATTTCGTTTCCATCATAAATGGAGAAGAAATTGGATAATCACAAGGTAGAATGGGGGAATAAAAGTGGAGGAAGATGAGATGCTTATGAGGATGTGTGACAAGGGTGCTATGTAGGGGATAAATGATAGATATTTATGACGAGGGGCAATGGTATTTGCATTATGGAAGAAGGGTATGAGCAAACTAAGAGTAAAGAGAGGTGGGAGTTAAAACACCTAGGAATATTGAGGGTCTGGTTACCCATTTATATAGGTGTGCAACTTAACAAATGGTTCTATTTCATTTGCACTGGAGGTTACCATGGCAAGTCATGGCCGATTAAATGTGAGGGGTGGAGTGCAAGCCTACATAGCCAATTGGTATTTTAGCTCTGTGTGTGTGTGTGTGTGTGTGTGTGTGTGTGTGTGTGTGTGTGTGTGCGTGTGCGTGTGCGTGTGCGTGTGCGTGTGCGTGTGCGTGTGCGTGTGCGTGTGCGTGTGCGTGTGCGTGTGCGTGTGCGTGTGCGTGTGCGTGTGCGTGTGCGTGTGCGTGTGCGTGTGCGTGTGCGTGTGCGTGTGCGTGTGCGTGTGCGTGTGCGTGTGCGTGTGTGCGTGTGTGCGTGTGTGCGTGTCCCACCCCATTTCCCAAGGTAGGAAGGCGGAGAGCAAGTGCACTATTATATAATTTTAATCAATCATCATACAATACTTAAGGGTATACCAAAACTGAATCATGAGTACATCAATATGTGTACTCTCGTGTTTAATGTGCTAATGTGTTTGTCATATAGCAATATATAACCAATGTTACTTTAAATAGGTATAAGATTGTACCTCATCATATCCAATTGTTGGCAAAGCACAAATGCTAATTTGAAAAGTTTATCTTCATATGCCAATGAATTTTACTATGAGGTTTTCTACAACAAACCTTCAAATTATGAGATAGGAGGAGAACAATGTTAGACTAAAGTAATAACCCTTTAACACATTAGGATCTAAAAGATCCATAGCATCCACAAGAACCATTTGGTTAACACGATGCTAGAATTCAGGGTTAGTTATGTAAATATAATATTAACAATCCCAATGGTACAAATCCCAAGGACCATAGCTTTTGCAAAAATTGATTGGTTATGTAAAAGCTAGATAATTTGGGAATTACATGTGTTGATATAATTTATTAGTTTTTCAAATATCCTATATGATACTAACTTGGCCCAAGGTTAGTAGGGATAGTAGGAGTGAGTGTGTTTAATATGAAATTCCCCTCACATAAAAATGAATCATATAGGATTATTGAAAAATAAATAAATTAACATAATATCTATAACTTAGAGATAAAATTAAAAAGTACATATAAATTGAAAATTGAAGAATTGATTACAATCAAACAAGATCCTCAGGGTATTAAAAAAGTATAATTTGTCCTTTGAAATGTATGAAGTATCACAAATTATACAAAAAAAATTGTTGAACATTATTGAAAATGAGTCCGTAGGCATAGCTTTTCCAGGTCTGAGTGGTGAAGGGTCTAGCTGTTACCTACATCCATACAAAAGATGAAGGTAAGAACATTACCACCTAATGCGTATTACAAGTGTCATCTCACAGGACCAAGTTGTCATCCTGGCCGCACTTACAAAGGTCCTAGAGAAAATCAAACCCTAAAACTATGTTAACATTGCTATCAAACATAAATTATTATTGAACCAAGACTTAACTATACAATTGTGATAACCTTGTTGGATGGCTTGATAAAAAACCTAAGATATTGAGGTAGCTTTACTTTATAAGAATTTAAATAAGCAATAAGCTACTCAAATAAGGATTGAGATAAGACATTAGCCAAGAATTGGTTACCCATAGTAATGGTTAAAACAATAACCAAAAGTAATGTATCTAAAACATATAACAAGGTTAGATTTAAAAAGAAAACTTGACCTAGTAATTAATACTTATCTACATGTAATTAATGGAAAAATATATATGTATTTCTAATTTTTCTTAAAGTACTAAATCATGCTAAATGTATGCATGTATACCCTTTGATATGCATTTGTGTCACCTCATCAAGAAAAAACTCACTAGAGAATTCTTACAGCTCATTCATCCTATTACCCTTATTTAGGGTGATTGTAACTAAAAACATTTGCGATATTTTTAATACCACCAATGCAATTATGTCTTAATATCCAAATACCACTCCCCCAAGAGAAACCAAAGTAGATCCTTATATATCCAGACATCTATGCAACCTTAATAAGCATTTTCATAAACTAAAGAAACTCAAAATTCTAGTCCATCATTTAAAGAAAAATACAATAGGGAACATTCATACTCATCCTTCAAACGTTAGGTACCTATCTCAATATGTATTAATCATGTGTGTGAGTGTGTGCATGTATACACATGTAGTGGCTACTGTGACAAGTACTATCATGAAGTATTTGTATGTGTGATTGTACACCTAATGCACCCATTTAGGATATTAAGAGGTCAAGTCAACTCTACATATGTATGTATGCTTACACTTATATTTGGAGATTCTTTCTAGCACAACAAATAGAATTCAAGTATGTGTATCATGGGTCCAATTAGTAATGCTTAATAACTACTAAGCAAAGTTTAAACTACTAAGCAATATTTAACATATCCAAACTATGTGCTAATTTTGTGTGCATATAAGCTTCAATATGGAAAAGAAGTAAACAACTAGGACACAAACAAGATATGGGTAGCCTAAGGTGCCAACAAGTAATATAATATGCACTAATAACCATTTCAATTTCTTTCCAAAAACTTAGCATGACAACCTTAAAGTATGATGAAAAAGAATACATTTTAAAACATAGCAACACCAATAGTGTTCCATTAGGTATGGCTTGTGATATCATATGGGTTTGACATACTAGTGTTGTATGGTTATGATCATGGCATACAGTTGGTCCTAGATTACCTTATTTTGTGTGTTTCGAGCCATCTATTATGGCAATACTATTACATATAGATGCTTTAAGCAAAAATTGGCTACTCATACTTATTATAATAATATATACCATAGGCAATAAAACTAGTCAAACACTCATGTACTCCTTATAACTTAGTGAGAGGTACTATCATAGTTAGTCATCTTGGAGCTTGACCACACGATCTGGGTAATATGACTAATCAATCAACATAATGATATGTATAGATTATGTTAAATCACTGATACATCCTGGCAGCAAGTAGTGGATTGCTCTAATGGTAGCGTAGGAGATAGACTCTAGAATTTATGTAAGGATGAAATGTCACTAGCTTATGGAGTGATATAAAGCTAGAAATGGGAAATTGTGCCATAGGCTTATGTTGCAAGAGGCATCAAGTACTTATGCCACCATGGAAGGCCGTATGAGAAATAATTTGAGGAGCAAACTTATATAAACTCATGTACAATATTAATCTAAAATATCAAAGCATTTTATGTGAATGGCTAGTAGAATCTCTACCTTTTTGGTTTCAAAGCCTCCATGACAAGATCATAGATAGAGACCAAATTGAGACCAAAGAGATGACAATCACAATAAAAGGCTTGATCTCTAATATGAATATATAGTTGTTCATGCAAGGTTGCAAGTTTTAATATAGGCATGGCCTTATTATTACACTCTAGTGTTGTTGGAATGACCAAATCGTGTATGCTATATACTTCTCTCCTACAAGTAGGTAGATTGAATTTTTGGATCACTTGATTGCTCAAGCAAACTCCTTCAAAAAATTGCTCACTCCTATATGAAGCAAGGAAGCAAACAACAAAAGAAGCATGCAAGTACTTGATCAAGAATAGTGAACCTGATCGAACGAATGCTTTCAGTAGAAGCCGTTTGATTAGTGTAATTAGTTGAGAACCATCATGTCTAAGTGCTTCAACATTAGAGCAAATTGGCATTGTGAATCTTCATATCCATGCAATGTACAACTCCATCAGCTCTAGATTCACCATTCGACTAAGATGTAGGCTATCTTCCTAAAATCCAAAATACTATATTTTATATATAGTGTATAGTTTCATACACACGAAATATAACTCATGAACTAACCCTTTAGAGGGAAAGGTTTGCTTGATTGCATTTTCCTCAATTGACATTATCAATTACCTCAACAAGATAAGGATGACTTACTCTATTCTTTGGATATCCAGCTATATTCTTAAGCTCATTTTGTGACAAAGAGGGAAATATACCAAAATGATAAAAAGGACAAAAGAACCACATCATGTGGGTGTGTATGGGTAGTACCTATGTGAAAGAATATGGGTGTATTAAGTTCGATGTATGTGACAAGTGTATAAGTATGTGTATGCAAAATCTATAAGGAACATGTGCATAAATGACTTACTATCATGGAAGGGAGTTGATCTTAGGCCTTCCAACTTACACATGACTTTAAGTAGAGATGTTAGGTCAAAAGGGAGAAAGAGGCAATTGTAGCAATGTGTTTGGGTAAGACAAGTTATATGTAGAAGAGGGTGTAAGATAACACATAGAGTGTATATTAAGGACAAGCCTTTCAAGTACAAGACATCCTAGTAGGAATCATAAATATTGTGTGCTTCTAAGATATAGGGTATATACTAGCATGTGTATAGGTGCAAGTGTAAAAAGTCATAGGTCAAAAGGTATGCAAGTGTGTAAGGATGTCAAGTAGGTATTAGTCTTTGTAAGCAAGTATATCCCAATAATAGCCTAATATATCAGTATATTAACCATAAAGACCTCACAAGGCTCTCTCTCTCTCTCTCTCTCTCTCTCTCTCTCTCTCTCTCTCTCTCTCTCTCTCTCTCTCTCTCTCTCTCTCTCTCTCTCTCTCTCTCTCTCTCTCTCTCTCTCTCTCTCTCTCTCTCTCTCTCTCTCTCTCTCTCTCTCTCTCTCTGTGTGTGTGTGTGTGTGTGTGTGTGTGTGTGTGTGCGTGCGTGCGTGCGTGCGTGCGTGCGTGCACGCGCGTGCGCGCGTGGGCGTGGCCGTGTGCGTGTGCGTGTGCGTGTGCGTGTGCGTGTGCGTGTGCGTGTGCGTGTGCGTGTGCGTGTGCGTGTGCGTGTGCGTGTGTGTGTGTGTGTGTGTGTGTGTGTGTGTGTGTGTGTGTGTGTGTGTGTGTGTGTGTCCAAGAGCAACGGGATCTGCATAATTTCAGGATACTCAAAAACAAGAAGAAGACAAGGAAATCCATTAATTGGCATGTCATAGTATAGTATATAATACTTTTTGTGTGTGTGTATAGGCATACGTGTACATGCAGGATTTATGACAATTACGCTACAAAGCTTAGATTTGTGTGTGTGTATAGGCATACGTGTACATGCAGGATTTATGACAATTACGCTACAAAGCTTAGATGCCAATAATGTGAGATTAATAGTGCCTTATATGCCCCTCCTGCATTAATCTTTATCTTCACCATCAATCTTTGTATCCATAGCATTAGTTAGGTATCTGCACTCAAGCATTTTTGCAGAATTCCCAAATAAGCAACCTCATTACATATCCAATCAATCAAATCACCAACTAGTTCTCATGGATGATATTTAACTAATAGTTTTAAAGTCTTAGTCAGTAGGATTATGGCTAGTTATCAATATTCACTACAAGTTAGTCAATCACCATTGGGATATTCATTTTTCCATTAAAAATTAGAAACATCTATTGTATTTCAGAAGGGCCAAACTTATTACAAGCTATATTCATCAAATTTTATCTATCTAAACAAGATATATGCATTACTACATAGTACCAGATTAATCCATACATTTCTTTTCTTCCTCATCATTTTCATCCTCTTTCTCTGGAGGTTCCGTCTCTGCTTCTATAGAGGCTTTGTAGGAGAAGAATAGATCTTATGTCTCTATGTCTATTTCTGCTTCTACTTCTATCTCTGGCTCCGTCTCTGCTTCTGTCTCTGCGACTGCCACGTAACAAGGAGAACAATACATCCATGGTTCTATTTCACTGTTAGAGGTGATTTCAGAAGTCAATTCTAGTTGAGGCAGGAGGTATTCTCCCATGGACAAGGACTTTTCTTCCCTTGGTAGTTGGCTTACAGTGCCCACTGTTAGGGATTGTGCCTCTGTTTTCTTGGGAAATATCTATTTAACAGCCTCTTCATCCCCTGATGTACCATCTGTTACTTCATTGGATGAGTCAGTTATGACTTCGATGGATGTGGATCCATTGCCTTTTTGCGACCCATACAACTTCAACACCACTTTTTTGGGTCCTCTGCCTAGGGTTAGGGTTCCTTTGAACCAGTCCATCTTGGCCCTTGCTTCAAAAAGCCAAGGTCTTTCCAACAGCAGAGGGTATGAGGTCCCACAAGAATTTGGTTTAACCACTAAATAGGTCAGCCTGTAATCTTTTCCTGCAAGGGTTGTTTTTACGTATGGGAGTATGCCCAACGGTTTAATTCTACTTTGGTCTGCCAATCTGATAAGCCACTGTGTAGATTGAATTCCTTGCAACCCTAAGTCCTTCATTGTCACATCCATCATTATGTTTACTTACGAGCCTCCATCAATCAATGTATTTGAAATAAAGTAGCCTTCAATCCATACACTAATCTCTAGGGTTCCAGGATCTAGGAAGGTGTTAGCCACATCTACTTCCTTTATAGGCTCCGAGGCCTTATTGGTCTTGGTCGTTGTTGAAGGCAACCACTAAAAATACACCTCAAAATACGAGGCTATTGTTGATGGGGCTCCCCTACTATGCTTGACCTCCAAGCTCAATTTGCAAAGAGAGGAGATACTTCAAATGCTAAGAAATAAGTTGACAGGAAAGGAGAGTTGTGTGTACCTCAAATGGATTGAAGTGAGGCTACAATGGAAGCTCAGTTGAAGCTCTTTTTCATGGGCCAAGGAAGAATGCATGAAGCTCCTCAAATGCCCACTCTGATATAACACTTGAAAGATAGAAAGGATGAACAAGAGTGACACCACAAGTGGAAGCAAGAAGTACGAGGTATGGAAGTTGAAGCAAGAAGAGAGAGAAAGACCATATGTGGGAACTCCAACAATCACGATGTGGGGCCCATCTTCCCTTATTCTATTGCCCATAGTAAGAAAAAGGAATAAAGTAATAATGAAGGGCTAATGCCACATCTAGTGTATAGGTGCTCGAGCAATAAGTACCAAATAAATGTAGGTAGCTAGGCACATGGCCTTTAACCCCCAACAATTTTCTCTTCACATTTGCCACCTCCCTTCTACCTATTGCAATGAAAAACTTGAATATTCTTTGATGAGTGGATCCATGACACTCCACTTTAACAACCATGAACATGAGATCTTTGAGGTTTTCTCATAGATCTTCAATCTAGAACACATACTCTCACTATTGAATCCCCCCCTTTAGGTCCCAAGACTTTGTGAACACCATCACCACTTGCATTTACTCCATCAAGGAATGAACTCCTCATAGTACTTCAGGACTAGAAACCACCAAAATTAGTGAGTAAGTGTTTTCTCCACATGGATTCTTCAAATAGAGCATGCACTCTTTCCATGGAAATTGTACAAAGTACAACACCTTTGAAGCTTGAAGAGCATGACTATGCATTAACGATCTACTCCCTATGTTGGATACACGCATAAAGGAGGAGAGTGCCTAATATACAACTTCAAAGGTTACTACTATCACATAAAGGGAAGAAGAGCCAATTGAAGAGCTAACAAATGTTTAAGAGAAACAAAAAATGGTAATAGAGCAAGAATCGGCTCTCATGGTGCCATCCTCTTCAAAAGAGACACGTCTCAATAAAGCCAGCATTGTCTCCTTGCTACCCATTAAAATAGGTGCCTAATGTAATTACTTCTATCCAGTGTGCTAAAATATTTGGAAATGATGAAAGAAGAGTTGTTCTTGATCCTTATCAAGGATTTTATGGATGACTTGATTGATTATGATTATGTGGATGTTCATTTAATGATGGTAGAGGCTAGAAGATATGATGACACAAGCTTAGATATAGTGAGTGCTATCATAGCAGCACAAGATTAGATTTCCATGGTCGAGGCAGATTATATTCTACATGAGGCCAAGTTTGAAGCATTGGATCATATTCTATTCAAACCAATCCCCGAAGTTATTTCCAAGGAATTTGTGGATCACTCTAGCCATAAGGGCAAGGAATTTGTGGATCACTCTAGCCATAAGGGTGCCTCATTGATATATGAGGAGAAAAAGATACACAATGAGTTGGAAAAGGCAAGATCTCTAACTAACATACTTTTACATGTGAAAAAACTTGAGCATAGGGTGCAAGGAAAGTGACCCTAGACACTAGACTTTGAATAGGGGTGCTACAAACCTCATCTTGACCCAAGATTTCACCAACGAACTCGTGGGGACCCAATTTACCCTAGACTCAAGTTCCATTTCATTCTGATAACTCCAAGTTACTTAGTAAACATATTATTGATTTGACCATGTGCTTCATTATATATTGTACATAGATGTGTTTGTATCAACACAATGATGTATTACATGTAGATGAGTTTGTATCAAGGAAACGAGAATATTACATGTAGATGAGATTGTCTTGGGGCAATGAGAATATTAGCATGTGGATCAACAAAATGGCTCAGCTTCGAAGAACATCAGCAAAAGAAGGTTTCTGATGTGGTGGTCTTCTGCAAAAAATGCATACTAGGAGGGGAGGAAACAATCGTGAAAATTTGGGCATTAACCAAGTTTGGACCTTCCAAACAATAAATGTAACATCCAGCTTGGAGAAGCTGGCGCTAGTCAAGTAGTGAAAGCTTCTTTATTTATTTGACTAAGCACGTAGTGGAGCAATGTATATGCTCACTATGTTAGGTAACCTTGCCAAACTATTAGACTTACTTATCCTAGAGAAAGAGTTGAAGGGGAAGCATGTCATTTTTTAAGAAAAGAATGAAGTCTTTTTTGCATCCGAAGGTCCCTCCTCTCTGCCACTAAAAAAGCTAAGGAACAAACGAGACTCCTTATTTGCATGTTGTTATATCTATCCTTTATATTAGGAATTGCTATCAACTATCTCATGTAATTATTTTTAATGAATACAAGACATTTTTCTTTGTTCCAATAATTGTAAATTTATTAGCTAAATTTGTACTTCACATAAATGTGATAATAATATGTAGTACCTTAACGTTCGATGACACATGCTTTGTATTTAGATGCAATAATGTACGATGCATTTGTATACAATGGCATAATCAAATTTAATTATATGAACACATGGTATGTACACATGCAATTATGAATATACAATAATGTAACTTATATTTGTACAATACATGTGTGGTACGTCATGGAAATATGTATAAATACTATTATCTATGATGCATGATTACATTAAATATAAGTTAATATTAATGTATTTCAAGACAAAAAACAAATGAATTTAATCAAAATTATCAGAATTGAGTACACATCGCATGAGACTCTATATATATATATATATATATATATATATATATATGTGGAGTATATACTAAATGTTTTGGATTTCTAAGCTATTATGTTGTAGCACACAATGGCAAAGCCTTGCATCATAAGAGGCATAATCTTGTGGGGAATGTCCCTTACCATGTCAAAGCTGAATGATGAAGTTTATATCTTTGTTAGTGATTATGACACGCTTTGCATGGATGCTATTAACTCTGTATATCAAGCATGTGAATGAGACAAACCTCTACCCATATTTGTAAGGGCTCCATGGCTACTCTAGTCTACTTGCATGACAATGGGTCATCAGCCACTCATGCCTAGCACCCCAACCTGGTCAATCGCATGTCATAATTTTTTTCAAACCACCTTCTAAAAGGATGCTCTCAGGATAAGGATCTTGTAGCCGTGTTGAATATGCCTTATCTCGCATAGGAAACTAGTGCCTAGTCTCCATCCTCCCTTCCTCTATGGCAGACTTCCTACTCTAGAGGAAGCATTTGCTACTAGCCCAATGGAGGCTCCACCTTATGCTCCTAGTGGGACCACATGTGTCATCTTCACCAAGAAACGGTAAGTGGCTTTCTTGGTTCATGCCATACAAGCTTGACAATGGTGAAATGAAGTAGAGATAGAAGTGTGGAAGTGAGAATAAAGAAATGAATGAAAGCAAGATATGAAAGTGAGAAAAAGAATGAACTTTCAATCTATGATCATAAATCCATAATCTTTTATTAGAATGAAAAAAAGCCAACAAGGCCCTTGTCCAAAGTTTAGCATCTGGAGCTACTTTTTTGCCATAAAAGTGGCTCCAAGTGCCAAAATCCAGACCAGGACCCTACTACAATTTCTTTTAATCTAAAATTATATATAGCCTCTTTGCTACCTAAAAAGTGTGCATACAAAGTTTCATCCCATTCTAATGAAGTTTGGCATTTTTAAGATTATTCTACTTAAAATTATAAATGCATGAAATTATTTTGTAAAGTGATCTGGTCTATCCAAACCATGTGCCAAAAACCACCTTCTACTTTCTGTTCAATAGAGGTCTTATACAATCTCGTGAATAACTCTTGAGAAGCTAGACATTGGAATGATGAGATTAAAAAAAAGTTGATACTTTTTTATTTCTCTTCGCGCCATTATACATGGCCTCCACTTACATTTCTTATGGGGATGATAAGGAGGATCCTTCTCAAGGTGGCTTGAGAAAGCTGTGTTAGGTTGAGAACATTGATAGGTTGTAAAGTGCCATTGTCAAATACTACATCTAAGCCAATAGATACTCTATTGAGCTAAACACAATATGGGGCTCTAAGAGGAAGCTTCTTTGCAACCACTTTAGGCATATCCATCATTTCTACACAATAAGAGATTTGCAAACTCACTAAAAAGATAAAGAGTGAAACTCTAATATAATATACATTTAGGAATTTTTGCACTTGTTCAAGTGCCATTTTTTGAGAAAACTAAAAAATTTGTAACAACACTTGAAACTTATTTAAGAAGTTACAATAATTCCTAACAAAAATTTTTAGTTCAAGATAGTCATTTCCACTTAAAAATGGTAAACAATATGACCAAGATCTTAGTTATACTTAATAACTTTGTTTATTTCAAGATGAACAATTTTGCACATTGTATTATGTTTGGGTTATTTTTTGTCCTAATTCATATCCTTGGATAAGCTTAAGATTGTGCAAGTAATGTTGCATGAGGCTCAATATCCATGAGAATCTTGTAAAATGTCCAATTTTGCTACACCAAATTCAATGTTAAAATTGACCCTCATAGGTTAAGACTTGTGGCCATGAGAATAGAACTTAAAGACACATTTCATACTCTAGCCTCACATATCAAAGACTTGCATGCACCCCAGCTAATGCTCATCTAGTTATGCTAACCTATCATGTGCCTCTTTCCTGCCATATCATTATGAAAATGCTTTCTATGATTGCCATGCTCATTGAGTGTCGATGTTACATTCAAGCCCTTGGCCCAAGCACATGTATTTGCCACTACATCCTCCAAAAAAATGGTATTGATCTATGAGATTTAAACTGAGGCAAGATCATGCATAGCCAAATGGAGATCATCCAACTACATAAATGCTTGATCATCTCCACCTACATCATGTTGCAGCATCACCAAGAGTCTCTTGCTTTTTGGTGGGAAACTTGAATTTCAAACTTGACACAGGATGATAGTTAAGTTTGAAATTGACGGTACATATGACAGCTCCCAAAAAGCAAGCTAGAAGAAGGCACCATGAGAAAGCCTCAATTTTAAAGTTGAGTATATGGGGATAGTTAAAGTTGGAGTCTCAACTTAGCACACCTAAATGTGAGCACTACCCTCACCCTTTCAAAGTTTGTTGAAAGATATGGTCTAAAAATTGAGTTTAAAAGATAACAAACATTAACGATTGGTATTGCAAGAACCAATATAAAAGGAAAACCTCAACAATGAGACTTTGATGGTGATTTTGGATGCCTTCAACCTAAAAATTTCTTGAGTGTGAGCCTAGTAAGGACAATTTTCAAAACTTGAAGCTAGAGTAATGTAAGAGTAAATCTTTCTAATTGCCTTTATTTCTTTTTAGTATACTTTTTTTTGGTTTTGCTAGTAAGTCCCAATTGTGTGCTGCATGTTTTTACTACTTGGATACACCAAACTAACCTCAAGATTACTTCATATTTTAACATTTCAAGGATTGAAGTATTCAATGCATGTGTACACAAGCCTATGCAAGTCTGAGTGCGTGTGAGAAGCGAGATTTTGGAGCAATCTTTGTTTGGCAATCTTGAGTTTTATTCCACATAATTCACTTGGTCTTTTTCTTTTAGGAATATACCAAGCACCAATGTTGTTCCCCCATTGCCACCACCAGCTCCCCACCATCACCAGCACCACAAGCACTTCCACCACCACTATGACATCTTACTCTCCCCCTTTTCATTAGAACCACAACCAATTCTCCTCTCTCTCTCTCTCTCTCTCTCTCTCTCTCTCTCTCTCTCTCTCTCTCTCTCTCTCTCTCTCTCTCTCTCTCTCTCTCTCTCAATGCATTAGTATTTCTCTCTCCTTAACTTATTTACATCACTAGATTAAGTTTATGTGCTTATCTTTGATAATATTATCATAATGTTAATGGTTCAATTATGCATATATATGAGATATCACACTACATATACATTCATATCCCCCCTCTCTTCCTTCTTTGCACGTATTTTATAATGACATCCTAATGTGTTAGTACTTTAATTATGCACACACAAGTAAACTATAGACACATCCAATTACACTTGCACATTGCTCTCTCTCTTCCTCATTTGATTAGGCTTACATATGGATTGAAGTTATGCATTCATTTACAAATAGACCCTTGCAAGTAATTGATTCACAATCTCTATAAAATATAGCTCCATATTGCTTTATTATTTATAACTGTTATTCCTTTTTTTAAAAGTTTATTTTAAACTCTAAACTTTAACAATCAAATATTTTAATATATTAATATATGTCACATTGTACTACATGAACTTACTACAAAAAACATACAATCCACAAATGCATTTGTAAGTTAGTAAACTACTATGTGCAAAGCAAATGATGATATTTATTCTAAACATTAAATATCAATCTAGTTGTCCATTGCTAGAGGGTGAAATGGGTGTTGTCTAACAAACTCCTATAACAAACTCCTAGACTTCTTCATGAAAACTTGCTAGCTCAATCAAACATGGAAGCATGCATTCCAAGAGGATAGTATTGAAGGGATTTTCATCGATCAAATAGAAAAGCATGTATTTGAAGAGGATGGTATCCATAGGATTTTCTTGAAATGTAAATGGATATGTAAAGGAGTTACGTGGGTTACATTCATCTTCTTTATGCTATCATCCACAAATAGTATCATTGTAGGGCTAAAGTGTGACCAATCAATATCATCAAAATATTTTAGAAATTGTGACTTCACCCTGACTCCTTACCGAGGAATGAGTTATGAGAACAAATGCACTGGAGGTATCACTTTTCTATTATCAACCACATTCTCTTTAGAATGACATAAAAGTGTGATATATTCTAAAGAATACATGTGGAATTACTTACAAGGAATCTGGATCCTTATACCTCTTGCACAATTTTTTCTTCAACTATTTTTTGTATATTGCATTCTTGTTGGAGGGAAATTCACCTTTAGGTAGTTGAAGAAGATAGAACATCCCTAGTATACTTCTTCATTCCACTGCCGCTCAATTCGGTGATCCTTATATATGAGCTACTACTCCTTCAATGTCAAGAATCGTGTGGTGGAGGGGGTTGCTCAAGATGCTGCGCCGAACACACACAGAATGCACAAGGAGAAGCTCACTCAAGAGATAAGAAGAGAGATGGAGGCCAAAACGTTTTCTTGCTGATTTCTTCTTCTTCTTCCACACACTTTACAATGTACACAAAATATAGATAAGATACAACATAAAAGGAAAGTGGCCTACTAAGTCAAACAATGAATAACCGACTACACTAGTCAACTGGCGCTATAACTATGCCAGCTGTAAATAGGTGTAACGACCTGAATATAATAAGTAATGAGTTAGTGGCCATGTGAGATGCATAATGACCACCAACGGGCTAAGTGTAGACGTGTGGACCCATCTAACCAAGCGGTCCATCATCAATGTCTGCATGTGTTGAGCTTGTCATCTCAACACTCCCCCTCAAGCTCAACTGCATCTCTGCAACTCCAAGTAAGCTTCGAAACTTTTGAAGCTTCTCTGTACCCAATGCCTTCGTGAAGATGTTAGCTATCTGATCCTGTGTGCTGGCATACACCAAGTCAATCTCACCTGCTAGTACCTTCTCTCTCACAAAGTGGTAGTGTACCTCAATATGTTTTGTCCTGGCATGGAACACAGGGTTCATAGCCAACTGTATACTGCTCATGTTGTCACAATAAATGACAACTGGACCTTCCACCTGCACATCCAAATCAGCCAATAGCTTTTGCAGCCATACTACCTCACATGCTGCAACAGCAGCACCTCTATACTCAGCCTCTGTACTCGACAAAGCAACTGTAGATTGCTTTTTGCTGCTCCATGCAACTGCTGCACTACCAAGAGAGAACATGTATCCGCTGGTAGATCTTCTATTAGACATACTACCAGCCCAATCTGCATCTGTGTATCCAAATACCTGTACATATGTACCCACCTCATAGAAAAGTCCATAATGTAATTGGACTTCACATATCTCAATATGCGTCTGACTGCATCCAAATGTGTCTTTCTAGGTACTTGCATAAACTGACTCACAAGACCAACGGCGTAGCTCAAGTCTGGCCTTGTAATGGTCATGTAGATCAAACTCCCCACTATTCTCCTGAACATAGTAGGGTCTTCTATCTCATCCCCAACATTAGCACTCAGCTTTACATTCTACTCCAACGGGACTGAAAGTGGTTTGCATGCAGTCATACCATACTTGGACAACATATCCAAGCCATACTGTCTTTGGGACAGCCATATACCATCATCACATCTGATCACCTCAATGCCAAGAAAGTACCTTAGCTCACCTAAATCCTTCATCTCAAACTTCATCTTCAAACAACCCTTGACTTCAGCAATCCCACTATCATTATCACCTATAATAATCAAGTCATCCACATAGATGACTATGATGACCAAACCTGCATCTCCCTTTCTCACATAAAGTGAGTGATCAGCATCAAAAACATAAAATCCAATATTGACAAGATACTCTCTAATCTTGTCAGACCATGCTCTAGGTGCTTGCTTGAGCCCATAGAGCGCCTTCTTCAACCTGCATACATATGTGGGATGCTCTAAATCTTCATAGCCTGCTGGCTGATCCATATACACTTCTTCCTGCAAATCACCATGCAAGAAGGCATTCTTTACATCCATTTGCTGGAACCTCCAACCTTTGGCTGCTGCCAAAGCAATCACACATCTGACAGTTGCCATCCTAGCAACTGGACTGAAGGTTTCATCATAATCTATGCCATATGTCTGGGCATAGCCTTTTGCAACCAGCCTAGCTTTGTACCTGCTAATAGAACCATATGCATTGTGCTTAATCTTATAAACCCACTTACATCCAATAGCCTTCTTTCCCTTCGGTAATGATACTAGATCCCAAGTCTTATTGGCTTCTAATGCAGCTATCTCCTCATCCATTGCTGCATCCCAATGAGCATGACCAACAGCCTCCTCAAAACATGTGGGCTCAACATCCTCAACTAGTTTCACCATATAAGCATAATTGTGAGCTGCATAACCTTCAAAACCAAATCTTTTAACAGGGTATCTCACCCTGCTAGACCTGCGTACCACTGGATCACTCAATGGAGTCTTTGCATTAACGTGTGCTCTCTGCACACCTGGAGTCCTCACTGAAGGAATGCCAAGCTCATCATCCAAGCTCTCTGAGCCACTGGAGTCTCCATCAAGAACTGCATCTATGCCTTCTGACACTTTATTCTTTCCTTTGTCTTTACCTATAGTGCTACTAGATGCACTCGAAGATGTAGAGGTACTCCTTAGTCTCCCAGACCAAGGACTATCAAATGATGTCTCTGGCCCACTAAGAGTTCGTGATTCTTGCTTTTCAGCCTGCACATGAGTGTCATGATCATCATCATCATCCAATGCATCACCACTAGATGCATACCAACTGCTCATTTCATCAAAGATGGCATCCCTGCTCACTCTGAACTTACATGTGACAGGGTTGTAATAGCGATACCCTTTCTGCTCTAAAGAGTATCCAATAAAGACACACTTTTCAGCCTTTGGATCCAGTTTCTTCCACAACTCATCTGGCACATGAACATACGCAATGCAGCCAAATACTTTCAAGTGTGAAACATCAGGCTTCTTACCTGTAAAACATTCTTCGGGGGTCATACCATGAACTGCAGCTGTAGGAGTTCTGTTCATAATATAAACAGCAGTATGAACAGCCTCAGACCAAAAATGCTTAGGCATATTCTTTTCAGCCATCAAGGCGCGTGCAACTTCTGCAATATGCATGTTTTTCCTTTCTGCAACCCCATTTTGCTGTGGGGTATACCTGCATGTGAACTGTCTCTTTATCCCATGAGACCTCAAAAAATCACTGAACTCATTTGAGAGGTACTCTCCCCCTCCATCTGACCTCAAGCACTTTACTTTCAAGCATGTTTCTCTTTCAACTGCAGCCTTGACAGTTCTAAAGTGCTCAAAAGCTTCACTCTTTTCCTTCATAAAATATACCCACAGCTTTCTAGAACAATCATCAATGAATGTGACAAAGTATGAACTGCCTCCAAGAGATACATTTTGTGTAGGCCCCCAAATGTCTGTATGCACAACATCAAGGATATTTCTGCTTACATCTCTGTCATGTGAAAAGGTTGTCTTACATGCTTACCAAACTGACATGCTTCGCATACCTTATGAAATTCTGCAACTTTAAATATAGGCAAACCTATAACCAACCCTTTAGACTGCATTAATTTCAGCCTTTGTACATTTGCATGTCCAATGCGTTTGTGCCAAATTTCAATGTCTGCAACAACACCTTTTCCTTTGGCATACATAGCAGCATTCATAGTAGGAATTCCAGCATTCAGAGTAAACATACGTCCAACTCTACTTCCCTTTGCTACCAACCTGCACTTGTCATTGAAATCTTCTACAAAGCAGCCCTTTGCATTAAATCTGACTTGCAGCCCTTGCTCTACCATTTGATCGACTGACACCAAGTTCTTTGTAATAGATGGCACATGTAATACATCTGAAAGACTCTTTGTCTTACCATCATGCAAGGACAAGGAAACTTTTCCAATGTGTGAAATTGGGTGGCATGAATCATCACCCGTCTGCACATAACCTACATTCTGCAAATCCTGCATCTCTCCAAACCATTCTGCATGGCTGGTCATATGATTGGATGCACCTGAATCAACATACCAAACATCTTCATGTATTCCCTTGCCTGTAACAGCATTCAGCATATGCTTCATAACAAACAAACGTTCATTTTTATCTTCATTCTGTCGTGAAGATGATGCATAGTTTCCTTGAAGCAACTTACCACTCGGAATATCATCTTTCTTAGCATAACATTGGGCTGCAATATGACCTGTTTTGCCACAGTAGTGACACACAATACCAGAGTTGTTAGAACCTCTGTTCTGCCATCCACCTCTTCCTCTAAAGCTCCCCCTGCCTCTAAAGTTACCACGACCTCCTGAAACCTCCATATCGCCAAATTGCTGATTCAATCTGTTTTGCTGGTTGTTACTACCACGGTCTCTTGAAGAGAACCTACCACGTCCCCTTCCTGAACTGGAGTAGAAAGCCTGGACCTGTTTACCACTTCTTTCAGATGTCTCACTCTGCATGTTGATTTCTTCAGTGATCATTAGAGAGACCAACTCATCGAAATCTGGAAATGGCTTTCTAACTTATATAGAAGTTACAAAAGACTTCCAAGCCTTTTCATTGTTAAGTCCACCCAAGGTTGACGACACCAAATCATCATCATCGGGCATTGCATCAATCGCTGCCAATGCATCTGCAATGCTCCTTACCTTCAATGCATACTCATTGATAGACATCTTCCCTTTCTTCATACTTGAGTTGAATCTTTCGTGCCTTTGTATTTACTAAAAACATACTTTCAAGTATGGTCCAAGCTGCATATGCATTCTCTGCATTTCTAATGTGTCCCAACATATTATTATCAATTACTACAGACAACCAATACATGACCTTCTTGTCTTTTGCATTCCATTCCTTTCGTGCCTTTGTCTCTTCTGTAGTTGGAGGATCACTCACCTCCGGCTCCTTTTCTTCACCTGAAATGAACTCGTAGAGGCCTTTCCCAATAAGGAAGTTCGTAACACGGAACTTCCATGAAGGGTAGTTGTTCTTGTCGAGCTTCTCAATGATGGGGCTTCCACTGTTCTCTGCCATTATCACAAAATTAATACCAACAGCAAGCAAATCTTCTGCTGGTGCGCAGATCGGACGCAGAATGCTCACGTAGTGAATCCCAGAAGGTCCCCAAGAACAATGAACTCTACCTTTTTGCACAAAAAACAATGTAAAAGCATGCACGACAAGAAGCAAGAGACAAATTGGGTTCAATCTCCCCCATGCCTTGTGTGAGCGCTTCACAAAGCATGTATTTTATGTATATTTCAATCTTCATGCTCAATAATAGCCCAATTTACAAAAATATGACAAGCTTTTAGCTTTTGAGTTTGCTTTCTACAAAAATAGGAAAATAAAGCTAATGGACGGTGCCCATAGAGTCTGGCACGCCCAATCTCAATGTCCAAATAGAAATAATATATCCGTGCGCATAGGCGCATACAAAATAATAATCAATCATTAATGTCTCAATAGACATAACAAAATATAAGCGTGGCGCCTATCAAAATATAATCCAAAGGTCGAATACCCGCTAGACTCCAATGCTTTCCTCCGCCACTGCTGCTATCTCTACACATCAACTGAAGCATTCACAATCGTTAGTAAAATAATACAATTAAACCGACAAAAGTGAATACCTAGCAGTCTTCAGCTACATAAATAAATCAATTGGTTAGAAATAAATCCTAACCTTAATTTATTACGAGTGCGCACTCTAAACTCATAAACGTTTATTAATTTAATATGCATTTTGCGGAATCACCCGCTATGGAATCACCCATGTACACACTAAATTAATGAAACGCCCGAAAAGGACAGGTGTCCCCATCAACTTCTCGCACAAAGAATCCTCTTTGTGTATGAGCCCCGGTCATCTAAGTTTACGGAATCCACCATAAAACCTCACGGAATCCACCGTGGAATATGCCTCCTGGCATCATCTGCAACCCTGGACCTGTAGTGCACAGCAATACACCAGACAGCCTTTTTCACTGTCTGCTCAACAATACATGCAATCTGCAACCAGTTTGCAGATAAACCTTGTGTTTACTCACTCGTAAATACCTTTGAACTTACAGATTTGAAATCTGTAACCTGCGCATCCACTTTTAGTCAATACAGTCCAAGTCACAGCGTACCCTGAAACTGTTGTCCGCAACCTTGCGGCTCTAAAACGGGCCCTGAAACCAAATCTCACTGCAATCTGAGATTTTTGAGATTTGGATTTGAATTTGGTGTGCGCGAAGAGCAAAAATCTGAGATTGCTGTGAGATTTGGATTTGGTTTAATCCAGGTCGTTTCTTGTCTGAGATTGCAGTGAGATTTGGTTTAATCCAAATCTTCGCGCACACCAAATCTCACTGCAATCTGAGATTTTTGCTCTGCCCTACTTCCGGTGCCTCCACAGGCTCTATCCAAGAGAAAGAGTGGAAGGATGGAAGAGGTTCTTACCCGTGGCTTGCTTGCTCAAACCTTGCTTCTTCTCCTTTGCTTCAACCTTCGAAATCAGCCTCTCTCAATGGCACGGCTCTGATACCATGTCAAGAATCGTATGGTGGAGGGGGTTGCTCAAGATGCTGCGTCGAACACACACAGAATGCACAAGGAGAAGCTCACTCAAGAGACAAGAAGAGAGATGGAGGCCAAAACGTTTTCTTGCTGATTTCTTCTTCTTCTTCCACACACTTTACAATGTACACAAAGTATAGATAAGATACAACATAAAAGGAAAGTGGCCTACTAAGTCAAACAATGAATAACCAACTACACTAGTCGACTAGCGCTATAACTATGCCAGCTGTAAATAGGTGTAACGACCTGAATATAATAAGTAATGAGTCAGTGGCCATGTGAGATGCATAATGACCACCGACAGGCTAAGTGTAGACGCGTGGATCCATCTAACCAGGCGGTCCATCATCAATGTCTGCATGTGTTGAGCTTGTCATCTCAACATTCAAGTGCATCTAATCTGTGTATTTTCCTAGCAAAGTTTACAACATCTCCTTCTTCAATTGCCCACACATGAACTTACCATTCATTGTTCTATTACATATAGAGAATACATTAACAAGATACCATTGTAAATATACTTCTATAGAAGGATACCAAGTTATGCATGTAGAGAAGTCTCCATGCTACTAACTTGCATGACTTGTGAGAGTCAATATCATCATCTGGTTTGAAACTCTCTTTATCTCCTATGTGAACTAGAAGAACCAATCTTTGTCCACTAGAACGTTGTAGTAGTTTCCTCATTAAGAGAGAGAGAGAGAGAGATTATGTAACTTTATAATCATCTCTCTAAGGAGACGTGGAATTTTTTTGCCCAATGGGGGTTGCCAACAATTCCTTCTCTGCAAGAGAGTGAGTGAGTGAGTGAGTGAGCTTTCAATTATCACAACTTCCCTCCATTATCTCTCTAAGGGGATGTGAAAATTTTTATCACCAAATAGGTATTACCAGCAAACCCTTCTCGGTGAAAAAAATTCACAAGTTGCCTCCATCTCTCTAAGAGGACTTATGAAAAAAAAAATTGGTTGGGAAGGGGTTGTTAACAGCTCCATGTTCAATGAAAATCATTTGTAGAGAGGACTTGTTTTTTAAAATTTTCACTGAGAAGGGATTGCTGGCAACCCCTTATTCAGTGAAAAAAAAATTCACAAGTCCTCTCAAAGAAATGATGAAGGAGACTTGTGAAAAAAAAAGTCATATTGAGAAGAGGTTGCAACTCTCTTTTCGAGGAGTTGCTAGCAACCCCCTTCTAGAACAAAAAAAAAAAGTCAAAGCAAATCACATAATCTCTCTCTCTCTCTCTCTCTCTCTCTCTCTCTCTCTCTCTCTCTCTCTCTCTCTCTCTCATCTAAAAGTTATTTTTTTCTCTCTCTCCTCCCTCTCTTCTCCATTGAATCCTAATATCCTTTCAATCGAAATTCCTTACATTCAAAGTATCTAGAATATATTTTTTATTTAAAAGACTAGGAAAACCATTGATGAGTTACTTAGTCATGGTAGCTTGTATAAGCAATAATCTTTAAATCTATGTCTTTGGTTCTGTAATATACACTAGACAAACCTACCTTGATTTGTCTCTCTATGTGTATGTGTGTGTGCATGCATATACGTGTGTGTGTGTGTGTGTGTGTGTGTGTGTGTGTGTGTGTGTGATTAAGAACTTGTTTTTTTATCTCTCTCTTATTCAAAAACTATTATCACGAAAAAACTCTCTTTCTCTCCCTCTTTCTCGTGTGTGTGTGTGTGTATGTGTGTGTGTGTGTGTGTGTGTGTGTGTGTGTGTGTGTGTGTGTGTGTTGAAAATCATAACATACCCACATATAGATGTACACACATATGATTAGTTCAAAGAAGTATAACTATATTTTTATAGCCTAAAAATATTAATATTACAACAACATGATGTCAAGTTAGCAAAGACATACACAATGAGATATCAAGATGATGCTCTCTCTCTCTCTCTCTCTCTCTCTCTCTCTCTCTCTCTCTCTCTCTCTCTCTCTCTCTCTCTCTCTCTCTCTCTCTCTCTCTCTCTCTCTCTCTCTCTCTCTCTCTCTCTCTCTCTCAGCATATTAATTGAGCATCAACTTTATACTTATTTTTGCCAATCAATATCTCTTCTTGCCATCACAACAAATAATCCACAAATGTGCAAGCTTTAATAATGAGTTTTTATTTTTTAACCAATGTTTAATGAGGTTGCTAGAGCCATGTATAAAGAAAAATGTTTAATGAGTATTTAAAATGGATGCAAATGTAGACATGTTTATATACTAATCCATGCTTAACTTAAGAGGACTTACACCTCATATTTGGAAAAAGAAGAACTTTCCCAACAACACGTATAGTGTGACTAGCAAAGCAAAGACTCTACTAATTCTTAGAGCAAATGTATTTTATTTTGTTGAGAAAATACAGGCATACCTTGCTTGGTTAGGTATTATTAAATTATGATAATCTTTTACTATCATTGCTTGTCGGTTTATGGAACAATAGTACACTTGCCAAAGATCAATGTAATACAAATCTAGATCCAAATTGCTTGCAAAAATTATTTTATATTGTAAGTGTGCGAGCGTGCGTGCGTGCGTGCGTGTGTGTGTGTGTGTGTGTGTGTGTGAGCGAGAACTATTTACAAGTAAAGATTAAACTATTTGTTATGCCACATATCATAATCCAATGTAAAATAAGTTATATAAAATCTAGAGCACTCGCACAAATACTTTTGTATTGCCAAGGAGATATATATATATATATATATATATATATATAGAGAGAGAGAGAGAGAGAGAGAGAATTATTCATTGCAACACATATCATAATCTAATGTAATACAAATTCTATCGATTTAAAGTGCTTGTACAAATGTTTTCATATTGCAAACATGAGAGAGAGAGAGAGAGAGAGAGAGAGAGAGAGTGTGTGTGTGTGTGTGTGTGTGTGTGAACTATTTGTTGATACACCTTTCATAATACTATATAATACAAATTTCATCAATCCACAATGCTAGCACAAATTATTTTTGGGTTGCAAAAGAGTGAGTGAGTGAGTGAGTGAGTGAGTGAGTGAAAGAGAGAGAATGAGAGGTGGTGGTGATGGTGAGATTGATAGAATTATTAGAGAGAGAGAGAGAGAATTTGTGTGTTGTATAAGAGGAGAGAGACAGAGACAGAGACAGAGGAAACGAGCTACACACACACACACATTAGGAAAGGTGGTGGTGGTAGGGCTAGTCGTGGTGCAGCAGTGCCTATGGTAGTGGAAGCGGAAGTGGAGATGGGTACCTCTAAGGCTGGAATAAGTGAACTATGTGGAATAAGAACAACAAAGGGGTCACCAAAAAAAACTTGCTCAAAAAACTTGCTTCTTGCCCTTCCCCTACAAGTCTAGAGAACTAATCACTAACTTTTCCTAGTACAATGATGTCTTTGTCCATGCATTTTTAAACCACAACTCTTCAAGACTCTACAAAGTTTTAAAATCATAAGATCTTTCAACTTGCACGCTGATAAGTGCAATCTCTTAAGCCCAAGTTACATACTCTAGAAGTGGTAAGTCCATTTCGAAACTTTTTTGTTTGTAGAAAAATAAGTCGTATCACTTTATGATGAGATTGATCTTAAAGTCCCATGCCATGTGGCAAAACTAAATAATGACAAAATTTTTAATTTGTACCAAAATTCCTAAATTGTTCTTATATATAGTGCTTTAAGTCTAAGAATCATTCACATAGACACACACTCTCTCTCTTTCTCTCTTAAAGAATAAATTGGGTTCACAATGAACGCATTCTTCATCTTATGATCTTAACTCTTTTTGAACCCATTTGATGCCTTCTAGAATCCTTGTTTCTAGCCACTTGGCATGGTTTTCTTTGGCACTTAATGCATCATAATGTACTTTTTTGGTGACATGACATGATTTGATCATGTTTGAAGCCAATTATCCACTTCAATACTCCCATTTGCTTTCTTATATGAGAGTTGAGCTTTATCTACCATTATGATTCTGTACTACTAGGATAGCAATTGGATCATTGGATTATTGTTATTCACCCCTCCACCATCACCAATTTTTCTTTGTATGCATCACACACTATCCAATGTGAATTTCCCATCCCTTGTATAGACCAAACTCTGATGCTTCCCTTTTCTATAAAGTAAGGCCCATGCACCTTGAGAATATCTATAGATGCACGCATCACACATGAATAAAAATATCTAGAATAACTTACACAATTCATATACTTCTAAGATCTTGACTTTGTACGTATCATACAACATGTGATAGAACTTTTATACCTAAGTCTTCCTCTAAGCAACCGTTCATGCCTTCATACATCGCTTCCACTGGGCTCACTATCACAACTGATAAATTGGCTTTTTCTTTTGTTTGTGCTTCTATGTCAACTTACTATTGATCTTCTTTAAGTCGTCCAATTGTAGCTTTGTCTCCTCGTACAAGATACTGATATCATGAATAGTGTCCTACATTGTGACAATCTGATTACCTTTCTAAGTTGTAATTTTATTCAGTTGCTTCACTTACCCTTTTAGTTGTTATGTTTAAAGTCAATGTGCAGTGATTGCATCATGACAATATTTTACAATTGCTTGGTAGGTTGTGTTTACTCTTAACACATGTTCGTTGAACCGTCTAGTGTAACCAAAAAATCCATTTTTATCCTCACACGCATATTTCAAGAAGTTTGTGATTCTTGAGAAAACTAACAATTTACTAGTTAGGGGGTCACTTGGGTAGATTCCCCCATCAACTCACATCCACATGCTTCAATTACATCTACCTATAGCTTTTAAAAACTTAAGGATTAATGTTGGTACGCTCTATTAAAGGGAGGAGCCCCACTGAAAGCACGAGCAAGCGAAAGCAAGAGAGATGCGAGCTATGGTGGATGGAGCAAGAGAGCAATAGAGCAAGAGAGAAAGAGAGAGAGACTCAAGATGTGGAAACTCCAATAATCACAATGTGTGACCAGCCTTCTTTTTATTCAAATGTCACTGAAAGAATAAAGAGTGAAGTGACAGTGATGGGCACCTGTCACCTATAGTGTGCAAGTGTGGGTATTATCAATGTAGTAATACACATGGGTGGCTAGGCATAAGGGCCTTTACTCCCCAACAACTTTCCACTTAAAGGAAAATGTGTCTCAAATGAAGAGGGAACGAGAAAAAAATAAAACAAAGTACAATGTGTATAGAAAGTACAACAAAATGCGGAATAGAGGTCATTTCATCCAACGCCCCATCAACTTCCTAAAGAAGGCAAAACGCTCTGCTAAGAGATTTTTTGTGAGTAGATCTGCATGATTTTGGTCAGTTGAGATCTTAACAAGGTCAATAGACTTGTCCTCGACAACCTCTCTAATAAAGTGGTACCACACCTCAATGTGCTTCATCTTCGCATGGAAGACTGGATTCTTGGCTAATCGGATAGCACTCACAGAATTCAAATGCAATGTAGGGACCACGTTAGTCATACCAAGATCTGTCAACCACACGGCCTAACTAGAGAGCCTCCTTGCAAGTCTCAATGGTTGCAACATACTCAGTTTCTATCGTAGAGAGGGCCATGCATTTTTTTACCCTGGACATCTAAGCAACAGCATCCCAAACAAAGGTAAACACATAGCCAGAGGTGGATTTCCTACTGTTTACATGGCTTACATAATTAGCATCAGTGTATCCCACGACTCTTGTATCCTAGCCACCATAACATACGCATATATTTGTTGTGCCCTTTTAATACCTCATGATACCCTTAACAGAATCCCAATGCCGCCCGCCAGGTGTACCCATATAGCATATGCCACTCAACACCATGCTTCTATTTAAGACTCTTAGCAACCAATATGGTCTTATAGACAAGCTTGGGGCATCCAGGGGTGCTCGTTAACTTGTACACCCACTTGCATGGAAATGCACACTTTCCACAATAGGCAAAGGCATCAATTCCCACATATGAACTTTTTGTGAAGAGTCAAACTTTGACTACATGGCCCTCTCACAAGAGTGACTATCACCACAATGCATGGCCTCATCATAAGTGAGAGGCTCAGTTGCATGTGTCACCACCATCACATAATCAACAGAGGGCTCAAACCACTCAGGAGAACATCTTGCTCTAGCAAAGCATCTCAAGGCAAGCTAAGGATCCTACACATTCTATCTAACGTCATGGTCATTGGCCATTGGAGCATCACTACTACTACAAGCTATCTAGCTGATTGTACGAGAGTAGGAGGCTCCTCTTGAAATATAACCCTATGTATATTGACTATCTGCTCAAGGCTGCTTATGTATCTTTTCCTCATGGAAAACTCTATCATGGCTTCAGATGACTTTCCGCACTTGTGGATCCCTTAGGTGATATCCCATTTTGCATGTATCCCCATAACCAAGAAAGGTGTATTTTATAGACTTAGGATCTAGTTTTGCGCACTTGTCCTTGGGTATATGGCAAAAAGCCTCACAACCAAACATATGAAAATGAGCATACGAGGGAGGTTTTCCAGAACACACCTCCTCTTTAACCTAAAAGTTAATAGTATCACAAGGAGATCGATTGATCAAGTGTACGATAGTAATCATTGCCTCAACCCCAAATTGTTATGGTAAGCCTAACTAGCTAAGCATACTACATACCATTTTCTCTATTGTCCTATTCATGCGCTCAACCATACCATTTTGGGGTGAGCTATATGGGGCGATCAATTGACACTTGATACCTCTATCATCACAAAACTACTCAAAGGCTTTAGAGATATACTCACCCCTATTATTTGACCATAAGCATTTCATTCTATACCCAGAATGGTTCTTAGCCACAATGCAAGCCAATGCTAAAAGGTAGCCAAAACATCAAATTTCAACTCTATGGGATATGCCCAAACCTTATGAGAGTAATCATCAATGAATGTGACAAAGTACTTTACACTTTCCAACAAAAACTAACAGGCATAGGTCCTAGATACCAAAGTGAACAAGAGCTAAAGGCTCACCCATGTGTAGAGTGCCAGACTTCTTATGCGTACTATGTGTCTGCCTGCAATATAAACAATGATCACATGACTCAAAACACTTATAGCCAAGGGGCGAAAGATACTACAAGCTAGTAAGTATTTTCATTTCCTTTAAGGGCATATGCCCAAGGCAACGATGCCGAAGAGATGCAGGTGGAATTGCAACCACAGACAAAACATGATCTACAGATCCAGATACAACCAAGGGATATAAAGTGCCAAACTTGGCACCACGTGCTAAAACAAGGTTCCTACATGTGATCTTCCAAGAAGAATCCCCAAAGGAAACAAAGTAACCCTCATTATCTAGTGTGCCAGTGGAAATAAGACTCTTTGTGAGAGCCGATATATATGGAACATTATGCAAAGTAAACATATTGCCATAACCAAGCTACAACTGAATATCACCAATACCAACTATCTGCAATGCCAAGTCATTCCCCAAACGGACAGATCTTGCCATACTACAATAGGAGTAGAACCACTCTCTATGAGGGGTCACATGAAAGGAACCCCTTGAATCCATCAACCACCAACACTAAGTAAAACCAGGTGATTGTGACTCATCCAAAGAAGAAGCTGCAAGTATGTAATCATCATCAAAGTCTAGTTGTTGCATTACATTGATCTCTTCAATCTTAACACTAGACTTAGCAAGGATAATGCTGTGATCATAAAACTGATCCCTGTGCTTTCCCTTTGTCATTTTCCTTGTGTTTGTCATCGTGCTTTTTATGGAAGTGCAGCCTACCATGTCTACTTTTTCACAATAATGGTATATCAAATCGGACTTACGTCCATAGGACTTACTATGAGACTATCCAACCATGAGACTTAGAATGAGACTTTTGCAAGTCTCTACCATGATGGTCATTCCTACTCTTGCCATCATGGCAATGCCAAATAGACAAAGTATGAGAAGTATGAGAAGCATCCACATTCTTCCTATTTATCTCCTCTATCAAGAGTGCACTCTCTACATCAGACAATTTCAGCCTATTCTTGGGTATATTTACACATATAACAGTACGAAATGTGTTTCAAGACTCAGACAGTGTGACCAACAAGAACAAAGGTGAAAGATTGTTCTTAAAATCAATATCATGCGATGGCAGCTAGCCAATGATAGCATGAAACTCGCTCAAATGCTTATAAAACACTAGTACCTTCCTTCATACGAAGTTCCATAAGCTACTCTAGCCAATACATTTGAGAACTAGGGCTCTGCTTATCATAGAGATTACATATTTTCTCCCAAAGATCCCATGCATGCTGCCTATCTATGACAACATTATAATAAACATGCTTGTTGAGAGACATGATAATCATGGACTTGCAAAGCTCATCTAAGTCATCCCATACATCCTGATCTTGACCTTCAAGCTAATGCTCTTGCATTTGATTGGCCTAATCTGATATTTTTGCACCAAAACCTACCAAATTTGGGTCTTCCAATAGTCATAATTGTTGCCATCCATCTTTTCAATGTTGAAGACGAGACTACTATTTGAATGAGCAGCCATACTACAGGAAAAAGAGACAATACAAACCAAATAGACTATTGTAATACTTGCAAACAAACCCAAAACCACTGCCAAAACAAGCTGAAAACAAGAGGTATAGATCAAATCATGAGCAATCCACAAACTATGACCAAAATAGCATCAAATGGAGGGGACTTCTCTCATAAATAATACAACAATTTACAACTACAATATGTTGAAAATGAGGTATAGCAATAAGAAATCAACGCCAAACACAAGGCAATCACTGATACAAAACAACCAACAGCATGCGAGCAAAAGTTAAAGTAGCTCAATTTCAATTACAAATAAAATCCAAAACTCAATGTAGCATCCAAGTGTCAAGTAAGCAACTCCCATTGGAATGAAAGTCAAATGCCAAAAGAGCAAATAAAACTCAAATCCTCATGTGAGTGGTATCCAAGCATCCAAGATACATCAAATACATAGCCGAGAGCATAAGACCCAATAAAAGCTTCAAGCTCGTAAGGTCATAGACCTTTGAAGCATCCAATGAAGTGACTAACAACCATTGTCAAATGTCCTAAGCTTAAATCAAAGCTCAAATGCATTTAATAGTATAACAAGTATAGAGCTTCAATATCATGCACCAATACATCAAATAAAATGCTTGAATAGCATGAAAGAGCATGAGACATAGACTATCCCTATTAAAAGCTTACTATCCACTATACGTACAATAGTAAAATGATAATCAAGACTGAGAAAAAGTGAGCTCAATCGAAGCCCAAAAGCATTCTGAGAGCATGGCCAAGCACGTGGCATCAACCACAGACATCAATGTATCATCCCAAGTAGTCGAGAAGCATCAACAAGCAATAGGCATATGCTGTCATGATAAAATAGCCTTTAACTTTCTTATTAAAGTAGTAAAAATGATAGTAAAATTGAGCCAAATATGAGCTCAAATCAATCCTCCCAATACATTGGCCAAACATTATCCAAGTGTGCAGCATCAAGTGAACATCACATAAGCCAAAAGCATAACATTAACTAGACAAATAGCATTCAGCCCTATTATGACAGCAATGATGCCTATGAGAAAATTGTCCTAAAAGAGTGCTCAAATCAGTACAATAGTATCTCAAACCAATAACAAATGATCCCCCGAGTATCGGACAATAAAACATAGATATATGAATATCCCAAGAGGCATATACAAGCTCCAAACATTGAAGATGTGGATGTCCATTTTACGATACCGTACTATCCTATTTGCACGATTAATAGCTAAAGTTCAATGACTAAAAACCAATGCTTAATGTTAATGGTCAATGCCGGGAGGAGTGGTAAATAATGCCAAAGTCTTTGTCCAATACTAGGAAGTGGTTCAGCAAGCACAAGTGCTTGAAAATGGCCATAGCTGAAAAAACGTTTTTGTATTTCTAGCCCTAAATACTGAGCTAAATACTCCCTAAAATAAGCTCAATGTAGGCTCAAGAATGCCCTGATATAGCCTCAATAGGTCTTAAGAAGTCCTAGAGCAATGAGAGCTCAATATGAACCTCAAGAGGTGGAGCTATAGATGCCAATGGTAAAACCTTGCTATATGTAACTTAAATGAGAGATGAAGCAATGCTGGATTGAGCTCGAGCTCATGGAGAAGAAGGCTCTGATACCAGTTGAAGAGAGAATCCCAAGTGAAAGCGCAAGCAAGAAAAATCAAGAGAGGTGTAAACCATGGTAGATGGAGAGAGAGAGAGAGAGAGAGAGAGAGAGAGAGAGAGAGAGAGAGAGAGAGAGAGAGAGAGACTCAAGATGTGGAAACTCCAACAGGTCACAATGTGTGACTAGCCTTCCCTTTTTTCAAATGTCACTAAAAGAATAAAGAATGAAGTGACAATGATGGGTGCCTACGGCCTGTAGTCTATAATAGATGAGTGACTAGGCACAAGCACCTTTACCCCCAACATCTATCCTTTTGAATAATGAGCCATGTCCAAGCTCTATCTCAATATATAACTCTTTTTGCTTATATCCATCCTGCTTATTGATTGTGGTCCAATTACAGATATATAAATTGATTATACATTTTAAATTGAAATATGTTGATTATGTCAAGATATTCTACGTAGACACATAGAGATAATGAAACTAGGGAGTTTGATGTCTATGGAGATATGCTAAAGAGACGCAAATAAACATACTAAGATATTAGTGATACTACTACCCTACTTAATTCTATGGAGATAGATTGAAGATGCACATATAGACACACGAAGATGTTAATGAAAATAGGAAGTTGGATATTCAAGGAGGTAGACTAGAGAGGCAAATATAGATACATAGAGATGTCAAAGCAAAGCAAGTAGCTTAGTGTGTGAAAGATTGGATACATAAACACGCACAGATATCAATGGAAATGTAATAGTTGAGTGTGACTTTAGAGTTTATAAACACACATAGATTGCAAGCGTTGGCTATTGATAATTCATTGTAAGAAAGAGAGGTCAAGGTAGTTTATTGTGTCAAGGTAAGTTGCATAGAAACATAGAAGAGGTCACAATAAAGCTATGAGAGAGTAGTAAAGTGGAGCAAAATATCTTAGAGAGAGGATATTCAAGATTTTTTGGATTTTAGAAAATCTAATTTTACCTGCTAAAATATTTTCAAATATCCAAAAAATGACCAACATACTTGTTTCTGACCAAAAGCCAAAGTGTTTAAATCTTTTTTTAAAATATTAAAAGAAACCCTTGAAAAAAAATCAATTTAAAAATAAATTACTCCATATCTACTCATAGTTTTGCAATAAAAACCAAGCATCACACTCTCATAACTAACTTCTATTTGGATATAAAATTCGTAAATAAAAAAAAGGTTACTGAATTGGGAGAGAGAAGGAATCTAAGCAAATCATGTGCAAATAATATAAAAAAGACAAGATGAGATTGCAAAAGTAGAGAGAAAACAGGATTCTTTTACTATTCTTCTCTCCAGTTTTACGTGTTTTAAGGAGGACTAAGAGGGGGGCTAAAAGGCCCATATTTGAGTTTATTTTTTTCCTAATGATAGTCTTTATGGATTAAAGCATGCCCTATGGAAATTGTACAATACATTTGATGCCTTTATACACACCCATGGCTACAAGAGAAGTAAGATAGACCATTGCTTATACACTAGAAAGGTTAAATATGGTAGCTTGATAGTCTTAATCCTTTAAGTGGATAATATACTTAGGAAAAACAAGTATGAGATTGATGCCTTGAAGAAAACTTTAATGGAAACCTTTGTAATGAAGGATTTAGGATATGCAAATCACATTCTTCGTATGTTTTATAATCAAGGATCAAATAAAGAGATTGCTCTACTTATCCCAAAAGGATTATATCAAGAGTATTGCAACATTTCAATATAAAGGAGAGGAAGACAATTAGTACTCCATTGCCTCCATACATGAAACTTAGTGCCGGTGTTTATCCCAAATCTGATGAGGAGAGGGCTAAAATGACTAAAATTTCATATTCATTATGTGTGGGCAATCTCATGTATGCTATGATTGCCACTCGCTTGGACATTGTTTTGCAATGGGAGTAGTGAGTATGTAAATGTCAAAACCTAGCAAGAAGCATTGGGAAGCAATGAAAGGCAACTTGAGGTACTTTAGTGATACAAGAGAGATGTGCATATGTTATGGGAAGAGTGGTAATGGTGAAATTGGATATACATATGTAGATTGTGCAATGAATAATGACAACATTAAATTAGTCACACAAGATATGTTTTTACCTTCTATGGTGGTGCAATCTCATAGATGTCTCATTTACAAAAATGTATGGCATTATCTATTAGTGAAGCATAGTATATTGCAACCACAATGGTATGCAAAGAAGCCATATGGTTTTACTTGTTTAATGGGAGACTTAGGCCTTGGTGATGACATGCCATTATTACATGGTGATAATTAGAGTGCTATCATATTTGCAAAGAATCATGTGCTTCATGTGAAAACCAAACACACAAAAGTGAGTGAAGTGATTTATCCATTCATTTGCTAGGTGCTTGAGGACAAGTCAATTGGCTTGTCAAAGTTTATACCAATGATAATCCTACCAACTTTCTCAACAAGAGTCTACCCTTCGAAAATTTTGCACATTGCAAGGATTTGATGGGCATTTGATGAGGATACCTCACTTGTATTTGCCTCGCACATTCTCTTATTCTTTTATCTCCCTCAAAGACACATTGACCTTTAAGTTGGGATAAAGGCCAATGTGTATTCGTATCAATCAAGTAATCGCACTTTTAAAGCACAAAGAGGAGCTCATATAGAAAATATTTTGATAATATTAATTATTAATCACTTCTTGTTGGTGTAAAGGCCAACGTAGCCAACTACCCATCTTACTCACCAACCCTAACTATACATGAACATACTCATTATTCATTATTTTAGTGATAAAGTAATAAGTTGTTTTTCACAAGAGAGCTATTAAAGGCACCACAAGCGTGGCGTACACGCACGCGCACACACTCACACACACACTCTCTCTCTCTCTCTCTCTCTCTCTCTCTCTCTCTCTCTCTCTCTCTCTCTCTCACCAACTACCCATCTTACTCACCAACCCTAACTATACATGTACATACTCATTATTTATTATTTTAGTAATAAAGTAATAAGTTGTTTTTCACAAGAGAGCTATGCACGCGCACGCACACACACACACACACTCTGAGTGTGTGTGTGTGTGTGTGTGTGTGTGTGTGTGTGTGTGTGTGTGTGTGTGTGTGTGTGTGTGTGTGTGTGTGTGTGTGTGTGTGTGTGTGTGTGTGTGAAGATACATCCTAACCAAGTATCTATCAAAACTTTTTAAGCATGCACAATTGTTGACTTTTTATTAGTGTTTGCAAAAACTTTTGAATTCACATTTAAGACATATCTAAAACTTAAGGCTTGAAAACACATGCCACAAATCTACAAAAGAGATGCACATTTTAGCTTTGTGAATCCTTATATAGTTAACAAACGGTAAATTTTGCCCCCAAACCTCCCCCTCCAACCCCCCCCCCCCCCAAAAAAAAAAAAAAAAAAACCATATTCTTAAATGTCCATATTGCCTTCACATGAAATTATTTTATGACACAACATGCATACACTAATTGGAGTCTTTTGGCTATCCAAGGGAAACTATTGAGTTTGCATAAAAATTGGTGCACACGCAAACAAATATTGGTTGCTATCTGGATATACATATTGTTTATATTTAGGTTTCCTAAGTCTCACCCATTATACAAAATAGACTGAGACCACTTACAAGTTTGGGCAAAACCATGTGATAATGTTGATTGGTAATCATTACTAAGCAAAAAAACAAGGAAAAACCTATGATAACTACCTCAAAGGACTTCCAATGCAAGATAGATGCCAAGGTGTAATCACCTATAGCGAGTCAATCATGCACTCCAAACCCTCAACAGACAAAGAAGCTTTCTTAATCATATAAGGTAGATTGCATTTTGCATAAATTATACAAGAGGAAAAAGAGAGCACAGTGTCAAGCCTTCCCAAATTCCTCACCCCCGCACATGCATGAGTGCGCACACAAACACACTTTATACCTATAACTGAGCCCCAATGTTGGCTCTCATCTTATAGACATCGGCTAACTTTACACAACAACTAAGACCCCATGTCATTTGCTTTGGTCTTCTAAGCCTTCCAATTAAAAAACATGCTCCCGACTAAATGAACTACTTATACCTACATTCCCGTATACAAAAATGTTCCCAACATACAAAATCTTACTAAGAAGTGTTAGCAAAGAGGAGGGTTAACAATGATGCTACTAATGCTTGTACTATGGGCTACTCAATAACAAATATTCACTTGTCTTTAGAGTGCATAATCATAATTATCTAAAGGTAGTGAATTTTTGCTTATTTCAAACAAGACAAGCCCTCCAAGACCCAACACTTCTCACTTACAGAAAATGTTCCTCTGTTATGTATCTTGGTCATCATACGAAGACTCACCTAGGGCATTATATACTTACAAGACCATAAAACATGTTGTCAAAGATCTTACATTAAATACAAAGACGATTGAAACCCCAAAAACAAAGTGTTTTCATTCTCTAACCTTCTGCTTTACTACCATCATCAAGAAAGTAATATATAAATTCTCTTCTTTTGCTTGTTCAATTAATCATCTAGAATTTTAACTGATTGATAGACATCCCATTTAGGTATGCCAACTATATATTGCTTCCTCTTTTGAACCACATGAAGAAACACCTTATTGTTGCCATCCAACAACCCCTAGTTATGAAGAATACACTTTCAAATAAAACAATAAGCATGCATATGCAATGTCCATACTGGTCACTTTTTCCCAATTGTCATTTTTTTCCATTAATAAGTTGTGCATGAAAAAGATACACATTTTGAGAATCTAGATTTTTAAATTGTATTTATAGCTTGCCACTTAATCCTCATTCAAAGGGGTAAAATAAATGAAACCAAAATACGACATTGAAAATACAAATTCTATATAAACATGTTGGCATTTTTTAATTACCATGCATAAGGTCCAAATCTAAGCAAAACAACTATAATTTCATATAAACCATGACTCACATGCCAACCACTAATACAAGCTAGAAGGTAGTGTTATGGGATCCTAAGAGAACTCTATAGCATCCTAAGAGAGAACTCATGCCACCAAAACAACATACAAGTACATCTATGCCCATTGCACACAACTTTGTACAAATTTGAAGATCAAACTAGTCTATCTGACAAGGCAAGGGTAACAACAAAAGTTAATACAAAAGCCAATTTTGCTCGAGAGAGTACGATAAGTAAAACATTTTGGTTGCAAGTTTGGCCATCGCAAAAAGTTGCTTTCTAATACTTCATCACTCATCAAAATAGGATGATAATTCAAAATACACATTTCACCCTCTTGCATGGTAAAACACCCTCAAACAAGGTTCATATGTAAACATGCACTCTTGCAAATTATCATATGAAACATTCATACATGAACACACTCACAAAGTATGATATGAAACACAACGAAAATTTGAGATTCTTTTATAAGTTTCAAGTTGTTGATTCGTATTCACATTTTCTTCCTTTCAAGCTACTAACAGCATTTTAAGGGCCTCAAATGCAAAAATGGCTTAATTTGTTCTAATAGTCCTTCAATTTTTCAAGATGAAAATATAAGGGTTAAATATCATCACTATTATGTAGAGATGCTTAACAATTGGCATACCATTTAAATAAATAAAGCTTTACACTTTGTTAAAACATAGAATCAACTCAATATAGTGTAGGTGGGCAATCGTACAAGTCTTTGCAACACTCTAGAACTTCGACCCTTAGCCCAACGCAAGTCATTGATAAAGCTACAATTTCCTTTTCTTTCTTGATGGCATTGATGACTTTCCAAGATGCTTTGAAGACTCCCGTTTAACCCTAAGATAAAACGTCATTACTCTCTCTCTCTCTCTCTCTCTCTCTCTCTCTCTCTCTCTCTCTCTCTCTCTCTCTCTCTCTCTCTCTCTCTCTCTCTCTCTCTCTCTCTCTCTCTCTCTCTCTCTCTCTCTCTCTCTCATGCATGTCCACGCAATGTGTACGCACGTGAGAGTGCTAGTTATATACTCTATATCTTGTACGTATGCATATACAAATACATTATTCAAATCCTAATATATATTATAATGCTTCTATGTATCGCAATTGATTGTGGAAAGAAAATAAGTTACTCAATGTCTCATCAAAGGCTTACTCCAAAATCCTCCATCTCCAATGAGATCTACTTTCCCCATGCTTCTCTTGGAAACATCTAACCTAATGAAAACACTCAAACAACGGATTAAAAGAGATGGTTCTAGAATCTCCTCATCTAGCCTGATACACACCATAGCAATTCAACTTATCTTCATCATCTATCATTTGATATCATCCATCATCAACCTTGGTGTGATAACTACCACATCATAGCCTAGTACATCACCCACAACCCACACATCTTGTGGTTTGCATGCAATAATGTTTGGTTGCCACATGTTAACAAAAGCATATTGACCTACGATCACATGGGAGGTCTCATATTGGCATCTCTAGCTCTCGACTTTGCCTTGTGCATGTAATCTCAAAGTTTATTATTCACAAAACATCCCAAGCCTACATTCAAATCAATGTGAATGCCTGGTCGAATATCCATAATTCTAAACATTTAATCTTAAAGCAACCCAAGTCCAAGCACTTCTCTATGCAAGGGCATCATAGTGTTCTCTTGAGTCTGTCAAAAGAAGTTAATATCAATTATGTGATTAACTCTAAGAGATTCTAGCCAACTATTAGTTCTATCCCTGGTATTAGTTATGAGCACGACAAGTGCTCCTCAAGAGCAAGGAGATTGCTCTCATAACTTTGCAAGAGAAGAACTTGAAAGAGAAGTTGAACTAGAACTTGATTGCTAGATGACTCAATTACAAGAGAATGCTCACAAGAGCATGGCTTCATTACAACACAAGACTTGATACAAGGCAAGACTAGAACAAGACAAGAACTGTAAGAGGGCTTACCTCGCAAAAGCCTCACAACTGGTGTTGGCAAGACTGAAGAGCTTGTAGCTCATGACCCTTGTTTATACTATAGCCTAGGGAGATTAAGGGGGACACGTCATTACAAGAGGATGCCACATGGCATGACATGCATGCTAACACATGGCACACTAATATCAACAATGACATAAGCAATGATGCAAACAAGTTCTATAACATCTAGAATCTTCTAAAAACTTCATACAACCAAGGCATATACCAACTAGCATACAAAGCAATGATTATCCTTGCTTGAGCATTTGTTACATTCACCCCCCCTCCCCTTCTAGCATCAAGTTTCATGAGGAGCAGTCATGCGCTCTTGAATAGACCTCTACTTGTTTGGGTGTTGAAGATGAAATTCACAAACCTTAATAGGAGTTCTTTGAATATATGAAGTCAATTGCATCATAGCCCTTCCAATGGACAAGATATTGATTGTAATCTACCTCTTCAGATTCTCAACTCCAAGATTTTATCTACTTTATATTCTTGGTGATCTTCAATTACAATTCGAGGTGATGGCTTCAATATTCTCCCAAGGATACTAGATATATGACATGGCTCCAAGATTGAAACGTGGAATACATTATAAATTTTCATGGACTAGGGAAGCTAGATACAATAGGTGATTGGATTTACTTGGCCAAGAATCTTGAAGGGCCCAATTTGTTGATAATCTAGTTTTCTGGGAGGAACAAGAAAAACATAAATCACATCAAAGAAGCCAAATTAGATCTTCAATTTTGTATGATGGATGTTGTATGTGAAGCTTATCTGCATTTGTCTTATATTTCTCTTGAGCTTGTTTGATCTATGCTTACAACTCTTTATGAATATCAAAGAGGTGTTGAGCTAAGTCTGTAGCAGCTTGATTCTTCTCCTATGATCTTGAATGATTGTCTATCCGTGGATGTTGACCATAACTAGCAAAGAACGATGTGAATTGAGTGAAGGTATGGGAGAAATTATTGTATACAAACTCAACAAGGGGTAATAGATCCATCCAATTGTCTTGATGATAGTTAATTGTGCATCTAATGTTTTGCTCCAAGACTTAATTCACTCTTTCTATTTGTCCATCACTCTACGGGTGATTGGCTAAAGAAAGATTCACTAGTAAACTAGGGGCCGCAATCACAAACAATGTCATCAAATAACCCATTGTGCCGATATACCTATTCTAAGAAGAGCCTTCTTGTCCCTTCTCCATTGATACTCTTGGTCGTTGGGATAAAGCGTGTACTTTTTATGAGTCAATCAACCACCACCAAGATGGAATCGTACCCTTTGGAAGAAGGTGGAAGTCCATGGATAAAAATAACCATGGCTTACTTCAAATAGGTAATGATTGATAAAGGCCATGAGGTCGATGACAAGGGACTTTAGCTCAATTGCACGTGTCACAAGAACACACAGTCGTTGACTAGTTTCCACATCACCAAAAATCCCTCGAAACCAAGCCAATTGTCTTGTTAATCCCAAAATGCTCTACTGAGGGATTCCCTAGCTCTTTCTATGCTTGCAAATCAGGCCACAAACAAGGTTAATCAAAAGATCTGAGCAAAAACATCCAAGTCAAATTTCCACACGCTTTACTTAAATTACAGACAAGCAAGTCTGGCACCAAGCCAGAAAGTATGTCTCACAAGAGAGCACGAAACAACTCTCAAATAGGCTGCTCAACAAAGATCTAAGTGTGAGCTCATAGCCTACTCCATTGGTGATAAGAGTATTTCGAAAGCTTCACACCATGTTCCCTATGTACTCTGCTTCTACAACTTTCAACTCTAATAGAAAGTCCTTTCAACTCTAATAGAAAGTCATCTTTTCAATTTGTGGTATCTTGTAGCTACATAGCTTGTAAGATTCCAATTGGAGTTCAATAAACCAAGGCAATATGCAAATTTTAGTGTGTTGAAATTTTTGGGTGCTCCTCACTAACATAGATACCTATGTGAGAATGGGTGACGGAGGGGAGTGCAGTACGTCAACCCTCTTGCCCATAAGGCAAAATCCCATTCCGATCCCCTAAAGCAATTCAAATTGGTTCTACCTAACGACTAGTTTGTCAAATTTTCGTCTTCTTATTTCTATCATCAATTTAGAAAAGCTCCCAACTCACCGAGACCACCCTACCATTGGACCAAACCCATCGAGGGTCACGCCCACCCGCTTTCCTTTGATGACGGAATCATCTTTAGTTTTTTAATTACCTACAGCACTTTATTGAAACATATAAAGTATGCCTCACAAGAGAGCACGAAAAAACTCTCAAATAGGCTGCTCAACAAATATCTGAGTGTGAGCTCATAGCCTACTCCATTGGTGATAGAGTATTTCGAAAGCTTCACACCATGTTCCCTATGTACTCTGCTTCTACAGCTTTCAGCTCTAATAGAAAGTCATCTTTTCGATTTGTGGTGTCTTGTAGCTACATAGCTTGTAGGATTGCAGTTGGAGTTCAATAAACCAAGGCAATATGCAAATTTTAGTGTGTTGAAATTTTTGGGTGCTCCTCACTAACATACTTACCTGTGTGAGCCTGCAGTCAATCAGATCAGCCAAGGCCCATAGGGCAACCAAGACCGCCCAATATAATCACAATAGGAAGGGGTCTCTAGTAGACAGCAGGTGTGCTCCATCTGTAGTAATTTGAACAGCCACTCTAAAAACCAACTTTTCCTTAGCATCTACCGTGTCAGTGCAGGCAGTATCATGCAGTGACAGATAACTGCAATTCTGAGAACACACTAGTGACCTGCGTGACCACATAACTTATCGATGAGGTACCCTAAAAGAGCATGGGCCTCATCTGGGGGCTCCAATTCTAATTGTTTTAACATTCCAGCTGTTCCTGTAAGTCATCATTTATCGGGTTCCATAAATAGACATGAATGCTTTCATTGTACTCTTTCGATTACTACCAGCATATGAACTCTGGATCCACATGTTACAGCAGAGGCTTCTCATCTCACTGCACATGGTGCTTGTATTCTTTGTGCACAAGTGTGTATCACTCTTAGGAATTTTCATGTATTGGGATGTCTGATTACTGACTTGTACAAAAAGAAGTGTACAATACACATGTGCATGGTCCTCGCAATTAGAGATATGCACAAGCAATGCATGGTCAGCTTTTTTTGCTTGATGATAAACAAACTAGAGATACTAAAGTCATCCCTATCTTCACTGAACATAAAAATTTACTCTCTGTGAATTGTCTAATGCACGTCACTCTAAAAACTAAAAAGTGACCTTCTTAACATAAAAGAAAGAATGCGAGTAAATATTACAATACCTAATAGAAAAATCAGGCTGATCCCCTCCAAAGTCATTTCCTGGACTCTGCTGCACACCTGTAAAGACGAGAAAACAATATGGGTTCTTATAGCTGTAGAAACCTAGAAAGAGAATCCTAAGGAGAAGAAACACTCAAATTTTGATGCAATTTCCTTATCTAATCTAGCTTTTAGGTTGGGTTCATATTTCATTGAGATTAAAACAAGCTGCCAAGTAAAACCGTAGCATGCTGGCATTCTTACAGTGCACGAGTCCATCTTTACAGCCTTCAGAATCCATATCATCCTGAGGAGGGACCCAAAACTTGGGCTCTTCTAAATTCATAGTCTCATCGTCACCTTTTTGTGAGCTGCAAAGCTCTGTTTGTCCTTCCTCTGGCCTTTCATCAACTTGGAGAGTAACATCCATGGCACATTCTGCTCTCTGCTGAGTCTCCACTTTCTCTGCTTCTTTCTGAGCTGTTATGACAAACCACAAGTAAAGAATAAGAGTAACAACTGTTGAAATCTGGTATAAAACTCTTATTTAAGAGCATGCCAAAAGAAGTTGCAACTGTGAAAGCTTTGAGCAGCTGAAAAACATCTACTACAAAACCTCTTGGCATGTTACAGTTAAAACTGACTAGCAAAATTAGACGAGCTGAATGATAAATGTATGGTGGTTATTAGCTCCATACAATGTGAATTGCCTTCTTATAAACCACCACTCAACAGCACACAATCAATGTCATTTTCTGCAATGTGAGCAGAGGTCAAGTCGCATTTGTAGAAACTTGCTTCTCATATCAAAACAAATGATAATATGTACAAAAGAGCTACTGACAGAAAGGTATGAGATGGTTTTCGCTGAACAATATAGATTGTCATTTCTACTAGCCAATTCACCATATCCTCTAATGAGAATCATGGGGTGAACTGCAACTGTCCCTAAGCTGCCAGTTGGCACTGCTGCTACCACCAGAATCTGCCACCTTCTACCACATCTGCTTCCCCTGCTGTCACTTCTGCCTGCCCCTGCTCCCTGCCCACTTCTTGCCCCCTGCGTGCTCCCCCTGCCACTGCCCCTACTTCTGCCTGCCCACTGCCTACGTGCCTCCTCCCTTGCTTGCACCTGCTGTCATTCCCACACCACCTCCCCCAAAATTTCTCTCATCAGCCCTGCCTCTGCCCGCCCACCTCCTTCTTGCCAACAGCCTCCCTATCCTCCCTGGCCTATTGCCCCTGCCCTGTAACCCCAGCCCATTCCATGCCACCATCGCTGCCCCCTAGCCTGCATATACCCATCAAATTCCTCACAGGTGAACAACTGGTGCTCCCTTTCTTTGTGACAGCCTTCCCCTGTCAGTCAACAAGCATTTAATTCAGGAGGTCTTCAAAGAAGGCACACAATGAAAATCAAGTCCGGTCCAACAACAACACATTCCACACGCACTCCACATCATAGATGTCAAAAGATAGAAACATATGCTCTTATACCATGTTGAGAGATTGAAGTTTGCAGGTAGAACACAAAGTGTATGGGAAGCACCCTAACAAAGAAAACTCAAGACACAAAAGAAGAATGAAGAATGATGAACACTAAATCATGTTGATACAATGACTGAAGCTAGAAGACGACTGCACTGTCCTGGCTTATAAAGCAACAACACCCAGAAGGGATTTGCGTTGTGAAGGGAGTGAAATGCAGTCCTTCGGACAAAGGTGTCCATGACAAGGAAAGGGCTGCTCTATGGAGGAAGTGAAACATAGTGCTACGAACAATGGAATGTCAAAATAGATACTGAAAAATGGACAGCAATAGAGAGTGAAATGCAATCCTTGGGAGCTACCTGAGATGAAGGATATATTGAAACCTCTCTGAGATGATGATTGCTATTGAGGTGACTGCTGGGCAGCCAACTAGAGAAGAAAACGCAAGAATATCTGATGAAGATCTCTTCATGTAAGTGGCTGCACACAAGTGACTGTTGTGCAGCCCTTCAAGAGTGAAGAAAACACAAAAACGCAGTATCTAATGTAGGGCTGATAAAGAGTGTGTAACCTGCTGTAGACAGCCTAAATCTGCTGCAAACACAACCTCCATAAAGTGGTTGATGGCTGGGAACCGTCATTTGAGTGCTGGGGTGACAAGACGGGTTGGAAACACACAATAATGATGAAGATGATCTATTGTACTAATCTAGGGAGGAGTGAAACCAGCCAATGCAACAATGGAGATGATGAAGAAAACACCACCAAGTTGTGTGGAGTCAAAATGCAACAATCTAGTGTTAGAAATTCAATCATCCCTTCGATAGGCACAAGCAATGTACTCGTGGACTCAAAATGCAACAATCTGGTGTTAGAAATTCAATCATCCCTTGGATGGGCACAAGCAATGTACTATTTTACAGTTAGTACTGTCGGGCACAGTTACGCATTTCACAGATCAGGTTGGATAGTTCCATGCAGTCGCCATGTCATTTCCAATGATTCCAAGCAATCAAGCAGGCCAGGCCAGCTGTATAGGATGCCATGTGGCAGGCAGATTATTTGTGCAGCCTTTATTATGATTATTTTATTGCTGTCACTGGTTTTCGCAGGAGTCTGATCAGTTGTTTCTATTTTTTGGCCTATTTATAGACTAGCTAGCCCCCAGTCATTTTCTCTTGTTTCTCGCATGGAGAGAGAGATCATCCGGCAGAGATACACTCAACAACCCTTGTACATATTTACCTTCTTCATTTCAGTATTCATTCATTGCAAATTTCTCCATTCCACTGTCTCTTCCTTTCTCCCTCGTCTCTCCATGTTCATTTTCTTTTAGTCTAGTCAAACACTTCCACATTTGCTGCACTCTGACATGGTATCACAGCAGCGTTGAAGGGCTGATTGATCATGCGCAAACCCAAAGTGTTGATGCAAGGACAGGCTCCCGCCACTTGGACTTACTTTAAGAAAGTATTTGCTTCTACTTGGTTGACCAATGAATTTGAGATTGATGTTATGTCAGCTTGGCACAATTTGGATGCATCGAAATGCAAGGATCTGGAAGACTATAACAAGAAGTTTTGGGAGGCTTTACTTCCAATCACTTCTTACAGGGTTGTGCCATTGACCGAGTAGATAGAGAAATATTGCTGCGGGCTGCCCAAGGAACTCCGGAATTATTGTACAAAGACAAAGATCACCACTTTGACTCAGTTAATTGAGAATGCCACCACAGGAAATGTACTATTGTTGGGATAGTCAAGTGGTTTTGGGGGCAGCATTAAACAGGACAAATCTGAGAAATTTTCAGCAAAAAAGCCATTTGGTAAACAGGTTTCCCAGATTTCTCAAAGCATAGGTAAACCTTGGCAGTTCAAGAAGAAGCCAGCCAAGTTCTTTGGACAGCAGTCAAAGAACCAGAAGAAACCTTTTGTGCGCAAGTCTCTTGAGGAGAGAAAGGCTTTAATGGCTGAGAGGAAGTGCTTTATCTGTGAGCAGACTGGTCATATTGTGTCCAATTGTCCGGACAAGAATAAGAGACCAGCTGATGATGATAAAGAGGACAGGAAAGGAAAGAAACCCAAACCTTCAGCAGGTTTAGTGCCAGATATGCTGTGGGAGACAAGCCACACTCGGATGCTAATGAGCTTTGCAGAGCTTGGGGTAAAGTTAGGGATCAACATGTACTCATTTTCTTTGATCCTGGAGCTAAGGCAAACTTTATCTCACCAGAGTTGGCTTCTACTTTGGGCATCAGAGCAGATGAGATGGGCTACACAGCAGGGCAAGGTTGGCATGTCCTGGCCACTCAGAGTCTGTGACACCCATTCTTGGGAAGCTGCGTCTTCATATACAGTCTTATGTTGATGCACAAGAATTTTATATCATGCCACTTGAAGGCTGTGATGTCTTATTGGGAATGCCATGGATGTTCAGAAAGCATGGTGTGTTGGATGCCTTTAACAAGACACTGACTCTGGAACATAGGGGAAAGACTCATGTGCTTGATGTGAAGCTTAAAGGAGAGTCTGTACATGTTGTATCGGCTTCTGCCATTACATCTGTAATAAAGAATCATCTTTCTGCGTACTTGATTTTTGCACGTGATGTCAAGGATAATGATGAGTCAAATTTCTCTAGGTCTGCTTTCTTGTCTCAGTTCAGTGATTGTTTTTCTGACTCATTACCATCACAGTTGCCACCAAAGAGGTCTGAGGATCATGCGATAGATTTGGTGCCAGGCAATAGCCCACCAAATAGACCTCCGTATAGGGTTAGTGCAGCCCAACAGAAAGAGATATTGAGCCAGGTGAATGAGCTGTTAGGAAAAGGACTGATTCAGCCAAGTTCATCTCCCTTTTGCTCACCAGTGCTCTTAGTGCAGAAGAAGGATGGCTCTTGGCGCATGTGCATAGATTATCGAGCGTTGAACAAGAGTACCATCAAGAACAGGTTCCCCATTCCAAGAATTGACGACATCCTTGACCGTTTGGAAGGAGCGTCAATTTTCAGCAAGATAGATTTGAAGAGTGAATACCATCAGATCAAGATTAAGAGAGAGGATGTGCATAAGACTGCATTTAGGACCACGTTTGGTCTCTCTGAGTTCTTGGTAATGCCATTTGGACTTACTAATGCTCCTGCTACGTTTAATCGAATGATGGACAGGATTTTTCATCCATACAGGCAGTTTGTTGGTACATTCTTTGATGACATGATTGTCTTTTCAAAGAATGAACAGGAGCATAGAGAACACTTGAAAGCAATCTTTGATGAGCTTTGCAGTAATAGGTTGCTTATCAATGGCAAGAAGAGTGAGTTCTTCTTGGAAGAAATCCAGTTCCTGGGACACATAGTATCAAAGGATGGTGTCCGAATGGATCCTGCTAAGGTTGAAGCAATTAGAACATGGCCAGATTTGAAGACTGTCCATGATGTTAGAAGCTTCTTGGATTTGTGTTCTTACTACAGAAGGTTCATCCGCAACTTTGCAGAGATTGCTTCACCTTTACATGCTTTACAAAAGAAAGGAATCTCTTTCTAGTGGACACAAAAAGAGATTTCAGCTTTTAATCTTCTTAACGAAAAGATGACTTCTAGTCTAGTGATCATTCTGCCAGATCTTAGGAAGTCATTTGTTGTCCACTGTGATGCCTGTGGCAATAGCATTGGTGCAGTGCTAATGCAAGATGGCCGGATAGTGGCTTATGAAAGCAGAATCCTGCGAGGGCCAGAGAAGACTATGCAGGTTTATGAGAAAGAATTGTTGGCTATGATTCATGCGCTTTCTTGTTGGAAACACTACCTACTTGGGGCAGATTTTGTTGTCCAAACAGATCATCAGACATTGCGTTATTTCTTAACTCAGACTAAGCTGTCAGAAAAGTATGTGTTGGGCAAACTTTTTGTCAATGTTCCATTTTCAGATTGTGCATGTGGAAGGCAAAACGAATGTTGTGGCTGATGCTTTGTCAAGGAAGCCACAAATTTCAGCTGTGTCAATTCCTTATCATCATGAGCTTGATGATATGAAGGAACAATATGCTGATGATGAAGATTTTGCAAGGATCTTTGATCAGCTTGTCAATGGACAACATCATGAGTATTATCTTCTCAAGAATGGTTTCATGTTGATGCATGGTAGACTATGTGTAACTATGCCATTGAGACGGAAAGTTATGACAGAGAGTCACTCCCCACCGTATGCAGGGCATCGTAGTATTGATGCAACAGTCAAAGCAATAGAGACATTCTTTTATTGGCCTATTTTGAGAAGAGACGTGGATGCTTTTGTGCAGCAGTGTTTGATTTGCCAGAAGGTCAAGTTTGACAGGCAAAAAGCACCAGGGCTTTTATAGCCATTGGCTATTCAAGATAAACCATGGGAAAGCATAGCTATGGATTTTATCTTTGATCTTCCAAGGACACAAACAAGAAATGATGGGATATGGACTATTATTTGCAGGTTTAGCAAACAGGCTCATTTCATTCCTATCAGGAAGAAGATAAAACCAGATCAAATGGCACGTTTGTTTATGTGCAATGTCTTCAAGTACCATGGTATGCCAAAGTCTATTGTCAGTGACCGTGATCATAGAAACAGGGAACGGCCGTTCCGGCCTATAGGAACGGTTTAACACGTTCCAGATCCTTGGAGGAGGTGAAACGGCCAGGGAACATTCCCTGCCGTTCCCTGCCATTCCCTGTCGTTCCCTGTTTGGAACGGCCATTCCAAGCCTGTTGACCAAAAATTTACATTTTTCCATATTTTTTCTTTTTGCTTATATCACACTCCTACTATATGTTCACCTATCTCCATTGCCTAATGTGCACACACTAATCTCTCTCTCTCTCTCTCTCTCTCTCTCTCTCTCTCTCTCTCTCTCTCTCTCTCTCTTTTGAATATTCAAAGTGTCAAGACAACCCACAAGCCAATTAGGAGTCCATGCAAAGCTTAAATTTGATGCATTATGAACTCTTGCAAGCACAATCAAATTTCAGCCTATTTTCAATTCCAAGGTAATCATCCATTTATATTGTCTAATTTCAAGGGAAACTAGAATAATTGGGACAATTCATGAGCAATTTGAAGCTGTGGGGGTAATCAAGTCAATTTCGGGACATTTGGGTCGATTTGGAGCATTGGGGGGTATTGGGGCAATTAGAGGGACATTCTTTGGGGCAACTTGATCATGCAGGGCATATTTGGGGCACTTAAGATATGTGCCGTTCCCCCCCGTTCCCATTCCCCCACCTTGGACGTTCCCCCCGTTCCAAGGGGTCCCGTTCCCATTCCCCGTTCCAGGTAACTATGACCGTGATCCACGGATGACAAGTCTATTCTGGAGAGGCATATTTGAGAACATGGGCACTACGCTTAAGTTCTCATCGTCATTTCATCCACAGATTGATGGATAGTCAAAAGAGGCAAATTCTACTGTCTTGGATCTGCTCAAGTGCTATGTGTCAAAGCACAAGTCAAAGTGGGAGCAGTATTTGCCTTTGGTCGAGTATGCATACAATAATACTGTGCATTCGTCAACAAGCAAAGCCCCTTTTGAAATTGTTGAAGGTGGTAAAAAGGTTCCTCCCATTTTGCATACAAAGGATAAGATCTTTCAAGCAGATTAATATGTGCAGAGTATGAGTGAAATGTATCAGAAAGTTAAGCATGCCCTTGAAAGGACTCAGGCAAAGCAAAAGAAAGCTGTTGTTCATCACCGTCGTGAATTGTTGTTTTCACTTGGTGATTGGGTACTGTTGCGGTTTGAAAAGGCACACTTAAAGAAGCGGAAAGGCAAGGAAAGTCTTTTCACTAAGCTTAGTATGCGATACTATGGGTCTTTTCAAGTAACAGAGAAGATTAGTGATGTCAGCTATAGGCTGAAATTGACTGACAATTGGAAGATTCATAATGCTTTCCATGTAAGTTTTCTTAGACCCTATGTGGGTGATGTGCTAGAAGATATGCCAGCTGAGGAATGGCCCGAAGTTGAGGAACTTGATGAAATTCTTATTCCAGAACAGGTACTGGCACACAAGGAAAGGAAAGTGAAAGGCAAGGTTGCTAAAAGGTATTTAGTTAAGTTCAAGAACTATCCAGCTATAGATGCTAAGTGGATGGACGAAGGTGAACTTACAAGGCACCTAATGTGTTGGAACTTTACCTTGAAGCATTTCGCTTCCAACCTACCTTGACCCCTTGTATCTCTAAGCTGAAATAGATTGTCAAAGTGACAATTGCTCAAGAAAGAAATTATGTACAAAAACAGATTTTGTACAGGTTAACACTTATTGTGTCCATATGGTTTTCTCAGTGCTAAAGAAGTAAGTATTGCTTGCAAGATTACAGTTTTTACTTCTATTGAATTGAATACATATTGTAACAATGGTTACTCGATCGGGCATGTATTCTGTGAATTGACTCAGTAGGGATATCATTTTGATGTACCGGCCACTAGATCTCTAGTCAGGGTGATGTGGAGTCATCAAATGAGAATCTGCCACTATGGGGATATCATTGTGGTGTACCTGCCACTATATCTAGAAACAGTGATGTGGAGTCACATGATGATAGTCTACCATGTTTCACAATTAGAACATACATGTGTTAACAGTGTGTTCAATACACAATGTTAACTGATAGCATGTATGTATTGTACATGTGCTGCCAAGTGTAAGTTCACTGGGTTAGCTGGAAGCATGTATGACATTCATGCAAACGAGGACGTTTGCGATTTCGAGAGGGAGGTATGTCACAAGACTGTGACAACTATTACCTTTTTGCTGATTTCTTTATTACATACTTTATTTGGTTTTTCTTTTTGAGGATCCCTCTTAAAATCTAAACGCCTGAGTTGCATGGCCAGTATGTGAAACGGATAGGAATATCTAGTGAGTCAAGACTGGACAGTTAAGATCTAGTATAAGTCTGGAAGAGACTGATGGCACTGTAGACTTGCGAAAGTGTATATGGACAAGTGTGTTGAAGAACTAGCCTGGAAGAGACTAGTTCAAAGTGAAGATGGACAAATCTCCAAGAGATTAGTCCATGTGGGGTCATCAATGGAAATTCACTTTCAGTTGAGCTACATTACAAATTTGGATGTAGCCATAGTATGCAAAGATGGTCAGAAGTATGTGGGGATGCAATCGAAGCAACTCCTAAAATTTGGACCCCAAAATCTGTTCGCGTCATTATCTTCGTTTTTGCACGAGGATTAATCCTTTGGTCTGTGCCGAGGTCAAATTTTGCACCGAGGATGGAGAATTTTAGACCAGAAGGCTAGAACGGGAAACACCTTCCAGTGCTGCCATTTGGCACAAATTTGTGCAATTACCTCTTTAAAGAGGGACTGGCGTGCAGTTTTTTGGGTATTGGGGGCTCATTTGTGAAAGGGAAGATGGATAGCTGCAGATGGAGAGCTATTGAGAGCTGGCCTACCTTGTCTATGATGCACAGAGGGTTGAGTTTGCTCCCTACTTTCTCTTTCTCTCCCCCTGACAGCTATGGATATGCCTCAGTTGAGGGCCTTTCTGCTGATTTATGTACAGTTGTGTGGGAATATGTTGTTTTTGCATGAGGCAAGAGCCTCCTTTCTCCAGGAACAGGAGCAGTTGTTTGCTGCCCACAAGTAGGAACAGGTGAGGGTGGTAACCTCACCAAGCAAGTGTCTGAAACAGCACTAAATCAGTACTGATTTCGGACTGTTCAGAGGTTATTTCAGAGGCCAATTGATGTCAGAATCAAGGGGCACTTGGCACAGATGCTGGAGAACAGTGCAGGGAACAATATGAGCTGAAAACAAGTGTTAAAACAGGTCTGAACCAGTAATTACAGCAGGCTGAAATGGTCAATTCTGCACTCCAATCAGAAGTTTCAGACTTGGGCAGAGTTTCCCCTCCTGGTCAGCTTGTTTTGGGTCAGTAATTGTACTGTTATGCTGCCAAATTTCACCCAGAATAGGTGAAAGACAGCCCATTGTACTTTCTCTCTTTTTAAAAATAAAGAAATACCGCAAGGGGCGCCTGACTTAGGGGCCAACAAGGTGTCTGTGTGGCAACAGGAGCATTCTAGCTTCCTATATTTCTTCTTGATTCTGTGTCTTTAAGTTTAGGTAAAGTGGGCGACTGTGAATTGGGTGAAAGCATTTATATATTTTGGTTGTACACTACCACCCTTTCAAGAGAACAAGCCGGTTACACAAACTCGTTAGAAACAAATTCACCACCCTTTTTTATCACAAGGTCTTCAATCGCCAACCTGATCAATTCTCCTCGAAGAGAAGTAAATCCTTGAAGTGGAAGAAAGCCTTCGACTTTAACGTCGAGAAGTAGGCCCATGTCATCATGTTGTAGTCATCTACGATCAACATGAAGTACAAGCTCCCTATCAAGGACTCATTCCTCATCGGGCCACAAAGATCCATAGATACAAGCTCCATAGGTGAAGTAGACCGCCTCGAAGCTTTGTTGGGAATCGCATCCCTATGCTACTTCCCACAAATGCAAGAGACACATGGCTGTTGGCTCACCACTATGTTCAGTAAACCTCGAATAAGCGATCCACGCGACGCCTTCTGAAGGTACTCAAAGTTTAGGTGGCCAAACCAAGCATGCCATAGCTTAGACTACGTCTAAGAGGTAAGAAGAAGAGAGGTAAGAGCGGAATACGACTTCAATTTGTAGATACCATTCTCCTCATACCCTCAAGAGAGAACCTTTCTCGATCCACGATCAAGAACTCGAACAGCATCATTGTCAAACTCCACCAAGAGACCAAGAGAACAAATCTTATGGACCGAAAGCAAATGATACCCTAAACCTGGCACATACAATACCTCGGAAGTGTGGGTACCACCATGTCCATCTGAAATCAGCTGCATCTCATCCCATGCTGCAATAAACACAGAAGAGTTGTCTCCTATGAGAATCTACCCACGTGAGGGTCGCAAATGGGCAATACCAACTGTCGAAGGAGTCATGTGCCGTGAGGTACCATTGTCCACGATCCACTCTCGAGCCTGGAGAGCTGTCATCGCAACATCAGAAGTCTTCGGTGTAGAGTCCTCAATGACCGCTAAGTATAGGAAAGCAGTTGATGAGGTTGCAGTCACCACTCCAGAATCCTTCGTGTCCTTCTTCTTGGTGTCCTTCTTGTCCTTGTCGAGGCAATCATTCTTCCAACGGCCGGTCTTACCACAAATATGGCATGTCGATTCTTTCTCTTTGTCCTTCTTGGATTTGTTGTTCTCCTTCTTTTTCTTTTGGTCCTTCCCCTTCTTCTAAGAGGCTTAACCAATCAATGCCTCTGATTTGGAAGCATTCTGTCCCTTCAATTGTTCCTCTTGGTCCAAGACCATAGGAACCAACTCTTCCCATCAAAGAGTCGACTCCCGCCCTGAAGCAATAAGAGTGGAATAAAAAGTACTGAATCGTAGCAACAACAAGGACAATAGAGTGATCACCATGTCTTCAGAGGAAATGGACTTCCCCGCATTTTGAACCTGCATCTGAAGTTGTCAAAGCTTATTGATGTGTTCCCGAAGCGAATAAGACTTATTCACGGACAAGATCTGCATTTGCACCTCCAAAGAAACCCTCTTCATAAGGGTCATCCAATTGTACATCTTGTCAAGTTCCAACCATATCTCTCGAGCCACCGTCGGATGCTCTATATGGGCTATCACGACTATTATACAAGACAGAAAAAGAAAGGAACGAATCATAGCATTCAGTTTGTCCCAATGAGATTGGGCTTTGGTCAACTCCGCAGGAGCACTGGAAGAGAGTTTAGACTCATCTCTCACCGAGGGCCGCCTTATCTCCTCCATCACAAGCTCCGTCAAATCATAAGACTCCAATATGGCCAATATCATCACACGCCATATGCGGTAATTGCCACCATCAAGCTTTTGATCTCATGGAAGCGCCGGTAAGACAACCACCTTCCAATCCATGATCACCTAGAACTCCACGTTAGTCTCTGTAGACATCTTTACCTACAATGCTTGCACAAATGCAAAAGAAACCCCCTTTGACTATGAAAATGCAGCCTGCTAGGGCTCTTGTCTCCGTATCCCGACCCTTCTTCAACCGCCGAAGGCGATGAAAAGGTAAAATCTGCACTTGAAGGCCAAAAACACAACCTTCTTCCTTCTCTAACAACAGCAGCTTCAACAAATCTTCTCTTTTCTTGCACGCCCACACTCACCTCAGCCTTGTTCTGATGCACAGCCCACCTACTCGCACTTGAACGCTGAAAATGCAGCCTTATGTCACACTGAAAACGCCTCTTCAAATAGGTCCACCCTAGGTCAGCAGTCCTTCAATGCTCTGATACCATGTGAGAGTGAAGCAATGCAGAAGTGAATGACCATGGCATAGAGTAAACACAGAGAGAAGAGAGAGAGAGACAGACAGACAGACAGACAGTGAAACGTAGAAAATCTACATTGTAGAATGTTGTATAAGGATGCAGAATTATACGCAGGTGCAGAGAGAATATCTGCATATGTCTCCGCCTTGAGGACCTCGATCTCCGTCAACCTCGAGTGCTGTCTCCGTCACTAGCAGGCTCAAATCTGTCAGATACAAGTGAGTAAGTCTGCTGGAAACTCAGCCTTAAAAAGGCTGAAAAGAATGCCTGAAAATGCCCAAAATAGGCAGGTTAGTCGCATTTAATGCAGCCAACTACAGTCGGGGACTGCAATCGGACAGTCCGATTGCTGCCAAATGGCAAACTGCCACATGGCACTACTGACATGGCACTGCTGACGTGGCAAGAGATGACTCTCAACACTTGGATATTGGTGGATCACTCTCTGATCATCTGAATCTTTAGGACCAAGCTAAAGGCTGATGATACTTAAGATAAATACAAGGCTCACCTTGTAGTGCAAGGTTTCAAGCAAAAGCACGCCATTGACTATGAGAAAACCTTCGCATGCACTTCTTGGTTGACATCATTTCGTCTATTGGTTGTGCTCGCCACTCACCATGGTTGGCCAATCTATCACATGGACATCAAAAGTGCCTTTCTAAACGGTTATTTGGAGGAAGAAGCCTATGTGGAGCAGTCTTCTGGTTTTTTTCCAGTGACAGAACTAATAAGATATTTTGCTTGTGAAAAGCTTTTTATAGACTGAAGCAAGCACTGAGGCCTTGGTACCATAGGATGGACGAGTTCTTACAGGCTCATGGATACCATTCTACCCCCTATGATTCAAATCTATATGTGTGCACTGCTAGCACGGGGGTCAGCTATATCCTAGTATACATTGATGATATATTACTCACTGGCTTAGATTCTGCAACTATAGCAAAAATTAAGGTACAGTTTTGCTCTATATTCCAGATAACCAACTTAGATTTGTAGTCTTATTTCTTGGAAATGGAGATTGTTAGATCGGAGAGAATTATCTTTCTATCACAATAGAAGTACATCCTACAACTGGTGAAACAGTATTACACTGATCGGACACTACATGTGGCCACACCTCTAGATCCCATTGTCTATCTGCACAAGAATACCTTGGGTCGGCCTTTTGATGCCCATACCTATTGTTTCATTGTAGGAAAATTACTCTGGTTGATTCATACTAGGCCAAATCTTGTATACTCAGTTAGTTTGCTTAGTTCGTATTTTAATGCATCTAGAATGTCTCAGTGGATTGCTTGTCTTCGTGTATTATGATATCTAAGGTATACCTATAATTATGGACTAACTTATGGTCATGGTTTATACTTTCAAGGATACACTAATTTTGATTGGACGGAAGATCCTGCACCCGACGATCCCATAGTGGCTACTCTACACCTTGGGAACGACACCCATCTCTTGGGCTAGATGTAAGCAAGAGATGGTGGCAACTAAGACGTAGTATTGGGCTCTCTTTGATGGTACTACAGAGACCATCTATCTGAGGAACTTGCTGGCCGCACTACAGTTTCCTTGCGAGTTGCCTACAATTGTCTACTACGACAACCAAAGTACCATTACCCTTGCAAGCAATCCTATCATCACCTCTCAAACATGGCACGTGGTAGTTTACTACCACTTTACCAAAGAGCAGGTAGAGCTAGGCACCATTTGCCAAGAGTTTGTACCATCCACTGACAATTTTGCAAATATTTTGACCAAGGTAGTCAGCAAGCCAATTCTATAGTATCTTTTAACCCAGATCGGCTTGGATACACCCTCCTCTACTTCAAATTGACGGGGTTACTTCTCCTTCCTGTTTGAGAGGGGACAGTTTTCTTCACTTAATAGTGATAGTTTTTTTCACCTTTAGACATTTATTTATTATGTATTGTACATTACTAACATTTGCAACTTCATCCGCACTGTCACAATAACATGATTGTAAAAGGGCTTGGACCGTTCTCTTATGAGGACATTGTCCAAGTGGCACCGATGTACCGCATTCTACATGAGCATGAATACTTGTATCTTCCTTTGCATTAACCCATACCTTGGCATTCTATTCATCTAAACATGCATTTGTGCGCATTTATCCTTTTCAATCACCCTTGGAGTGATCAACTCCGAATCTACTATACTTATGGTATTGCACATGGCAGTCTCCAAAGGCATTTTTTTCCTATGCTTGCATAACTTTGCCAATCTTACTTCCTTACCCGTCGTAGTGCTTTTCTCTCCACATATTCTCCATAAGATTGATACATGCACACACTCTCTTAGGAATCCCTAGGCACCTATTCTCTTTGCATGGAATTGTTTTGCTTCTTTTATGAAGGTAGTGGAGCTATCTATCCTTATTTTCCCCTACTTTGCAGCACAATGACCCAATGGGACGAACACTACTTTGAAGCCATCACTTAATGCTAAATCTTTTAAACAAATTAACCCAAAGCCCACAAAACCAAAAAAATTACCCAAAACAAAAAAAACAACAAACAAACAAAAAGTACATTGTTAATCCCATCCACCTTTGCAACACTTGGTAGATCCTGGGTAGCCGACACACACCCTTGGTCTGATACCCTGGCCTCTCTAGAGTGATCACTAGGGCTTCCTTGGTAAGACAATGATGCCCTCATTACTTAGGGATGGGATGCCTTGGGGTAACAAAAAATAAACGTCAAGGGCTTATTTCTCATGGCTTAATTTTGGGCCTGAGAGAGGATATTGAGCTAAAAATGCATTAGTCTGACTTAAACATCCCTAAAACACACTTAATTAATAAAGAAACCTTATTTAAAAAGAAACGTGATCCTAGAGAGATACTATGTCCCCAACCCTAATTTGGATGCCCCAAACTTTCTATAAATAGACATGCAGCTTACTACTCTCTCTCAATCTCATTTTTGCAAGTTTCAAGAGTTGTATCTCTACTACCCACACCCCATTTGTAGAGGACATTGCAATGAAAGCTTCCCCCATCCATCTACCACCATCTGGCACCTAATTCCAGCCTTTGCCACCTGCAGCTGTCGCTTGGTACCCTAGAGCTATCACCTACTCTAGAGGCTGCATTTACAATCTGAAGCTGCTGCCCTGACATTCTCTCTCCTCCCCAAGCTGCCTTTACTATTTGTGGTTGCTGCCCTAACTTTCTCTCTCCTCTACTTGCTGCATTTACATCCAACAGTTGTCGCCCAACTAGCCCAATTGGCAATATGAATTGCTTGGTATATGTAGAGTGACTCTTACTAAGAAACAATATGGAAAAATCATAATTCCAGTTTTCACTTTTGTCCTTCAGAGGTCTTGCTTGAATTGAGCACAACGCACTAAATCTTTACAACTGTAATAATTTCTTGCTAGTGAACTACTTATTTGTGTATGTAACTATGCTCAGCACAGTTCTCTTGCAGGTGTATACCGTTACTTAGTGATGATAAAGAGCTTTGCTCTACATATTCTTTCAGATAGCAATCAAATCTAGACAAGTTGGTAGATTCTCAATGCTACAATTACAATGCTCATGCAAATTTGTTTCATGAAGCTTATAGAAAATTGATTCAAGAAAAGTGCTCCAATCATCCATTCTAAAACAGCCAAGTGATATGCATATACTAAACTCCAAACAAAGTACAAACTCAAATTACCAAGCTTCCGTTGAAACTTCTTGCCATTCATATGCTTCCACAGAGCCTCTTCTGACTTGTTCAATAGATCTCCAGTCAGTTTGCATATTATCTTGTCCCTATAAGACCAATCACCTAATCAATACAATCAATTTTTGAGTGTGTACCACTCTCTACCTTACTCTTGTAGAAAAAAGTATGAAATGAAGAAGTGCTTGAAATACAGCTACCTTACAAGCTTTCATGTGATGCAGATATAAGGGTTTAGTTGTTTAGTTTTACGTAGTTCATATGATGGCCAAAATATTATAATACACGACACACTATATAGAAAAGGCAACATATATCAATACACATAGATTATTGAACATTGACCTATACGATTTTTTATACGAGTAATCATCAATCAAATACATTAATTGACTTATATGATGATTGTATATAAGTAATCATCAATCAAATATATTACTACTTTTAGGAGTTGGCTAATGTAATCCACTTTTTTACCAATGACTGCCTTTTGCTGAAACCTTATAATATAAAACTCACTCTGCAATACAACCAATGGCATAAACTGGACACAGCCCTTCCTTTATGACACAAAAAATACATAAGCATGTCTCTTACATATGTCTTAACAAATCAGAAAGGAAAAACGTGAGCATGCACAAGCCTATATGATTGGAAAGCTCTAGACGATGGCACAAAAGCATTCAATGAACCTATAGCAGACATGAATTGTCAGTTACAATGGCACCAAAAATGAAGCCACTGATGAACAAGCAGACTCGCCCAAGATGAGAGCAATGATGAGAAAGCAAATATACTAGGGACTTTGGGTCATGACTCCCAATCCAAAAGTCATCTAAAGAATAAGCACAATGTCAATCATACTTAAACCCTAATCATAGAAAATGGAAATAGCAAAATCTGCCTGTCATGAACAGCCCAATAGAAAGCACACCAAGAGGATGGATTTCCCACCTTCAACCAGACCCTCAAAGGGTCCCCCCATGTGAGAACAAAAGGAGCAAAACATTGTTTGCTATCCAAACCTCCCATCATGGACCTAAATGTCAAACCAACTCCAAGATTTGAACTGTCAAACTATGTCAATACAAGCAAAAGGCCTCCCACAAGGTTCAATGCTTCATATGAATGTATGGCATGTTGAGAAACCACTTCTTTAGTTTACACACTTCATTTAAGATTCACACTAGCGGCCCCCAAAAAGCATTGGTGTCCTCATTTTGGTCAATTTTTCAATGGGCGCCGACTCATTGGTGCGCTACCCTAGACAACTTGTGCCTATAAATAGGCCGTCACTTCATTCATTCGCCATACCACTTTAGTCAACCTTCACCCCTCTTCCTCCATCACCCCGACACTCTTCTCTCTCCACTCCATTGTTGCCCATACCCCTATTGAAGGACATCATAGTTCATGGTCACCCTCCCTCTTCTCCTTCAATCGCCCTGTTCCATCATCATCAAGTCTACGTTTGGAGGTCTTTTGCAGCTGGCGACCTTCCTACCTTGTTGGCAGCATCCCCCCCATCATATGGTGTCAGTCTTCTATAGTTGGTGACAGCCTCCACCCATTAGGTGTCATCTGTATCTTGTGTTTGGTAGCATGGACGTATTTTCCATACCTGGCGACATCATTGCTGCCTAGCAACACTTCTACAACTTGCATTTGCTGATCAAGGGCATCAAGCGTCAACTCTCCCCATCCAAGCATCAACCTCCACTAGTTGACATCATCATCCACCATTGTGTTTGGCACTCACTCAAGAGGCATCTAGCATTTGCATTTTGCATCCTAGCCTACTTCCCAGCATCTAAGGACTACGGTCTGCTCCCTTGACAACTCGTAATCATCTTCCTCATCTTTGACAGCCTCAAATAGCTGTGGTTCACTCCCTCGACAACTATCCTTCACCTTCCAACGATTACTTCAATAGCCCATTGCCCAAAGGACTGCATTTCGCTTCCTTCACTGTGCGAATTTCCACAAGTGCTGCCACCTATTTCAGATAGGATAATGCAGTCATCTTTTGAGCTTCGGCTCCATGGTATCACATTTTCTTCTCATAACATGATTCAATACATCATCACCACATTCTTCTTGTGTTTCTGAGTTTCTCTTCTCTCCCAATGTTTGCCATACACACTCTTGTTTCTCCCCACAAACCCTACTCTCTCTCTACACCATCGCACGTCGTGACATGGTATCAAAGTGTAGGAGATCAGAGAGCTAAAGATCCTATTCATCAGAGAAGGCAAAGACAAGTTGCAAGTTCGACATCATCTACTAATTTCCCCCTTCACTTTCATTGCATCAACGGAAGACAAAGATACCCTTCTCTTCCTCTCCCACCCACCCTCCATTTTACAGGTTGACACTCTGGTGCTATGACTTCTCCACAAGCAAATGGACACTCTGGTGCTATGACTTCTCCACAAGCAAATGGACGAACCACCACGGGTGCCCATCTTCCAACATTATCAGACCTCCCCCCAATGCTTACCAACATGAACCTTTGCTCCCTACACCACCGAAGTATGTGTGTCTTCCCCTAGGCACTTGTTGTGCCACCTCTCCCTTCTGGGCCATAGAGTTTATTCCACATCGGAGGATTGTCCAATGCCATGGCTTCCTCACAACAATTGCAATGCGCTACGAAGGTTGCTTCTGCTTCTTCTAGGGTTTCAAGAATGCCACCTCGACAACCCACATTTCTACAATATGCTCCACTAAGAGCCAATGATTGTTCGCTACTGTCTACTCATCAATCCACTCCTTCAAGAGACCTTCCATTACTTCGGTTCCATAGTCCACTCCATTCAGAGACACCGATTGTTGCCCACCCTCAACTACTCAAGTTCGAGATGTTAGAGAGTCGTCGCTCGAACAGGCAGGACACGTGGCAGGTTGTCACAGGCGCCACATGGCAAGCAATCAGTCAATCGCCACATGGCATGCAGTCGGACTGCACCAATTGACCAGCAATCAGCTGCATTAAATGCAACCGACCTGCATTATTTTGGGCATTATTTTCAGCCTATTTATTATGTTTCTAGCAACCTCTATCAGTTCTTTGCACAGATTGCAGGCTGCAAATCGTGGAGATTGCCCTCAAAACTGATAGAGACTAAGATCTTTGAGGTGGAGAAATCTTTGAGGTGGAGACATACACATATATGCTCTATGCACTCATGTATAATTCTGCATCCTTATACAGCATTCTTCATAGCAGATTTCCTGTGTTTCACCGTCTCTCTCTCTCTCTCTCTCTCTCTCTCTCTCTCTCTCTCTCTCTTCACTCTTTGTCTTGGTCATTCGCTTCCAAATTGCTTCACTCTGACATGGTATCAAAGCATTGAAGGACTAACCTAGGGTGGACCCATATAAAGAGGAGATTTCAGCGCGACACAAGGCTGCATTTTCAGCATTCAAGTGCGAGCAAGTGGGCTACACATCAGAACAAGGCTGATGCAAGCATGAGTGTGCAAGAAAGGAGAAGATTTGCTGAAGCTGCTTGCTAGTTTTTGCTGTTATAGAAGGAAGAAGGTTGCGTTTTGGGCCTTCAAGTGCAGATTTTACCTTTTCATCGCCTCAGGCGGGTGAAGAAGGAGCAAGACGAGCAAACCATAGCCTTAGCAAGCTGTATTTTCAGTCAAAGGGGTGCTCTTTGTGTTTTGTGCAAGCATTGTAGGTGAAGATGTCTTCTGAGGCCGAGACAAAGTTTTAGGCCGTCATGGGTTGGAAAGTGACCATCTTATTGGCTCTTCCATCAAATCAAAAGCTCGATGGTGAGAATTACCGCATCTAGCGGGTCATAATGCTTGCCATTCTAGAGTCCTATGATTTGGCGAAGCTTGTTACGGAGGCTATTCATCGTCCTTCTTCTTCACAAGACGAGTCTAGACTCTCTTCCAATGAAAAGTTAGAGTTGGCAAAGGCTCAAGCACATTGGGATAAACTCAATGCTCGCATTCGCCCGTTTTTATCTCTCTCATATACTACAACTGTTCTCTCTTATATTGAGCATTTGACGGTGGCTCGAGAGATATGGCTGAATCTTGATCAAATGTATAATCGGATGACCGTCATGAAGTGAGTTTCTTTGAAAGTACAAATGCAGACCATGAGTATCAACAAGTCATCTTCTATGCGGGGACATATCAACAAGCTAAGGCAACTTCAAATGCACGTTCAAGACACAAGGAAGGTGATCACTTCTGAAGATATGGTGATAGCTCTTCTTGCATAGCTATTGCCCTACTTCAATGGTTTTTATTCCGCCTTGATTGCTTCAGGGGGGTCTGAGACTCTTTGGTGGGAAGAGTTGGTTCCTATGATCTTGGACCGAGAGGAGCAACTGAAAGAAACCAATGCTTCGAAATTTGAGGCCTTGGTTGGTCAGTCCTCCCAAAATAAAGTGATGGCCCAAAAGATGGAGGAAAAATCTAAGAAGGACAAAGACAAGAAGTCTACTTGTCACATTTGTGGCAAAACAGGTCACTGGAAGAAGGATTGCCCCCAACAAGGAGAAGAAGGAGAAATCTTCAAACAATTCAGAAGCAGTGGCTACTCCCTCATCAATTGCTTTCCTCCACTTAGAGGTGGTTGAGGATTCAACCCTAATGGCTTTTGATATTGCGTTGACGGCCCCATACACTCAGGAATGGATTGTTGACAATGGTGTCTCCTGGCACATGACTCCTTCAGCAGGTATTGCTCATTTGAGGCCTTCGCTTGGCCAGATTCTCATTGGTGACAGTTCGTTTAGTCCTGTACAAGGACGGGGCAACATGCATCTTATTCCAAATGGACGTGGTGGTGCCCATACATCCGAGGTCCTTTGTGTGCCGGCTTTGGGGTACCATCTACTTTCGGTGCACAAGATTTGTGCCCTAGGCCTTTTGGTCAAATTTGATGTGGATTCTTTTCGGATCCTTGATCGAGAATCGAGACAAGTTCTTTCTTCACGTTATGAGGAGAATGGAGTCTACAAGTTGCGGTCTTCTTCTGCCTTGACTTCTCTTCTTCTTGCCGCACAAACACAGTCCAAGGTTTGGCATACTCAATTTGGTCACCTCAATTATGATTGCCTTCGAAAGGCGTCAAAAGGACAGCTTCTTCAAGGTTTGCTGAATATTGTGGTGTGCCAGTAGCCTTGTGTATTTTACATCCGCGGGAAGCACACTCATGATGTTGTTCCCAGCAAGGCTTCGAGGCAGTCTTCAGCCCCTTGGAGCTTGTTTCTACTGATCTTTGTGGACGATGAGGATGGAGTCCCTTAGAGGGGCTTGTATTTCATGCTAATTGTGGATGATCACAGTAGGATGACATGGGCTTATTTCTTGAAGCTAAAGTCAGAGGCTTTCTCCAATTTTAAAAATTGGTTGCTCTTTGAGGAGAAACGATCGGGTCAGAAGCTAAAGACCTTATGATCAGATAAGGGCAAAGAATTTGTTTCTAATGAGTTTGCTCGTTTTTATGCAAATCATGGTATTCACCAGGAGTTTGCCAATACAAACACCCCTCACGAGAATGGCATCTTGGAGCAGAAGAATCGCAATGTGATCGAGATGGCCCGTACTATGATGGAGCATTGTTAAACACCTCAGTGTCTATGGGCTGAGGCTGTGGCTACCGCAGTTCACATCCGTAATTGTTCCCCTACTTCTGTTGTTGTTGGTACGACTCCATATGAGGCATACTTTGGGACCAAGCCAGATGTTTCTTATTTCAAGATGGGTGTGATGTCTATGTTCACATCCTAAAAACACAAGGTGACAAATTTGAAGCAGTGACTCTTCTTCGGAGCTTAGTTCCCAGCCACTAGATTCGCCGATTGCTCCCCGCCATGAATGGACCTTCCAAAAACTTCAACAGATGGAGAGTGACGAGGCGAGATTTGACCTCCTCCTCGTTGGGCTCGTGACACTCTTCGTGATGCAAGGATTGAGGGGATCCCTGAGGAGTGGCAACCATCAAATGGCCCGTACTGTTCTCAAAGAAACCAAGTCCACCACACTGAGCTTGTTTACACTAATTACTGTTTAATGACTCGTGTCATGCAAGATCAGGAACCCACTTCCATGAAGGAGGCTTTACAGCATGATCATTGGCGGAAAGCAACCGTGCAAGAGCTAGAGTCGATTGAGCGGAATGGCACTTGGTATCTCATGCCAAAGCCTCTTCATAAGAAGATCATTGGAGTCAAATGGGTCTTCAAGACCAAGTATTGCAGTGATGGCACATTCGACGAGCACAAGGCCCGCCTTGTTGCTAAAGGTTTTGTACAATGCCCAAGCATTGATTTCCATGATACTTTTGCCCCTACAGCTTGGATGGCCATTATTCACGTAGTTCTTGCCCTGGCTAGCCACAGGAGATGGCCGGTTTATCAACTGGATGTGAAGTTTGCCTTCTTAAATGGAGAGTTGAAGGAGGAGATCTATGTTGAGGAGCCTCCAGGCTTCTATTCTTCTAATGGTAAGATGTACAGGTTATGGAAGGCTCTCTATGGCCTTAACCAAGCTCCTCGTGCTTGGAATGAGAAAACTGACTTGTTCTTCCAGGAGAAATTAGGGTATCGGCGTTCCAAAGCCGACCCCTAGCTGTATGTACGCACCTCAGGTGGAGGTCCTATGTTTTTTGTCCTTTATGTGGACAACTTGATTATGACAAGTAACCATACTCAAATGGTCAAGCAAACGAAGGCAGCACTTCATGAGACGTTTGAGATTATAGACATGGGACTTCTTCACTTCTTTCTAGGTCATGAGATCTATCAAACTCCGAGGGGAATTTTTATTTCCCAACAGTGGTATGTACAAGAACTCTTGGCTATGTGTGAGATGAAGGGATGCAAGTCTCTTACAACTCCTATGGACCCGAATTGAAAGGCTACAACTCATTCCAATTCTCTCTTGGCGAATGCCACCCGTTATAGGCAGTTGGTTGGTTCCTTGATCTGGCTTCTTAATACCCGTGCTGAGTTATGTTATGCTATAGGTGTGTTAGCCGGGTTCATGAGTAACCCAAAGTGGTGCATTGGTTTATAAAGTCAAATGCAACTCAGATGGCTCACTTCAGAGATACAAAGCTAAGTTAGTTGTGAAGGGTTATGCTTGACAATAGTATGGTTGGACTATGAAGAGAAATTTAGTCATATCACAAAGATGGAAACTATATGAACTATCATTGCATTAGTTGCATCCAAGGGTTGGAACTTATATCAAATGGACGTAAAGAATGCTTTTGTGAATGATGATTTGATGGAAAAAGTTTACATGGATTCGCCAGAAGGATATGTACAACTTGAATACCCGTCTTATGTTTGCATACTAAAGAAAGTATTATATGGATTGAAACACACACCATGGGCATGGAATGCAAAAATCGGCTCATACTTACAAAGTCTTGGATTTCAAGTTGGCAAAGCAGATCATAGCTTGTTTACCAAGAAGACAGAGAAAGGCTATGTGATTTTGGTATAGTATGTAGATGATTTGGTCATTACAAGTGATGATTCACAGGGGATTGATGAGATCGAGTCTATGTTGCAAAAAACGTTTCAAATCAAAGATTTGGGAGGGCTGAAATTTTTCCTTGGTATTGAAGTCATACGGACACCTCCCCACAAAAGAAGTGAGAGTGTGATCAATGAGGTGGCTATAAATAGCCAACACCCTCCAAATCTGGCCGACTGTTGTAGGAGACCCTTAATTTGGCCAACTGCAATAAATGCCCAAAAATGACTGCATTCGATGCAGTTTTGACTTCAGTAAATAAATGGAGAAAATAATAACAAAATAATAACCAATAGTTGTGGAGCAGTCTAACATTGACTAGAGGTGGAAACCTCTTGGCAGATTAGGGAAATGCACAAGAAATGTACCTCAAATGGGAGAAATACACAATAAACTGTCAGAGCTCCCATGTCTCTATCAGACTCTGACAAGAGCTCACAAGCAAGAGATGACAGCCTGACATGACTAAAGTAGGTAGGCTAACAAATGAATGAAGTGACAGCCTATTTCTAAGCATAAATTGTTTAGGATGTTGCATCACTAAGCGGGTGCCCATTGAAAAAGTGACCAAAATGAGGACACCATCCCTTTCTTGGGACTGTCAATGTGAAACCCTAAATGAAGTGTGAAAATTGAAGAAGTGGTTTCTTAACACCCCCTCTCAAGCCCAAAAAGGGACGAAGAAAGAGGAGCGCAAAGAGATATGAAGATATAGAGGATCTTGGAGATCTAAGATTTCCATCTGAAAGGTAACTTTTCCATCTAAAAGGTAACTTGTAGTAAGGAACAATAGATGGGATGAATTGTAGAACTTGGATCCATCTCGGGGGAGAAGCCATTAGCTCTGTAACTCCACCAAGTCGCGATGGCTAAAGCTCCAGGGCTCCAATCTAAGTGGTCTTTGAAGATCTTGGGTATCAACAAGAGAAATGACTATGTGAAGATAGCCATCCCCAAAGAGTAAATGGTGGGGAGGAACTTCATGATGGGTAGGTGCTCCCTTTGAGGGTAGAGAGACGCAGGGGCCCCCTTTGAAGCCGAAGAAGTAGGAGCTCTCTCTTAGGGCAAAAAGGATACCTCCTCCTTTGAATCCCCCTCTATGAGAGATGGGGAATCTAAAAACTCATGGATCATGGGCTTTGAATCAGCTGATGACAAAGAAAGTGTATCGGTTGTGTTGAAGAAGGTATTTGGGGTGTTGAAGATGTCGAAGAACTCTAAGAGGTGGCCTCTTGCGCCAAAGTGAAGCAATGCGGAAGCGAATGACCAAGACAAAGAGTGAACAGAGAGAGAAGAGAGACAATGAAATGCAGAAAATCTGTAGTGAAGAATGCTATATAAGGATGCAGAATTATACACAGGTGTAGAGAGAATATGTGTATGTCTCCACCTCGAAGATCTTAGTCTCCGTCAGCCCCGAGGGCAGTCTCCACAGTTTGCAGCTTGAAATCTATGAAAGAAACTCATAGAGGCTGCTGAAAATAATGCCCAAAATAATGCAGCTCGGCTGCAATTAATGCAGCTAACTGTTGGCCGACTAGTGCAGCTCGACTGCATGCCACGTGGGGATTGGCCAATAGCCTGCCGTGTGGCGGCTGCGACAACCTGCCACGTGTCCTACCTATTTGGGAGATGACTCTCTAACACCCCCTCTCAGATCCTAGACACAGTAGAAGGCTAAGGGATCTAAAGTGTTGTCGAAGTAAAGCCTGGGAAAGCCCCTTGGTAAACAAGTATGCAAGATTGTCCTTTGTCTTCCAATAGACCGGGGAAATGGTCTCATCCAAAATCTTCTCCCGAATGAAATGGTATTGGATCTCAATATGCTTCGTATGAGCATGAAACACAAGATTCTTGGCCAAGGCAATGCAACTCTCATTGTCGCATTGTAGAACAGTAGGACTTGTTTACGAGCAGCCAAGCTCCTCCAAAAGCCTGCGAAGCCACATTGTCTCACAAGTAGTAGAAGATGCCGCCCGATACTTTGCCTTAGTCGAAGAGAGGGCAATCGTAGGTTGCTTCTTGTTGCTCCATGAAATAGCACCAACACCCAAGATAAAACAATAACCTGTGGTGGACCTCCGATGATCCACATCACCAGCCCAATCTATATCACTCCAACCTGTAAGGACCAAGTCCGTAGCACTTGTACCAACAAGATATAGATCCCAAAATCAAGAGTTCCGTGTAGGAACCACAAAATCCTTCAAGCAGCCTGCACGTTATCTTCAGCACACTCCTCTCCAACACTCTCCGTCATTAGTGCTACCTTCATCATCTAAGCCTGATCTGGTGCCTCACTGAAGCTCCGGGCTACATGCAAGGACTGATCCATCCTCATCATTGTATTCAACATTCTTCTTCAGTCAGTGCAATATTTCTTCCTTCATCTTTTGTTTCCTTCTCTCTCTCTTTTTGTCCTCGTGTTTCTTCTTCCGCCACGCACTCTTACATCATTCATCACACTACTTCAGCCATTGTTCACCCCTCTTCCTCCGTCACTCCGATACTCCTCTCACTCCACTCCACTACTGCCCATACCCCTACTAGAGGACATCCAAGTCGTGGTCACCCTTCCTCTTCTCCTTCAAGCGCCAATGCCATGTTCCCTCATCATCAGGTCTATGTTGGAGGTCTTCCACAGTTGGCAACCTTCCCCCTTGGCGGCGACATCTCCCCCATCATATGACATCAGTCTTCAACAGTTGGCAACAACCTCCACCCATCAAGCATCATCCGTATCTTGCATTTCGCAGCCTAGAGGTAATTCCTATACTTGGTGACATCACTGCTACCTAGTGGCACTTCTGCAACTTGCTTTTGCTAATCAGGGGCATCATGCGTCAGCTTTCCTCACCCAAGCATCAGTCTCCACCAACTAATGTCATCATCCACCATTGTGTTTGGCAATCAAGAGACATCCGGCATGTGTGTTTTCCATCTAATCAAGAGACATCTAGCATGTGTGTTTACCATCTTGGCCCACTTTCCGACATTTGAGGACTGCGGTTCACTCCCTCAACAATCAATGATCAACTCCCTCATCTCCAACAACATCAAAGGACTCTGGTTTGCTCAATAGCTATCCTTTACCTTCTCCTAATTACTTCGATACCCACTACTCGAAGGATTGCATTTCGCTCCCTTCACCATGCATTCCCACATGTGCTATGCCTAATTCAGGCAGGACAATGTAGTCATTTTCTGAGCATCAGTTCCACTGTATCAGCTTTTCTTCTCATAGAATGATTCAATGCATCATCACCATTTTTTTCTTATGTGTTTCTATGTTTCCCTTCTCTCTCAAGGTTTGCATATATACATTGTGTCTCTCCCTGCAAACCCTATTGTCGCTATGCACTGTTGCACATCTTGACATAGCAAGCGTCAACATGTCCTACCATTGCCCTCTCACAATCATCCCTCTTTGGCCCGAGCACCTTTCTACAACTATAGAGCATGAATATCCCTACTCTGCTCCAAAACATGCAATGGGGCAACGTAGTTGCCGTCATCGAGAAGATCAAGGAATGTTGGAACTCACATACACAAACCCATCAAGCACTAGTCTAGCCTAGCCAAGTCATAGGAGAAGTTGAATTCCCTCCATAACACAAAACCACTATCCGAGTCGGTCCAAAGATCAAGAATCAAAGTAGCAACCATCTATCCATCAAATAAACAAAACGGCCATACCACCAACAAACACAATGATCCTCTTTATCAATCACTATTGTCAAACGATCAACATGATCACCATAAAGGAAACATGACATTGTCTCATCTTGATAGCAAAGAGATGGAACCACCAAAGCCACCGAAAAGCGGCCACAAATAGAACTCAATGAAGCACACCAAACACCACCATTCTCCAATGAAGTCTCTAGGAGCACTAGAGATGCAGAATGAACCAAAGAATCTCAAAACATGGCCGAAGAAAAAGATGAATATGAAGAACCCTAAAGCTACGAAACAAAGACGAAGTTGTCAGTAAATTAGTCAGTCCATGTGTGAGTCTAATCGAGTTTTATAAGGCTATGCATTTCTTTTTCAAGATGGATCAATGGTGGACACCACTATTTTGCCCTGTTTTATGGACAATTGATCATTTTGGCCAACCAACTTTATTTTTTATCCCAAATGTTGACTAGCCACTGATCTGATCTTTGCTTTTTGGCTATTTATACCCAAGCTCCCTCCTCCTTAGATTAATTGTTAACATATTTTGTTATTTGTAGGTCCTATTACATAGAGGGAGCTGATGTTGATACTCTATCAGGAGGATGTGAATTTTTTAACTTAATGCTCTATGGATACTTAAGTTGGGACACTTAAGTTGTGCACATGTGAGGTGCAAATGTGAGATTAAGTTAAAATATGTAACGCGGATAATCCTAGCCTTTGCAATGGAGAACATTGGTAGAAATTGTGATGGATAGGTGCCAGTGGAGTGCCTAAGTCACATCTTGGTCAAGCATATTAAATTTCCCTTTAGAGATGACTTTTGATGTCGTGGTGTTTAGAGATTTAAAATGACTTATTAATGTTCCAAACTAAGGTTTGTGGAAAGTTTCAACACTTTCAAGTTCAAAGAATTCAAAAATTTTAAATTGAGGTTGGATAGCCTTCAATGATATTTTTATGAGGGTAGAGCCAAAGGGCTAGGAAACTCGTTTTACATGGGTGGAAATGGTGTTTTGCCAAATGTCAAGTTTGGATTAGTTTTGGGTTGCATGCAAATGTATCTTCCATGTCGGCCTATTTTTCTCCAATTCTAGGATGTTTGAGACTCGAGGCCATGAAATTTTGATCCTTTGCTCAGCATTTGATTAAGTGTTAATCAAATGTACATTTCACAATGACAAGCCAAGGACCTTAAGAAGTCAGTAGTCAAAGGCAAAAGTTGTAATAAGTTATCTTTGACAAGTACTAGGTGGTACCTAGCATCATATTTTGGCCTAAAAGATTTTATTAGCTGTTAATATTAGTGATGACATTAGAAACTGAGCGACAATTAGTTACCTAATGGCAATTCAAGAGCTAGAAAATGCTAAGGAATACTTGGATGACAAATTGGTCTGGTCAATATAATTGTTGACTAGTTTTTATTCTTAACACTTAAATTGATTTTCAAAATTAATGTTTTGAAATTTGACTTAATTGGGCTAAAAATTATTGAAAAATGCAATTAGAAGGCTACCACTTGGCAAAACTTTCTCATGCAAGTGAGAGAAAGGCTATATGAGGCTAGTGGAGTCTCATTCCAACATTATGGAGGTTGGGAGAGAAAGAGAGAGAGAGAGAGAGATGTTGCTGCAATTTTCCAACCATTAGCTAATCAGGAGGCCATTGAAGGCAAGTGGCAACCCCTATATGTGAAGATATGCTAGGATTTGCACTAAGAAAACATAGAATGTAAGAACATGACTAAAACACAATAACTCAAATAGTAACACAGTAAATGCAAAACGCAAAATGCAAAAATACAAACACAATTAGAGAGAGAAGAGAAACATGAAATGAATGCAATAAATAAATGAGAGAAAGTAAAGTATGCTTAAGGGCAAAGCAATGAATGATGTTAGAGGGTGATGTCTACCAAAGATCGATACTAAGTGTTGTAACCACAATCAAGCTGTAGAAGTGTTGAATACTGAATGACAGCAAGCTAGTCACCAAAATGCAGCAGTTGGAGGCTGCCAATTGGTAAACGCAGTAGTGTACCACCAAGAAAGAACTGGAAACTAATCGCCCAAGGCTGAAATCAATCAGATGACAATAGGAAGAGAGGAGGAGAGTGTACTGATGCAAGGCAAACTGAACAGCTGCAAAATACAGGCTGAAAACAGGTGACAGCAATGAAATGGGCCTGCATTGTCAAAACACCAGCTGCCTGATGTTATACAGAGTGCAATTCAGTAGAGCGACAACTAAAAACTATCAACACAAGCTGTATGGGGTGTTTTGGGGCTGTTTTAAAGAGCTAATCAATTGGTAATACATTGTTAGCTCAACATCTCCTCTCAAGCCCAAAACTCGAGCCAAGAAGAGATTGAAAGAAAAGCTTAAGCCCATTTTTAGACCAAGGCATGCCAACCCAAAGCATGCCAGGGCATTGAACAAAAGGTGCACATCAACTGCCTAGTGTCCTACCAAGACTATAGAGGCAATGGTTATCTCACCAAGAGAGCTCAAGTGATCGACAAAGGGTGCTCGTTGGCTGCCCAATGGCCTACCAAGAACTACAAAGGAGAATGGAACCACATGGAACTCCCCCCTCCCCTCCTCCCCCCCCCTCCCCCCTTCTCCACCAGCGAGAATAGATATGGTTTGCGGCCTGTCAAGTAACTATGCCCCAAGGAGAGAGCGAAAAGGGATGATTAGATCCAACACATCACAAAACAAACAAGCTATCCCAACCACTGGAGGGTGGCAATGACGAGGAAAAGAGGTGAAGAAGTAAAGTGATGTGGTGATAAGGAACAATTGATGGACACAACTCAAGATCCACCTAGGTGTGCTCTGTACAATGAGATGCATATAGTAGTGTGCTACATGGATAGTGTCCCTCATGGGAAAATTGTTCACTTGCCCAAGTGACCTATTACAAAGATGATGATGATTATGTAATGCAAAGGAGAGGTACAACAAGGAAGGAAGGTTGATGTTGAAGACAAGTGCCGAGTGCCAAAACCTATAGAATACCAAGAACGAGTAGAAAAGAATTTCTACTATCAAACCCTAATTTACAGCAAAATTTGAAATTTACAAGTCACCTAGGAAGAGTACTCAAAAATTAGGGCCTGGCACTTTGAAATTTCGTAGCTGAAACTTGGGGATTCCAACAAATTTCAAGGGGCCAACTAGCCAACATTAAGTTTGGGGCAAAATTTGTCATCCAAGGAGCAGATTGAAGGCCAATCCCCAAGCACAAACCAAGGGGCAAATTGGTTTTAAGACTTGCCACTTGCTATGGACAGCAAGGTGTAGTGAAGATTGAAGGAGATCAAGTTAGATCTTAGTGTACTTCAACCTTTAGCACTACAAGTCAAAGAAATACTGCAATGGATGCAAGTTTTAGGGCCAATTAAGAACCCAATGTCCAAGATTAAGTGGTAACATTTGCAATTTCAATTTATGTGAATTTTATGCTTGCTTTAATTAGTGCTTAATCAGGTTACTTACTACCCTATCTAAGAAGGAAGGCATGTTTCATTGGGGGTAGATCTAAGGGTGGAGAACTCAGTTGTGAGTAGGGAGACAACTGCTAAAACTCCATGACAGCAATGCAATCTGATCTAGAGCAAATTCAAGGTTCATAAACAACACAAAACCATAAAAACGAGGTCATTGATAGTTGTGGGTGCAAAAGTTAGGGTCTTAAACAACAACAAGACCCTGACACCCAGTAGGTGATCTGATTTTCTCTCTCTAAAACACAGAGGGGTAGCTACTACAACACTTTCTTGGCATTAGATTGAAGGTTTCTCTCCCCTTTGTCATCCCTCTCCCTCATCTCAACAAATCTGAAGCTATTCAACACTATTTGCTGAATTTAAACTTGATTGTGGCTACAATTAGGTTTTCTCAACCACCTCAAAGTGTATGCCCAACAAAAGCCCAAAGATTAAAGCAACTACTAGAAATGAAGTATTTACAATAGATCTAGTGAAGATTGGACACCCACGTTGAAATTGACCAACATGCAAGTATAGTAGTTTCAATTTGTGCCCAAATTGTGTCAAAATAAAGGGGCAAATTGGACCTTGATGTAGCTAGTCATAAAGCCAAATGTATCGAAATTTGTAGAGAAATCAATCTATATATCAATGTTTCGTAGGAATACAAGTTAAAGACCATAAGAGTTGCCAATTTTGGGGCCAATCGAGTAACAATTATCCAAGATTTTTGTGATAAAGTTTTATTTCACATTTATAAATTTATTTACTTGCTGTAATAAGTGTTAAATCATATTACCTGGTACCCTTTTTGAGAAGAAAGGCTGAGTCTCAGCTCCCTCAATTGGTGATTCACTATTGTATTTGACCGTCTCATGCCTTGCCATATGGATTCCATTTCCCAAGCATTCTTTTGAGTTCTTTGTTGCTTTTTACTATTGCAGGTTGTCAAAAGATGACGTACTAGCGAGACAATAGGGTTGGCAGGGAGGAACACGGAGTGAACTCCGCAAACATGGAGAAGAGAAGAGGAGAGAGAAGAAACTCTGATGAATGGAATGATGAAGTTCCGAATCATGGAGTGAATGTGATACAAGGGAACAAGGGTGCCGTAGCACAAGGAAAATGATAAACACAGCCACGAACCACGAACCGCAATGTCCTCCTGAAGAGATATGAGGGTAGTGGAGAGGCTGGAGCGAAGAGGTGACGGACTGAATGAATCAGCCGTAGTGAATGAATGAGAGTAGCCTATAAATAGGCACAGTCAGTCCAGGATGGCGCCCCTTTTTGGGATTGCAAACCCTAAACACAAAAACGCAAACTGTGGGTGAAGGGTGAAGGGTTTCTCAACACCCCCTCTCATGCCCAAAAAGAGAAACAAGAGGAGTGATGTGAAGATGCAATGCTTATGCAGCAGGTGCCACTTGGACAATGTCCCTCGTGGGGAAATTGTTCACTTGCCCAAGCGCCCTAGTACAAAGATGATGAAAACATGCAATGCATAGGAGGAATGTGGGACTTTGTGTGGTGCCGAGAACCATAAGGATATGCCCATACTCGATCTCGGAAGGTGGCTCCATGCTAACCAAGTGACCAAGGCAAGAAGAGAAGAGGAGAAAGAAGATGTAGAGGATCCCTAAAATCCAAGATTTCCACCGGAAAGGGAACCTACAGTAAAGAACAATAGACAGAGTGAACTGAGAACCCGAAACCCAACCTCGGGAGAGAAGCCACCAGCTCCGTGCATCCATGCTGGAAGGAATATGAAGGCCTCGTCACCAAGTCGTAGCTGAACCTCCGAGGTCCCGATCTAGGTGGTACCTGAAGATCCTGGGTATCAGTAGAAAAGATGACTGGTCGAAGACAGCCATCCCAAGAAAGTAGAGGATGGGTGAAGAACTTCATGTGGAGTAGGTTCCCCCTCTGAGGTGGGAGGTGGAGGGGCCCCCGCTAAAGTCGAAGAGAAATAGATGCCCCCTCTAAGAGCAAAGAAATAGCATCCCCCTCTAAATCCCCCTCTAAAGTAGATAGGGAATCCAAAAACTCATGGATCATGGACTTTGAAATGTCTAATGACGAAGGAAGTGCCGTCGATCATGCCGAAGAAGGTATCTGGGGTGCCAAAGAGCTCCCAAATGTAGCCTCTCGAACCTGAGTAGTAGAGGTTGGGAAAGGATGGGGCTCAGAATGAGCAAGAGGTGGGCAACAGGCGCTATCTCTTAGTGGAGCAGATTGGGTAGCCGAAGAAAAGGAAGGAGTCGAGCAACCACTATCTCTCGAAGGAGCAAATTGACGAGGAGACAGTATTAAACAATCATTGTCTCTCGATGGAGCGGACGGCAGATCCGTAGGTCATGGAAGCCACTGTACTTGAAAATAAGTGGGAGAAGACTGCCGCTGACACTATGACAATCTCGAGGAGGTTGTAGCGCCAATCGATCCTCCATGTGCTCAAAAGGACTTAGTGCGCATCGGATGTGTCTTATTGCCTTGAGCATAGTACTCTGAAACCCGATGCAGAATGATCTCTCTAGCCCAGAAAGGAGAGGTAGCACAAGGAGTGTCTGGTGGAAGACGCATATACTCCGGGGGTTGGGGAGCAAAGGTTGAAGTCGGCAAGCATCGGTGGTGTGTCTAGTGATTCCACAATAGGAGCACCCAATAGTCTGCTCATCTATTGGTAAAGAAGCCATGGATACCGATGTGCCTTGCTGAAGAAGGAAGAGGTGGAAAAGCATAACCACAAACCCTGAACCGCAATGTCCGCCTCAAGGGGTGTGAGGGCAATGCAAAGCACAAACTGCAATGTCCGTCTCAAGGGGTGGGAGGGTAGTGGAAGGGCTAAAAGTGAGCTGCGAGTGGGAGGAGGATGCGAACAACAGTAAGAGGTTGCAACCAGTAGAAAAACGCAGATGAGGAGAGAGAAATACTAAAAACATAGACGGCAGGTGAGAGAAAAACTAAAAACGAAGGCAACATAAGAGAAATACTAAAAACGCAAGCAGGACAGCTTGCAAGAGAGAAAGACTAAAAACGCAGGCAACAAGAGAGAGAAAGACTAAAAACGCAAGCAGCAGGACTGTGATGACGTGGCAGGCTATACGGCAGCAAGCCTGCACAGGAACAGCAGTTGTCTGGCTGGAATCAACTCCAAACAGTGTGAAGAGTACTAGAAATCAAGCGCCAACTAATGGAGACAGCAATGGACAGCTTCGGCTAAGTTATCCACCGCGAACGGGGTGTGGGCAGCAATCTGAAACACCTGGAAACTGCAAAAACGAGATTTTGATGGAGTGGAAGAAGAAGAGAAGTAAAAGCCGAACCCACCACCGGTCTTTGCCTTCACTGGAGTAAAGGATCTTTGCCGCTGTTTGAGCAAATCCAGCTCTGATACCATGTCAAAAGATGACATACCAACGAGAGAGTAGGGTTGGCGGGAAGGAACACGGAGTGAACTTGGCAAACATGGAGAAGAGAAGAGAAGAAAGAAAAAACTTTGATGAATGGAATGATAAAGTTTTAAATCATGGAGTGAATGTGATACAAGGGAACAAGGGTGCTGTAGCACAAGGAAGATGATGGAGACAGCCACGAACCACGAACCGCAATGTCCTCCTGAAGGAGTGTGAGGGTAGTAGAGAGGCTGGAGAGAAGAGGTGACAGAGTGAATGAATTAGCCGCAGTGAATAAATGAGAGAGTGGCCTATAAATAGGCACTGTCAGTCTAAGATGGCGCCCCTTTTTGGGACTGCAAACCCTAAACGCAAAACGCAAAACGCAAAAACGCAAACTGCGGATGAAGAGTGAAGGGTTTCTCAACACAGGTCTACCAATTGCTATTGTTGATTATTTTGTTTGGTACGACCATTTTTGAACTCTCTTGCACCCACTTCTGAATCCTTGCCCTCGATCTTCAATGTTTTGACTCATTCACCTTTACGGTTTCACTTTTTGAATCCTCTAGCAAGCTGGGTGACATCATTTTCAGGCTCAATACTTGCCCTTGATATTCAGCTAGTTGCTTTGGCTAATTTTGACCTGATTTTCTTTATGTGCAACAATGGTTTCTTTTTTCAGCTTATCTACTCACTGCTTGTAAACACTAGACAAGGGATATGTATATATATAAACAACTTACAAATGGGGGGCCAAGGTGGGGTGGGGGGAAGGGAAGGGAGGGATGATTGCCGACCTATGCCATACTAATTGGGGAGGGAGGTATCCCTAAATCTATTTTAAAATTTTTGATTGGGAGGGATTCCTCACGGTCTGTCAAAGAGAGAGAGAGAGAGAGAGGTGTTAATGTGAGATAGAGGGTGCGGTGGCGAGAGGATAAAAGCGAGATCCTCATCTAGAGAGAAACTCGAGGTGGTCTCTCCTAAGAATAAACTTCTCGATCCATGTGGCATCCTCTTTGGGAAAGTCTTTCCACTAAATAAGGTACTCCTAGAGAGTTACGATTCCTAAGAGGCTTTTCCTTGATCTCTAGGATTTTATCAAGTTGAACTTTCTAAGAGGTTTCCTTGATACTTTCTCCAAATAGCACCTCCTTGCTCCTCAACTAATGATAAACTTCATGGTATTAATTGCCTAACCAAGAGCACTATTCTAAAAGCATGGTTTGAGCAAAAGCGATTATAGTACGAAATCCATACCACAATACCTAAGATGTACCATGCAAACCACACAGATGAATGGCACATGGTGACGAAAAGTACCTCCAATCTCCTAGCTCCAAGTGGATGCGATCCAATACAACAAGAATCAATTAAAAGCACAGTATATATGAGCTTAAGGACAAGACCCAAGACAAATGAGCTAGCCATACATGGGCTGCCCAACTACCCATCAAGACACGCAATACAAAGCCCAGTAGATCGTTTAGCACCCATGAAATGCACACTGCTAACATGTACTACTTCTATTCATGCTTTGACATCTAAATTCCATGGCCGATATTTCATTCTCTAAGTTCAAGTGGTCTTTGTGTAGTCATCAATGCTTTCTTTTGTTTTCCTTGCTATATCTTTCTCACATGGTACCAAATAACCAAGACCCTTAGTCCCACTGCTTTGTCTATCTCCTATGACTACTAGTGTAGGTCTAATACAAGCCAATTGACTGCTTCAAAGGCTAGGAAACTTTGGGTTTTTGCTATTGTTCCAACTCGGTCAATGTGGGTGAATCACGTCCTTGCTGCACAACTTTATCCAACTGCTAGTCGACTTATTTCTGCCACTGTTGTATGCTACCAACGATGTGTTTAGATCAGCAACACCTGCATTCTCTTCTCAATTGCAATCAACTTGCTTCTCTAAGCAATCTCAATCTGACTTACACCTTTTCTAGCTTGGGTTTTCAACCGGTGGTAACTTTGACCTTATTTTCACTTGAGAGGGAGCTTGTGTGCATTGCTTGTTGTGCCTAGCCACCACACTCCCTTCACATTATTTTGCTTCCTCTTGTTTATCTATTGAGCTGTTTGTTTTTAGCTTGAACAGTTGCACCTCTAACTATGGGCTTATTAATCATAAGTGCCCCAAGACACGTATACTCTCTCAAACCCTTACTTAGGTTCTTTCTCATTTCAACCATACAATGGCTCATCCATGCACTAGCACTTATAGTAAACTTAAAAGGCCCTAACAATCTAACTCAAAGTGCAATTACGAAAGCTTGGTTTGTGCACAAGCAACAACAATATCTCATCTCAAGATCAACTCCTCGTCCCTAATGACCCTCTCCTCTTCCTTCTACTTAGGACGAAGACAATTTTGAGAAAGCAATCCCAAAATGGGGCATAAATAATGCTAAAGGATACTTTCTTTGATACAATTCAAAGAAAGTCCTACAACAATCACCCATTCTTTCTTCAATTCAAAGTTCCTTTCTATTCACCCCAAATTTCTTTAGTCGATTTCATCCATCAATAATCCATTTTAGGCTGCCACCAAATGCCAGATATGTCAATACTTCAAGAGTTGTGCCACTCTTTTTTAATGCATTATGGAGGCTTTTTCGTCAAATTCAAGGGATAGTAAACCCTAGTAACAAAAGAGCACTCCAAGCTTCCAAAAATTTGAGATGTTTTCAATCTCCATGTAGTGACAATGGTGTCTCAATGCACACTTAGATGAGCTAGATAAATCACCTCTTTCCCAAATTAGGTGATTTAACAAACCGTGTCCAATTATGATCGTCAACACAATCCAACTTTTTGGACCTTGGTCAAATTCTCAAGAGGCACTCTTGCATGCAATTCACAACAATAACTTTTGGAACTATTGCATGTACGGCAATACCTTTTCAAAGTTCCTCCTTTAAGTGCCATTTCCTTCATACCAATTAAAGCTTTTTGTATTCAAACTTAAGGGCAGGTATATATGCTGCCTTTGTCATATGACACTGCACATAAACGCCGTCTTAGTACTTACAATGACCCCAAGTTGAAGCCACACTGGCCTTCAAACCACATTTCTTACCTTAACTTTGTGCGTCACCCTTGTTGTTCATAATATTACGGAGCACCCTTGAATCGCACTAATAGTTGAGGCTACATTTCGGCATGATCATTTATATTCAATGATTCCTAAGCAAATAGTCTGAATATTGAATAGAATAAAACATACCAATTATCTGGACACGGAGTGGTTAGGCCTAAGAGGTGCAATCTCTCTCTCTCTCTCTCTCTCTCTCTCTCTCTCTCTCTCTCTCTCTCTCTCTCTCTCTCTCTCTCTCTCTCTCTCTCTCTCTCACACACACACATTCATTCATTCATTCATTCATATATAACATCAAACTATTAACACAGGTAGCATACTTGAAAGTAGGACTCTGCTCGAACACATTAAGAGGAGGCTTTCGCTGGCGGAGGCACAAATCGAACAGGGCACGGCGGCATTTCTTGCTGCTGCCGTACCAGAGTTTGTCAGCAGCTAGCATCTCATGCCCTGTCTCCACACATCGAACCCTTCCGGAGCCGGGCAAGTCCTCGAAATGGACTTCGCCGAGAAAGCTCTCCATAAAGAGCGCTCATACAACACAGAGAGAGAGAGAGAGAGAGAGAGAGAGAGAGGGGGCGGAGGGGGCGGGGGGAACGGAGGAAGGAAGGAAGGAGGGAGAAAGACCTAGAAGAAGAGCTTTTAACCAGAGTTCACTACGTTGCAGGTATTGAACCCTTGCCAGTTGCGATCCAAACACTTAGATCGTGGATAGTGAGTCTCGTGCATACACAATCTTTATTGTGCTGTAAAATACTAGCTGGCCTGCCAATCAGCCACACTACTGCGTTTTATGAGGCCTTTTCCCTAAAGCCCTAAAACGGGACTCTTCGTAGGAGATTGTCTCATGGAGTGGCTACGATGAGGGATGATAGACAGTGTCCGAGGGTTTTCTCCCATGGCTAACAATGTTTTTCTTGGAACAACCAATATCTATTGAGCTGAGGTAGGACTATGAGGACTTGGATTTCCATGTCTTAAATTTGGAGACAATTGTCTCATTGTGAAGCTAGATTCGATAGCATAAGGGTGCAATCTAAAGGCACATGATATCTTATGGCCATCCAATATGCAACACAGGAGATGTCATGCCATCTACGTGACTAACTTGTGTTGATCGTGATGGAATATGGGGATAACATCAACGATTTCGATGCATGTGCTTTTAAATCATGGGAATAAGGTTTAAGGCATGTAATACCCAAGATCTTGTTGATGAGGGTTTAGATTTCATGGATGGGATACACATATGAAGGGGAGCTAAGGCTTTTGTTTAAGGCCTTAATATTAGGCCTTGTAAAGCCTAAAAAGTTTATTCTTTTTTGTTCTAGCTAATTTTGTCGAGCATACTCTCATGTGATTCTGTGTCTACAAGTAAAAAACTTATGAGATGTGTGTACTTATGGGACTTATCTATCATTGTTTATGCTGAATTTACTTTGTTTATGATCAATTGTCATGATGTTTTGAAGTAAGTTCACACCTTAATGCTATATGTCAAGTGACAAGGCCTTTCCTATGCAACAAGTGGACAAAGTAAATGTCCCTAGTTGACTGGAGAAGTCAATTTTGAGTGCTTGAGTCCTTTAGGGTAGCCCTACAAACTATGTTGAAAATCATGAGCTATGGACATGCACCTTCAGCGGACAAAATAGGGTAGAAAACTTATGCTTTTTTAAAATGGATGTATATGCAATACAAGAATTGAACCAAAGCTCTATTGCGATAAATACATACTACGATCGGGTTTCTTCTATTTCTTGTGTTCATGTTACTTCTTGCCTTCATCTTCTGTTGAATTTCTACCAAAGGCCATTGCCCTATCCAAGATTAAGATCAATGAAGACCCATTCTCTCTTGGTCATTTCCTTAATTATAAAATATGTGTAAAGAAGAGAGGGGAGATGTGAATGTATATGTAGTGTGATATCTCATATGCATGCGTGATTGAACTATTAGCATTGTGATGATATTATAAAAAAGATAAGCACATAAGATTAATCTAGTAATGTAAATAAGTTGAGAGAGAACTAATAATTCATTTTTTGTGTGTGTGTGTGTGTGTGTGTGTGTGATGATAAATGACAGAGTTGGGGGTGAAAAAGACAAAGAGAGAGAGTGTGTGAAAGAGGTTGTTATTCAGAAAGGAGGAGAGGGAAATGGATGTTGTGAATCCCCAACATGTGTGTGTGTGTAAGAGAGAGAGAGAGAGAGAGAGAGAGAGAGAGAGAGAGAGAGAGAGAGGAATGTGTAAGTGTATCTGGTTTTGATTATGTGTGTACAATAGAAGTACTAATACATCATGATGTAATTATAACATATATACGAATAATTGAGAGAGGGGAGATGTGAATGTATACGGAGTGTGATATCACTTGTGTATGTGTAATTCAACCACTAACATTGTGATAATATTACAAAAAAATCACACGAGCTTAATGTAGTGATGTAAAGCAATTAAGGAGAGAGAACTACTAATGTGTTGTTAGAGAGAGAGAGAGAGAGAGAGGAGAATCAATTGTGGTTCTGATGAGGAGGAGGAGAGTAAGATGTGGTGGAGTGAGATGTTAGTGGTTGGTCCCCGATATATGAGAAGAGAGAGAGAGAGAGGAGAGGAGAATTGATTGTGGCTTTAATGAGGAGGGGGGAGAGTAAGATGTGGTGGTGATGGTGGCGACGATGGCGATGGCAATGAAGAAGCAGCATTGGTGCTTGATATATGCCCAAGAGAAAAAGAGGACAAAGTGGACTATGTGGAATAAAACTTGAGGTTGCCAAAAAAAGCTTGCTTCTCACATACACTTGATCTTAGACAAAGATCAAATTGAATTAAAAATCCTAAAGGGATTGATGACTTACACCTGAGTGGTAAAGACGTTAGACTCAACTCGTGGGTTGAAACTCCAAACAAGCCCTAAGGGGATGAGCAATCCAAGAATGTTCAAATATTCCCTTCTAGGGTAAATCAACTTTTGAAAAAATACTAAATGTGATTTTGATTGTGTATACAATGGACTGTTGATGCACCAAGAATGAATTTATTGTGATCATAAGATAGGGTCTTGATTGAATCTAATCGGAATCATGTTTAATTAAAGGAAGAATGCAATAGGCCTCCCCCAAGGCTAGTTGTAGGGACCCTAGTTCAAGGGGGTCAAGTCACCACTTTGGAGAGCTCGAATCGGCCCCATTGATTATGAAGGTTGCTTCGTAGAGAGTTCATTAGGTAGGAGGAGGTAAGGATGCGAGGGAGGCAATGGCTTGTAAAGTCCTTATACTTCAAGGATTCGCCTAGTCCCTATATGACCAAAATGGTCTTTTTGGGGACCTTGATACTAGTTAATGGGCATAATCTTAGTGGATACTCAACCTTTGGGTTATTTTTACTTTTTTATGGGTAGAAGGAAGATTCATAATAAAATTCTCACAATAAATAAAAGATTTTTATGTGGAAGGATTGTTTTATATCGTCTTTGTCTCATGCCTAAATTAGGCAAACAAACCAAGTGACTAAAGGGTTAATTAAGGAAGTTGATTTTATGTGTCGAGCATAAGTATGGTAGGTAATTAGATAACAAAAATGATTTTTTAAAAGTAAGGGAATGAGCAGGGTGTGACCTATGATAGATCCCCATCCTATGGCAAGGTGGTCTAGGTGAGTTGAAAGCTATTTTCAAAAACTTAATGTTAGCTAGGAAATTCATGTTGACTAATTTAGGAACTTAATAGAACCCTTAACTCTATGTCATTTTAGGGGACCGAAGTGAGACTATGCGTTTGTCACAAATCACATGGTGGGGGTTCTTGCTTGAGATGTTGTGCCAAACATATACCATATACACAAGAGGAAGCTCACTCAAGAATACAAGAGGAGAGATAGAGACCAAAATGTTATATTGCCAGATTCTTCTTCTTCGACACACAATACAATGTACACAAAGTATAGATAAGATACAGCATAAAGGAAAGTGGGCTACTAAGTCAAAAAGTGCATAACTAACTATACTAATCGATTGGTGTTATAATTATGCCAAATGTAGGTAGGTGCAACAAACTAAATATAATAAGTGATAAGTCAGTGGCTATGTGAGGATCGTAATGACCACCGATATGCTAAGTGTAGCCGTGCGGACCCATCTAACTAGGCGGTCTATCATTAGTGTTCGCAAGTGTTGAGCTTGCCATCTCAACACTCCCTCTCAAGCTCAACTATAACTCTGCAACTCCAAGTAAGCTTCGAAACTTTCGAACCTTCTCTGCATCCAATCCCTTGTGAAAATGTCAGTTATCTGATCATGTATGTTGACATATATCAAGTCAATCTCTCCTGCAAGTACCTTCTCTCTCACAAAGTGGCAGTGCATCTGTGTTTTGTCCTAGTATGGAACACTCGGTTCCTAGCTAGCTATATGTTGCTCATGTTATCATAGTGAATGACAACTAGACCATCTTCCTACACGTCCAAATCACCCAATAACTTTTATAGCCATACCACCTCACATGTGCCATAGCAACACCTCTATACTCAGCCTCTATACTCAGTAAAGCAACTGTATGTTACTTTTTTTCTACTCCATGTAACTACTGCACTACTAAGGAAAAACATGAATCCATTGATAAATCTTCTATCTATCGTGCTACTAGCCCAATTTGCATTTGTGTATCTCAACACCTATACATCCTTACTTACCTCGTAAAAATTTCCATAAAGCAAAGTGGACTTCACATACATCAGCATGCATCTAACTACATCCAAATTAGGCTTTCTAGGCATCTGCATAAATTGACTAACAAGGCCAACAACATAGCTCAAGTCTGGCCGTGTGATAGTCGTGTAAATCGAAATCCCTACTATTCTTCTAAATATATTAGGGTCTTCTATCTCATCCCCAACATCAGCACTCAACTTCACATTTTGTTCCAATGGTATAGAAAGAGGCTTACATGGTGTCATACCATACTTAGATAACATATTCAAACCATATTGCCTTTGGGATAGCCATATACCATCATCATGTCTGATCACCTCAATACTAAGAAAGTACCTTAGCTCACCCAAATCCTTCATCTCAAAATTCTTCTTCAAAAAGTTTTTAACTTCAACAATCCCACTACCACTGTCACCTGTAATAATCAAGTCATCCACATAGATGACTATGATGACCAAGTCTGCATCTCCCTTTCTCATATAAAGTGAGTGGTCAGCATTAGAAACATAAAAGCCAATGTTAATAAGATACTCTCCAATATTTTCAGACGATGCTCTAGGTGCTTGCTTCAACCCATAGAACACTTTCTTTAACTTCTATACATATGTGGGATGCTCTAAATCCTCATAACATGTTGGCTCCTCCGTATACATCTCTTCTTGTAATTCACCATACAAGAAGACATTCTTGACATCCAATTGCTGCTAATTCCAAACTTTGGCCCCTGCTACCAAAGCAATCACACATCTAATAGTTTCCATCCTAGCAATGGTCTAAATCTCTCTTCATAATCTATGCCATATGTTTAAGCATAGCCTTTTACAACCAACCTAGACTTATACCTACTAACCAAACCATCTGCATTATGCTTGATTTTGTAAACCCACTTGCAGGCAATAGCTTTTTTTCCCTTCGGCAAGGGTACCAATTATCAAGTCTTATTGGCTTCTAATGCAGCCATCTCCTCATCTATTGTTGCATCCCAATGAGCATGACCAACAACATTCTCAAAACAAGTGGGTTCAATATCCTCAACTACCTTTACCATATAAGCATAACGGTGAGTTGCATAATCTTCAAAACCAAATCTGTTAATAGGATATCTGACCCTGTTAGACCTGGTATCATTGGATCAGTTTTAATGGAGACTTTACATTACCATGTGCTCTCTGTACACCTAGAGTCTTGACTAAAGGAATACCAAGCTTATCATCCAAACTCTTTGAACCACTAGAATTTCCATCAAATTCCAAATGACTAGTAGATGCATCATTACTATCCAATGCTTTCTTCTTTTCTTTGTCTTTACATACAACGCTTGTAGATCCATCTGAAGATGTGGGACTACTCCTTAGTCTCCTAGACCAAGGGCTAACTGTAGATGTAGTACCAATTGATATTTCTAGTCCACTAAAGCTCAATGATTCTTGCTTTTCTTTCTGCACATAACTATCATCATCTAATGCATCGCTGCTAGATGCATACCAATTGCTCATCTCATAAAAAATAACATCCCTACTCAATCTAAACTCACCTGTGATAGGGTTATAACAATGATACCCTTTCTGCTCTAACAAGTATTCAATAAAAATACATTTTTTCAGCCTTTAGATCAAGCTTCTTTCACAACTCATTTGGTACATGAAAATATGTGATACAACCAAACACTTTCAAGTGTGACACGTCAGGCTTCTTGCCTATAAAGAATTCTTTAGGGGTCATCTCATGAACTGCACAGATGTGGGAGTTTTGTTCATAATATAGACAATAGTATAAACAACTTCATACCAAAAATATTTTGGCATATTCTTTTTAGCCACATCAATGCCCGTGCAACTTTTGCAATATGCCTATACTTTCTTTATGTGACCCCATTTTGTTATAGGGTATACCTACAAGTAAACTGTCTCTTTATCCCATGAGACCTCAAGAAGCCACTAAACTCATTAGAGAGGTATGCTCTCCCTCCATTTGATCTCAAGCACTTAACTTTCAAACATGTTTCTGTTTCAATAGTAGCCTTGAAAGTTTTGAAGTGCTTAAATACATCACTCTTTTCCTTCATGAAATATACCCATAGCTTCCTTGATCAATCATCAATCAATGTGACAGAGTACTTACTGCCACCAAGAGATACACTTTGTGTAAGTCTCCAAACATCGGTATGCACAACATCAAGAATGTTTCTGCTCACATCTCTACCATGTAAAAAAGGTTGCCTTGCCTATTTATGAAACTGACATGTTTCATATACTTTATGAAATTCTGTAACTCTAAAAGCAGGTAACCCTATAACTAATCCTTTGGACTATATTAATTCTAGCATTTGCACATTTGCATATCCAATACATTTATACCGTATTTCAATGTTTGCCATCACTCCTTTCCCTTTAGCATACATAGTAGGAATTCCAATATCTAAAGTGAACATACAACCAACTCTACTTTCTTTTGTGACTAATCCACACTTATCATTAAAGTCTTCTACAAAACAAACTTTTGCATTAAATCAAACTTGCAACCCTTGCTCTACCATTTGGCCAAAAAACACTAAATTCTTTGTGATTAATCGCACATGTAATACATTTGATATACTCTCTTTTTTGCCATCATGCAAGGACAAGGGAACCTTTTCAATGTGTGAATTTGGGTGGCATGAATCATCACCCATTTGCACATAACCTAGATTTTGTAAATCCTAAATCTCCCCAAACCATTCACCATGACTAGTCATATGATTAGATATGCCAAATGAGCATACCATGCATCATCATGCATCCCTTTTCTTATCATATGCTGCATAACAAATAAACACTCATTTTTGTCTTCATTTTGTCGTGAAGATAATGCATAGCTTTCTTGCTATAATTTACTACTGACATATCATCCTTCTTAGACTAACAATGGGTTGCAATATGACATGTTTTGCTACAATCACGAAAAATAATAGTAGAATTTTTAGAACCTCTATTTTGTTATCCACTCTTTCTCTAGAACTCCCCCTATCTCTAAAGTTTCCACGACCTCTTGAAACCTGAATTTTATTAAATTGCTAATTTAACCTATTTTGGTGGTTATCACTAGTACGTCCCATACCATGGCCTCTTGAAGAGGATCTGTTACATCTTCTTTCTAAACTTGAGTAAAATGCTTGGACATGTTCACCATTTCTTTCAAAACAGACGAGTCACCTTGCATATTGATCTCTTTGGTAATAATAAAAGAGGCAAACTCATTAAAATCTGAAAATGGCTTTCGTACATATACATAAGTGACAAATGATTTCCAAGCCTTCTCATTATTAAGGCTACCCAAAGTAGATGAAACCAAATCATCATCATGCATGCATTGCATCAATTGATGCCAAAGCATTAATGCTCCTCACCTTCAAAACATACTCATCAACACACATTTTCTCTTTTTTCAAAGTATTCAACTCTTGCTTGAGTTGAATATTCTGTGCCTTTGTATTTATTTAAAACAAGCACTAAAAATTTATCCAAGTTGCATGTGAAGTTTTTGCATTCTTGATATGCCCCAATATAGTATTATCAATGACTACCACAGATAGCCAATACATCACCTTTTTGTCTTTGGCATTTCATTCTTTCAATGCCATTAATTCATTCGCAGTTGTAGGGTTACTTAGCTCCTCTGGCTCCTTTTCTTCACCTAAAATGAACTTATAAAGGCCTTTTTCAATAAGGAAGTTCATTACATGGAATTTCCATGATGGGTAGTTGTTCTTGTCTAACTTCTCAATGATGGAATTTCCACTGTTCTATGCAACTATCACAAAAATTATACAAAACAGCTAGCAAGTCTTCTCCAACCTTTCACAACAAGTGCATAGCAATACACCAAGTAACCTTATTCACTAATGACTGCTCAATAATACATGTAGTCTACAACCTGTTTGTAGATAAAACTTATGTTTGCTTCTTGGCAAATACCTCAAAACTTATAATTTTGAAATCTATAACCTGTGCACCCACTTTCAGTTGACATAACCAAAATTGTAGTATGCTTTGAAACTACTATTTGCAACCTTGTGTGTTTAAAATAGGACTCGAAATGGCCTTAAATGGCCAAAAAATCAGCGGACCATTCCTAAAGGGCTAATTTTTAGAATACATAGTGCTTTGCTCACACACCAAGTCTCACAATAATTTGAGATTTTTACTTTGCGTCCTACTTTTGGTGCCTCCACAAGCATTATCCAAGAGAAAGACTAAAAGAATGGGAGAGCTTCTTACCTGTTGCTCACTTGCCCAAATCCTTGCTTCTTCTCCTTCACTTTAGCCTTCAAAATCAACCTCTCTCAGTGGCATCGCTTTGATACCATGTCACAAATCACATGGTGGGGTGGTCTTGCTTGAGCTGTTGTGCCAAACACATACCATACACACAAAAGGAAGCTCACTCAAGAACACAAGAAGAGAGATGGAGGCCAAATCGTTTTCTTGCTAGTTTCTTCTTCTTCTTTCACACACAACACAATGCACACAAAATATAGATAAGATACAACATAAAGAAAAGTGGCCTACTAAGTCAAACAGTTTTGCATAACTGACTATACTAATCGATTGGTGCTATAACTATGCCAACTATAGGTAGGTGCAACAAACTAAATATAATAAGTGATAAGTCAATGGCCATGTGAGGATCATAATTACTATCGATATGCTAAGTGTAGACATGCAGACCCATCTAGCCAGGCGGTCCATCATCAATGTCTGCACATATTGAGCTTGCCATCTCAACAACATTATGGATAGAGGGGTCGATGTTCTACACTCCCCCTAGTTTCTCACTCTCTTTGAACCAAGTGCAACATGATTCCACTTCAATTTGGGTGAACTTATGCAAAGTGGACACTCGAAGACCAACACTATTGAACTTTTAGGTAACCCTAGCTTGGTCTAGGAACCTGGATTTAGGTTGATCCTAGTGGGTTTAATAGAGTCTCCTATTGTGATGTGGACTTAGGTGAACCCAAGTGATAAACCTCATGTTATTCTAAGGAGTGATGGTGACATCACCTAAGAATGTCTCCTGATGGACCACAAAAATCGTGCCCTGAAAATCACTTTTTCAATGGCACTTCACACAGATTTTGCTTTGTAGTTGAGCTTGGAAGAGCTTTTTGAGGATGAAACCATTGAAACCGAGGTTTAAAAACACCCTGGCAAGATATCAAGGATATTGTCTCTATGCTTATCAAGAGATGAAGAAGACATGCTAGGATGCATGTTGGGTCTATGTCTTCGGCCACTAGTAAGGTGACAAAGCATGCAAGAAAGTAGCTTACTTCCATAGCTTCTCTAGTAAAAAGGGATGTAATTGATGAATTGGTCAAGGGTATACACAGCCTGTAGTTGAAGTTTGTAATGGTGGAGAAAAAGGGTCGCTTTGTTGCACCAAAAGCCTTGATTCAGGAAGGCTTATAGATGATGTATTTTGTATGATATCACTGAGCATGACTGTAAGGATTGTGAGACATATAGGGATGCATTGGAAAAGATGGCAAGATCCACCTAGGAGAGACAAGCCTACCACTCAATCTAATTTTTGAAAAGGGCGGAATGTAAAAGTTGGTGGATGATATGGCCATATAGAATGCTTATGTTACAATGAAAGTTGCTACTTTTGGTCTTCACATTGAGAAAAAATCCTAGTTGTGTTGTTATGTCTAGCAAGAAAGCTAAAATTTGGTCTCATGCCAAGCATGCTATAGAGAAGGGAAAAACCCCTATGACTGAATTGAATTATGTAGATAAGAGGATCCATGAGATGATAGAGTGGGATGCTCTAGTGGACTCCTTTTGGATCAATAAGGATTATTCATGTGCTTTGGTCCATGGAAGTGAGTTGCAATGATTGGTATTTGAAGCCTTGTGCTAGTAGAACCCTTAAACTCGTCAAAATAGATATTATGGATATGTTTGATGTAATCATTAGCTTGTCCATTTTTTTCTTGACTACCTAGCTTGCCCTTCCTTGCAACTTCTACCTTCCTCTCCTTTCTTTCACTTTGCCTCTTTACACCAAGGTGCTCTAGTTGGAATTGATAGGACTATTAATTGAGATAACCAATACCATACATGTGGGAAGTATACCATAGGAATTTGTGACCTCATACACATCATATCCTAGCATGATCTTGTTTTGGACCTACATTTTTGTTAAGATTCATGAGAAAGATCAATGGCAAGACCCTTACTATTGTGTGAATTGCAGCTATTCCACATAAGAATATGAGATTGACATGATGCTAGATGGAGAGGTATTAAAGGAGAGAGTGAGTAGAAACTTTCAAATGTGTGTGTGTGTGTGTGTGTGTGTGTGTGTGTGAGAGAGAGAGAGAGAGAGAGAGAGAGAGAGAGAGAGAGAGAGAGAGAGAGAGAGAGAGAGAGAGATGTTGATCCTTGAGGAGCATCGAATCCCACAAATATGCATCATGAAGCTAGAAGGGAGGGTGTGGAGTCATTGCATGCAAGGAGACTCGCCTATATCACACAAGTTGCAAGCTTGTTGCTTGCTAAGATGTTAAGATCCCATATCATTCTTGGATCCATGGTGTCAGGGGTTGGAAAGGTCTAGCCCTAAATCCAATTGGGGATCAAGGAAAAGAGAAGATATATGGAAGAACAAAATATTGGAACAAGAACTCTTGAATGTATTATAATACAAGTGCAATAAATCCCCTTGAGCTAAATAGACTGCACCTAAGATTAAAGCTTAGGCAAACTCTATTTGAGATGATAGCTCAATGCCACTTTTTTAGCCTAGAAGAAAATTATCACAACAAATACAAAGGAAACACTTGGAAATAATGTAGAATACTCTTGCCAAAATAGCCTAGATATGCATGAAATAACATGGAACCACTTCAACCCTCTTTGTTTGGTAAAACCATGTGAGATCACTTCAATTATAGGCACATAAAAACTTATTAGTCCTCAGCTACAATAGTAGGTAAAGATATCTTCATATTTGTCCCAAAATTAACCTATTATAAGCAAGTCTTTCTAGGCTAAAGGCATTCATAAAGAGGTAGAATCACTTGTCCTTTACTTCAGCCCTAATAATCACATTAGTAGATCACTTTTGGTCACTCACATGTCCGTATATGAACTGATACTTTACATTATGTCATACACTTACTTAGTCTTGAGATATGTTACATAAATCAATGGATAACTCGTTTCATAGACACACACAAAAATCTTATAACATTGAAAAATATATTTGTTTTCACACTTCAGATATGTAATATCTTGACATCCACCCCCTCTAAACCTACATGCCCTTTGACATGTGCCACTTACTATTTTATAGGTTCAAGATCTCCATCATCTTCCAGAAGATCTAAATTTAGTTCTTCTTCAATATCCTACTCCACCTCTTTATCTTTAAGCTTTGGCTCTTCATATTCCTATTATTCTCTTCTCTTGAATATCTTGATTCTTTTACTTGCAAAATTGGAACCCTAAGCTATGTCATGTCTAGTTCACACAAGGCATATGTAGGATTGTCAAAAGCATGTATCACAATGCATGGTCCAAACCACCTCTTGGATATCTTCTTGAGTGTGTTGTGTTGATTATTCAAACTACTATCATAGATCAACACTCAATTACCCTCTTGATAGACCTAGGTCTCAACTTGTATCTCCTATCAAATCACTCTTTGTTCTTGAGACTTGCCTCTTTCATTCTCTACATGCAACTTCAATATCTTCTGGTCTTCTCTCTAGTTGTTAGATCATAAGAAGAAAAGAAATATGATCCATGTTATGTGATATTTCTAGATGCTTTCTTAGATGATGAATCCTCATGTCATGAGGTGACTATCCCTAAAATCAAAATAAAACATCCCTTATACCATTTCAATGTCCAATAGTATGAGAGGTATCACAATCAAATGTAGAAAAAGCTAGTTCTAGCAAAGTATCATAAAAGGATTAAACTCTCTTGAAGGAGTTTGACCTATACCTAGAACCTATTTATGGGACCTTCATCTAAGAAGTAGAAGGTGAAAAACCATTGACTTTTATTAATGTAAATGGGACTAAACATCATCTCAATGTGGATAGTAGCCTTCTTAAGGAGGAGTTACCAATCCTCCATGAGCTACTAAAAGAGAGCCTAGATGTATTATCTTGGTCATAAAAAGGACTTGAAGAGGATTGATCCCACTATATGCCAACATCACATCGATCTGGAGCCAAATGCTATGCTAAGCCTTTTCAACAATGTTAGAGGTGCATGAATCCTAATTGTTCGGCCCTTGGTCAAGGCATAGTCATTGAAACTTTTGGAAGCCGAATTCATCTACCTAGTGGCCACTAATGATTGGCTCTCGCCTATTGTGGTCATAGCCAAGTATAATGGGAAGCTTTGCATTTGTGTAGACTTCCATAAATTAAACTTCAAGACAAAGAAGGATCATTTCCCTATCCCTTTCACATATTAGTTGCTAGATACAATCATTGTGTTAGATATGCACAATACTCCACCCTCGTAAGGTACCACCAATGATCCATGATGCTCTAAGTTGTAAGGCCCCCATTATAAGGAGAATACATGTGTGAGCATGGACATTGGGTGGGTCTTGGCTTGTATGTCAGATGAGGTCTATGTGATCAGATGGCAAAAATGCGACCTTTGTGGATCTAGCAGTGGGTTAGATAGAGTCGTTATATTGGTAGCAACCCGAGGCACAATGCATCAAGTTGCAGGGTGTGGGAGTTATGAGGCTAGCTCTTATGATGGGGGTCTAGAGGGCAGCACCCCTGGTTTGATGATAAAGGGAATATTCCTTGGTGGACTAGGGAAGGTTCATAATATGGTCAGACTTGTTGGCCAAACTACCTTATTGGGCTATAAAAGGAAGACCCCTCTAAAGCCATCATCAATCTATCTTTCACACAATTAGAGTTCTTCTAGCTACCTTAAGCTCTTCACCTATTATCTGTCTGGATTGCCATCTAAACTCCACAATGGAAGCACACGGGTGGATAAAGCCATCTTTGTATTAGTTCATTTGAAATTAAAGTAGTCTCTATTCTTCTCATATTTTCTATGTGTTCTCTACTCCTTGCTCGAATTTTGTCTATTGTGCCATGTAATTTTTATATGGTATCGGAGCCCAAGGGGCTTTGAGGAGTGAAGAGTACATGAGAGGAAAGGGCTTCAATAGTGAAGAGGAGAAATTTTGTTTACTGCATCAAGTAGTGGGGCTAGCACATCAACTAGTGGTGTTGTTGCATCAGCAATTCAAACTCTAAGGATTCGTCCACCAACCTTCAGCAGAGAAGGCAAGTTAGATGGTACAAACTATACTTTGTGAAAGTTTAAAATCACAACTATCCTTGATTCTTATGAGCTTTTGGAGATGGTGCTGAGGAGGATTGACCTAGGATCATAACAACCCACCCTCGACCCATTAAATTTGAGTGTTATGATTCCTCCAAATCCAAATCTTCTATGAGCTTGGAAATGAAGGAACACAGACGCACTATGTGTGCTTTAGTTACAAGTTGTTTTGATAATGTTTTGACCTTGATTCAAGACCACATAACTATTAACCGTTAGACGAACAAGGTGAAAAATCTGAAAAAGCTAAAGCAGAAGACAAAGGCCAAGGCAAAAGTGAAACGGAAGACGAAGGCGTGCCAAGAAAAATATGGAAGCACAAGAAATGCAGAAAAGTCCTAAATAAAGGAAAATGGCGCACAAGAAAAAGCGCGAATCAATACTTTTGTAAAAGAGCATAAGCGCATCATGGTTTAATTCAAGGAGCGTCGGGCTCTCACCCGTGCAATTTGTAAATGTAGACGGGCGGTGGAAAGGTGAAGCCCCAAGAGGAACACCAAGAAAAAGGGAATTCTCTTGCAAGAAAATCTATCTTGTAACATCAATAAGCTTTTATTTCATTCTTTTGATCATCAAAACAAAGAAAACAGCAATTCTTCACGCAGCATCATAGTAGATATCTTCCACGGATTTGATAGAATCAATCATATTCTCCAACATTTTCACAAAATCCATCAATAGAACAAAGAAAACAAAGGAATATACCATCTTTGAATGGAAATCAATCACATAGTATCCATCTTCAATATCTTCATAGTTCTCTCTCTCAATCTCTCACACACAATCACATTGTTTTGATAGATTTGGCTATCTCTGACTCTCTCTCTCTCTCTCTCTCTCCATCAATAGTACATCATATCCTCATTGCAATCACTCAATAATAACCCTTAATAATCCTTCTTAGGTCGTGGATGCACCTCCCAAGAGGTATGTCTGATATGAAGAGTCACTAGAACCACTACAGTGTCTTTTCATAGCTCACCACTGTCAATTCACTCCAGTCTTTACTTAAGTCTTCAACAGCTACTTCTTTGACTTCTTTTAGCTCTTTTGCACTTGTATTCACCTCTTTCCAAGGCTAGAAAACTTTTCCAAGCTACACTCTCATCCAATAGAACACATACAGGGGCATATAGAAGGTCTACAGAGGCTCACAGAAGCTCAACAGAGAGTTACAGAAGGTCAACAGAAAGCATCAGAACCACATAACTCATACCAAAACCATTCCAAACCATCAAAAATCACTCAATAAGCTTTCAAACAATCTCAAATCCTATCAATCAATACTCCATCCTTCCATACAGAGAGAAAACAGAACAAAACAGAAGCTCAACAGAAGCTATCAGGACCAATCAGAACATATCAGAACATCAACAGAACTTCACATCTCTACTAATAAACATCATGAGCTTAATAAAACCATTCCAAACTATCCAAAACACTCTCAAAACACTTCCAAACCAATCAATCATCTCATAAAATCAACCATTCAGCTCTCAAAAACAACAAAAATCAGCCAAAAAATAGGTCATTTCAACACTTAACATATCCCCACACTTAATAAGGAAGCGTCCTCGCGACCCAGGAAAAAGGGAATATAAGTTCATTCAAGAGCTCAACTTTGATCTTCAATAAATTTTCAAAAACAGTCCATCCAACCACAATCCCAACTTATAACCTGTATCTGATATAAAGAATACAACGAAAGGAAAACCCTTTATACATTAACACTTCTTATCAAACTGGAAATCACAACAAACTTGTAAAGGATATAAGAGGTTTCTTCTTTTGCATCAGCATCTTCAACTATCCAACTAGCAATACCATCACTGCAATTCTCCAAAAATGTAGCTTGCACAAAAGCAAATCGAATAGGCAACCACCACGATCTTATCACATAAATTAACCCACAACTCAAACACTACACACAACACAACCATCTGAATGACTCCTCCAAAAAGAGAGATTTATCATTAAAAATCATCCACAATACATTGCAAAGGTATCAATGGAGATGATCCCTTTTGAAAGCTTGGTGATTTCGAAAACAATCCATAGACAAGGATTCATCTACAAATGTCTTGGGAGGATTCTGAAAAAATTGAAGGCAGCACATCCTTTCCAATAAGACAAGGTATCTGCTAGGCAAACAGAGGGCATGAAAGTACAAGACATTCAGTTGCTGGGAATCAATGCTCACATTGACATTCATGCACAACTTTGGAATAGATTTTGAATCATTATGAGAATCCCTATGCATATAAGCCAGGTACCAAGTAAAATGAGCAATTAAGCGCACAAAAGGATCTACAGATTGAGAATATTGCTGAGCAAAATGCAGATAATTCTGATAAGCCTGACTAGCACTTATCCATTCTCCTGGGATCAATGACCAATTGATTTGAGGTCTAGTAAGGGATGTTGAGATTCAGCAATCACACTCATTGACAGCCTCTTTGTATGGAGCTTCACAGCCAAGGACATGCAGGCTAACCTATCCCATATGCACAGTGGTGCCTATTGCAGCTTCCTACTTTCCTATACAGCATTGTACTTGCTCCCTTTTCTTAATGCAATGATAGTACTCTTTTCTTTTCAGTGAAGTGTCAATGTCATTGTCCACATACACAAGATTGTGTTTATGAGTCCAAGTCTCAATCTTGGAACCTAATTCACTTGTGTAACAAACAGTGTCTTTGTCTTCTCCATCACGAGTCCACACTTCTCCTTCCATCCACCATAACTCACTGCCATGTCCTAAATCCCGTATCTTTAACATGGTATCAGAGCACAGACGGGAATGGCACTGCTCCTCCAACTCCAGTTCACTCTCATCTAGCTCAGTTGCTCAGGCCAAGTTTAGGACCTCATCTCCTACTCTTTCTTCTCATTGCCCTGCTTGGCAGCCATAGCTACACAGCACATACCCTACCTTGAACACTTATATCTCCTCATAGAGACCATATCTCTTCATGATTCCTTCTGGGGGTATCTTCTCCAACACAAGGTCCTCCTCCCTGGCACCTCATACCTAAGCATTATACACCCTGGAGTTCAACATTGTCAACCTTCTCTGCTTCTGCTTTGGGTGTCCTCCATAGCCAACAGGACCCAGCTCACTTGGAGCTTCTTGATCTCCCTCCACAGGTAGAATTTCAACACGATTTCTTCTGGAGAAATGTTCCTTGGCTCAGGGCGCTGCCTCCTATCACTTTAGACACCAACATTGGTGATCTACAGCCCTGGCATTGCAAAAATTCGACGTCGCTGCCTAGCTCCGCACCACGTCTGTTCGAGCCCTCTGCCTGCGCCGTGCTATCCACGATCTGGACGATTTCCATGGGGTTTTGATAGCCCTTGACATAAGCTTCCTAGACATGTAAATTTTTTTGAAAACGATCAACTACAAGTCCTGCAATCTGAAAAAAACCAGGCTCGTGTCCCAGAAACCCTAATTCCACCATAGCCAAAATCTCTCAAGCTTATTTTTTTCTCATTTTCTAACTCCTAACACTAAACCAAGATAAAGCCCACTCTAATCCATTGACCCAGCATCAAAGAAGAATCAAGCTCAACATCAACACTGACATAGTGTGTTTTCACACTGTCATTACCTGCGTCTCTTGCACATTGTAATCTGCTCTTCTACTCATAAAATCTCAGAATTCTGGTGTTGATTTGCTGCTGATCTTGCAACCTCAACATGGGAAAAGACTCTCCAAATGCTCGATTCAAAGGAGTCGGGTTTCACACTTGGCAAACCCGCATCAAGCTCATTCTGATGAAGAAGGGTCTTTGGGCCATCACAAATGGAAAAGAGAAGAAACCTCGAGATGCGAACCTTGCAGTTACTTGGCAGAAGAATGATGACAAGGCACAAGCCATCATCAAACTAGAATTGGACGACAGCTACATCCATCATGTGGATGCCTGTGACACGTCCCATGACACTTGGGATAAATTGGATACCTTATTTAGTGCACAGTCAAAGTCGTCTAAGTATGGTCTATTAATTGAATTTTTTCAACTTGATATGAAGCCTCATACATCCCTAGCATCCCATCTGAACTACATGGAAAGCCTGCTTACTCAACTTGCAGGAATAAAGCTAAAAATGGATGAAGATGTTTGTATTGGTGTCTTGTTAAAAAGTTTGCCTCCTGCTTATGATAATGTATCAACCACTCTAACCAACATGCCTGATCCTCAACTTGTTGACATTAAAGCCTCTCTGCTAGAGGAAGAAAAGAAACTTAAAAGCAAAGAAGAGCCTAGCACTTCAAAGGATGAACAAATGTTATATGTAAACAACAGATACAAAGGCAAAAAGGAACCGCTCTTCTGTGACTTCTGCAAAAGGATCGGACACACTGAGAAGTTCTGTCATGCTAGAAAGAGGTCCCAAAAGGCCTATCTTGCAGCTATGAAAGAAGAAGAAGACCATGGACCAAAAGATGAAGAAGAAGATGAAGATGAAGACCATCAGGATTATCGAAAGGACAAGACTCATCAGTCCTTCTACTCTCATTACTCTGATATACTGTTTTAAAAGCCTTGTATTTCCTTGCCCTAATGCTTCTTGCCATAAGCTTTGTAAACTCCTTATGTAACTTGGCATTACAGTCCCTATACACTTTGTGAGGCCCCTGTTACAGCCTCTGGATGTCCATCATGTTTTGATGCCCACACTTAGCATTTTCTGTGACAGCCTCTGGTGTCTACTATGTTTGTGGTGTGCCCACACTTTGCAGGTAGTTCTCATTACAGCCTCTACACACTTTGTGCCTTTCTAGTTGTGATTGAGGAGGGGTGTTGAGATTTAGCAATCACACTCATTGACAGCCTCTTTGTATGGAGCTTCAGGGCCAAGGACATGCAGGCTAACCTATCCCATATGCACAGTGGTGCCTACTGCAGTTTCCTACTTTCCTATAAAGCATTGTACTTGCTTTCTTTTCTTAATGCAATGATAGTACTCTTTTCTTTTTAGTGAAGTGTCAATGTCATTGTCCACATACACAAGATTGTGTTTATGAGTCCAAGTCTCAATCTTGGAACCTAATTCACTTGTGTAACAAACAGTGTCTTTGTCTTCTCCATCATGAGTCCACACTTCTCCTTCCATCCACCATAACTCACTGCCATGTCCTAGATCCCGTATCTTTAACAAGGGAATCATTTGAACTCCAGCCTCTTCTTCGAAGAATCTTCTGATCAAAACCTTGATACCCACTAACCAACTGAGGAGGATTAGGAATAGAAGTGTTAGGAGACGGAAGAGGGACTAATGAAAGAGGATGAAGCAATGGATAGGCAAAATCATAAAATGAAGAATGGATTAAAGATCGATTTGCTGAAAATTGAGGAGATTCGGTTAAGAAAGGCGTTAAAAGATAAGCAGGAAAAGTTGATAGAATGTCAAGGGATGGGGAAGGACAAGGATCAAGAGGTAGAAAAAATTCGATCTTCAATAAAAGAACAATGGGTAAATATAGGAATTTGAGGAGATCCTTGAGGTTAGAAAAGAAGGGGTAAAATGACCTTTGGATTAGATTGAAAAAGGGAAATATAAGCATCATACTTATGAGCCATTTGTTGATAATGAGTTAAGCATGGTAAGGATGGACCTAAAGCTGATCTACGATGATAGGCTTCAAAGAAAGAAGTATCAAATGGGGGTTGGTTGGAGAGATAGGCTAAAAGATCCACCCTCAGTTGGTTAATGTTCTGGGCATGAGCTGAAGCTTTGACCTGACGGTGATTCAAAATGACAGCATAAACCATAGTGTGCCATGAAAACTCAGGACACTCAGCCACCTTTGAAGAATATCCCTGGAACATCTCATTAATCCTCAACTCCAAATGTCGGACATACAAAGAAGCTTGCAATACCACATCTCTGACATACCAAGCCAGATCTTCATAATCTGGAATCAGTAAATCACCCCTCAAATACATATACGACAGAAGCATCGTATCTGGAGTGACAGAGTCTTCAAAAACCATCCTCACTACTTCTATCAGCAAATCAGATGACCAGGCCCCACTCCATCCATCCTCTGGAATAGGTAAATCCATCGTGGAAAGTTTTATATAGAAGGCCAACTTCTGTTGTTGATAATGGACAAAAAAGGAATGATCTGGTGGAACATATTCTTGATACTGCTCAAAAGAAGACCATAATAAATCCATGCGAGATTGCAATCTTTCCACCTTGGCCTGAAATAAGGGACATAATGTAGCTTGTCTCTGAAGAGCTGCCAAGTCTACAGGGGATAAAAGAGAAACTGGTTGCATAGGACTCTGTGTATTAGACCGAGACTGAGCCAACTGATCTTTGAGTTGCTGGATTTGAGCATTGCTCTAGTCTAAGATAGTTGTGGTGGATTTAAACTTCTCTGCTTGGGCAGCTATCACCCCCTTCATCTCTTGACTCTCCTTCTGTAACTTATCCCTCTCCTCTGTTATAGCAACCACTTGAGACCTAGCTTCTGCCAACTCAGCTTTCAACTTAGAGATTCCAGCTTTCTGAGTATCCATGAGTTTACTCTGCTGCTCCATTTGCGTACAAAGGTCAGAGAATTTCTCTTGAGCAGAGGCTAACTTAGTATTGGTCTTATTCAGTTCCTCCTTAGACTGTTGAACTTCATCATAAAATGAAGAATATAATTGCTGGATACAGGTAGTTATTGAAAGTTCAATAGAACTCTGGATATCCTTACATAGGAACGGAATAGCATCTCCTGTTACCAGGCGGTGAACAGAAGGAATAGTAAGTTCTAGCATCCCATCTTTATGGGCTCTGAAAAGATTTGGCGTCTGAAGGAATGCAGGCAAGGTGCTGCAAGACTGGGCATGAACTGTCACTGGAACTGGAGGAGGAGGAATATGCACTAACTCAGCCACCCTCTTGAGGCGTTTTCTCTGAATGACAAGGGGAGGAGGAGAACCATCATCCTCAATTATCACATCATCATCTTCATTATGAGGCAGAGGAGGAACTTCTGGAGGATCAATTGGAGGTAAGGAACTTCCTTTGCAGGGGCAGCATGTAGCAAGAAGACATAGAGGAAGGATCCAAATGTAACATTAGTCACATTTCCTCGAGTAGCTCGGATAAAGTGGTGATCCATCTTGGAGAGGAGGTAGGTACTCCAATCAATAGTTATGCCTTTAAAAATCATTCATGAAGCTGTAAACAACTCCTTGGAAAGATAATGAGATGGGAATTTTGCAGGCATGAACCTGTCCTGAAGGAATTGTCATAGCTGTTTCCATAGGGGATTGGAAATCATGGAGACACCGACTCCTGATGTGGTAATGATGTTCTTCGGATCAAGAACATCTTGAGTCTGCTTCTGCAACAACTTCAAAATATCGTCATTGGCAAACAACTGTCTGGCAGCAGGGACAAACTCCCCACGATATGGTAGACCAAGAGCCTTGCCTAGACTCTTCGATGTTAGAAGAACAGTAGTGCCACGGACTGGACCAGACCTCTTATTGTAAGAGGTTAAAAACTCATCACAAATGGTAGGATCATCTGGAACCAGTGGGAAAGAAAGGCTCACGAACTTGGACAAGCCCGCTTTAGCGACAACGTCCGAATCCAGTAACAAAGAATAATCATGTAAAGCCAAAGGAACATACTAGATCGGGGGAGGAGTACGAGAGGGCGCCATTCAGATGGTTACACACACACACACACCACAAACACAGACAAACAAAGAGAATGCTTGTAAAACAACAGACGAAAACCAAGGATAAGATATCAACCAAGGTGGTAAAACGTGACTCGACCAACTATCCCCAAGCAAACCATAGCCTAAAAAAATTCGACATGACCTCTACACATATGCGACCGAAAGCTTTATGTGATGCAACATGCAAACACCCAAATCCCCGTATTAGGCAATAAAGAAAAAACTACACACCATACACGTAATCGTAACACATGGACAAATCAGACTACCAAAAGAAACGGACATCAATACTGAACCATAACTTGATCATCAGTGGCAACTAATAGATTTGTACGCGCCCATCCCATGAAGCGAGTTCATTAAAAAGGGGAAATAAGTGCAGTGAGGGGGAATTAATTTAATGAAAGGTTCATTTTATGAATTATTAAGAAATGGGTGAATTTTTAATTAAGTGTTAAACCTTAACAAGAAAACGGCAGTTCCTTCTTAAAATTTTAATTACAAATTATTAAGTTGGAGCGATGCATTAATCCGAATCCTGGACTTCGATACCAGACTGAGGTCTCTAAATGCAAATTCATTTATTGAAAATTAAGGTGATGTGGAGCGCTTTTTTCCCCAGTGCGTACTTTTGTGACGGCTGGTTCATTGTTATTAAAAATATTAAGGTGCCTCTGAAGCGCACGTAGCGCGTGCTAAGTGAACGACGGGTTGATTTTAATTAGAAAAATGTGTGTTTGGCACGAGCGCGCGTGCCATGGTGGTGTTTAGGATTCATGTTAAAAATTAAGCGTGAATTTTGGGGTAGCAAAAAAAATAAAAAATATAAAAGGAAAAATACCTAGAAGTGGGTGTATGTGTATGCAATGAATGCGCACTTCTCAATCCCCAAAATATAGATCAGCAATCCAAAAAGAAAAACCATGGACTGAAAATAATTGGACACACGACATAGCAAGATTAGTGTATATGAATTTGTTTAGATGACTGATAGCTTATATGTTGTTGTTTTAAAAAAAAGAATGTTGTGTATTGTTGATTGTGTATTTTGGTTTTTATGTGTTTTTGTTTGTTGTAATGTTTTTTTTTTTCGTGTTGTTGTTGATCTTTGTGGCAAAATTTTGATAATGAAACACATATAAAAATGTTGAAGATTTTCAGCATCAATCCACCACGTGTGACCAAGGTATCTAGATTTTTCCAGATTTTTCAGCTTGTGTTTGGAATTAAAGAGGATTTTTCCTGAATCTAAGCATTTAATGAAGCATTTTTACCATAAAATTTAATGGAATGAATTGGCACAGCATTTTCAACTTAGGAAATATTCCAAAAATAAGCAAAGAAGTTGATGAAATTTTCAGGAAATTTTTTGCAATTAAATTGGTATTTTTACAAATTTTAATGAATTTTTGCTCATTTTGTATGTATTTTTGAAAGAATTTTTACTTTTAGAATTTTCTGAAATTTTTTCTGAGATTTTCAGTTTGGAAAAATATTTCAATTTACTGCAAAAATATTGGGAATTTTTAAAGATTTTTTTTGTTTTTTTTTTTGGATTTTAATTGATTTTTAATGAATTTTTGAATTTTTAAATGTATTGTTAGGTTTTTTCGGGTTTGGAAATTAAAAATTCGGGAATATGTACCCAGGAATGGATTGCGTGTCAGCTGCGTGTGAACAGCTGGTGGTGCACACCACCTCACAGACAAGTGAACGCGCGTCCCCGTGCATGAAGGGCCGCTAAGCGCGCACGAACTCGCATATACGACTCCGCACGCACACACCTTGCGTGTGACAGGGGGCTGAGAAGGGTTGCTGCAGGTTTCTGCGGGTGTCTGCGGGTTGTGTCTTGTTGCGGTGTGGAGGTCTTCGGCGGGTACGGGGCGTAAGAGGGACTGGGGGGAATGGGGGCCTATGGGGGTGGGGTGTGGAGTGGGTGGGATTGGGGGGAACGGGGGCCTGGAAGGGGGTTGTGTGTGGAGTGGGTGGTTGGTGGGAATTGAGGCTTGTGGGGGGTTGTGGGTGGGAGGGGAACTGGTGGGAATTGGGGCTTGTGGGGGGGTTGTGGGTGGGAGGGGAATTGGTGGGAATGTGGGGAATTGGGCGGGCCCAGGTGACACCACGCGGGCAGAAGGGCAGGGAGGCCCAGGCAACGCTAGGCGGGGGCAGCGGGTAGGGCGTGGCGAGGTGGGAGACCAGGCGGGCGTACGGGCGGGGCTGGGTGGCGACAGGGCCCAGAAAGGCTAGGCGGCGACACTACAGTGTCCGGCGGCGGGAGAGGAAGGAGACCAGGCGGCGAGGTGTGGGCATGGCGGAGTCCAGGCGGGGGGCCACAGGAGCGGCGGGCGACGTCCAGGGAGTAGGCGTGGGGAGAGGAGGGAGGGAGAAGAGGAGGAGGAGGAGGAAGAGGAAGATGGAGATGGAGAAGAGGAGGAGGAGGAGGGAGAATGAAGAGAGGGAGAAGAAGGGAGGATGGAGGGAGGTGGTTGGGGGGGAGGGTGTCGGGGAGAGAAAAAGGGGGGGGGTGGGGGGGATAGGGGAGGGTGCCATGGGGGGAGGGAGATAATAAATAGTTTGTTTAAAAAAATAATAATAAATAAAAATGGTTGTGTTTGGAAAAATAAAAAATAAAGTAAATAAAAGAAAGGCGTGCTCCCATCCTGCGCGCGTGCGCGGGGCGGGGTAAAAAAATTTGCCGTGACGGGATCGAAATGGTGCCGGGATGTCAGCACGGGGCACACGAACGCGAGGGGGGCGTGTGGAGATGCGTGAAATCGAAAACAGGCGCGTTCACGCGAGGGACGAGTCGCGCGAAACAGGTAAAAATAAAGAAAAATTAATATCTCCCAATCCGGGCATCGAAACGAAATGCTGTAAAAACAAAAATTGTGCAGCACGGTAGGGGGAAGACAGAGGAAACGTGCAACGGGGGTTCCGAGGGAAAGACAGGGTGTTCACATGCAAAAAACACAAAAAGAGGATCCAAAAACGCAAACAAAAATTAATATCGAAAGATCCGTGCATCGGAACGAAGTGCAGGAAAATTTAAAATGTGCAAAAGAACATGCCCGACAATCCTATCATGTCAAAACATGGTTCCGACTTAGATAAGATACATTCACATGGGTAAAACCCAAAAAATAGACTCGAAAATGGAATCGAAAAATAATATTGGACAAACCGCTTGCCAGAATGACATGCAATAAAAAGGAAAAATGTCCGCAAGAAGGGCTGTCATAGGATTGTCATGTTAGAACGCAGTTCCGACAGAAGTAGGAGGGGTCCACATGCGAAAAACACCAAAAAGACACTCAAAAACACATTTAAAAATTAATAATTAAAAATCCAAAAGTCGAAAGAGGGTGGAGAAAAAAGGAAAAAGGTGGGAGAAGGCACGGTGGACACGGATGTCAAATCAAATTGGAATTCCAATGCAAACAGGGCAGGGTCACATGGAAAAATGTCAAAAAGACGCATGAAAAAGTCTCGAAAATCCGCAAAAATTAATAACGGATGAACCGTACATCGGAAGGATAGGGAGTAAAAATGAAAAATGTCAGGGAGAAAGTGGTTGGCAAGGCTATGATATCATATCACCATTCCGAAGCAACCAAAGTGCGTTCACATGGAAAACCGTCTAATTTGCATAAAATCCGTCAAAAATTAATAACTCGAGAACCGTGTACCGGAACAGGGGTGGGTAAAAAGGAAAATTGGACAATTCGAAGGGATGAACAGGTTTGTAAAGTCGGATTGGAAGTCTGCTAAACGTAGGGTGCGTTTACATAGAAACACAGCAAAATAAGGAAAAAAGAGAAATGGAGGAGGAACAGCCCCAAGGGAGGGGTGACAGGAGACGAGTGGGCGAGGAAGGGACCCTAGGAAGGTAACAAAAAGTCATGGTGTACATGCATGAGCAAAGTGAGACATATGCAGGGCGGTATACAATATAGACACGCAGGGACACGTCCCCACACTTAAAATAGGGTTGACCGAGCAATAGGGACCTAATACCACACAACATACCATCCATGAACATCCCCACACTTAAAACATGAACGTCACTGAGAAACAGAAGGTGTAGGGTTAGAAAAACTTGGCCCATATTGTAGAGAATCAAGGTTGATTGTCGATGGCACGTCCACTGTCGTTGTCAGCTGCAGGAGGTACCAAGGTATCTTCACAGCACACGTCCTTCGTGGCAGGGACCACGCGGCAGCACCCAGGGAGGTAGCTGGTTAAAGGAATCGCAGGAAAGTCGTCGATGATGAGGAATATTGCACTCAACACACAATCACTCAAATGGAATGAAAGAGCAGTCACTCACCCCATGACTAATATCACTCGAGGAAATCAGAATGAAAACCCATATCTCACACCCCGGTTTAGGAATCGACAAGGGAATGGTATAGAGGGAGTATGCCAGGGTGCACAGTTGATGGTGTATCAGTGCTTCCAACCCGTCTGGCATAAGTGTAAGGAGGAAGGCAAGGGAGCCTTACAGTGCAATGTACAGAACAGAGTGACGTGTCCTATACTGATGGCAGAGACCCATCTTGTGGGTGCATAGGGAAACAAGAATGTACCTGACTCCAAGTGTCGTAACGTCCCTAAAATCTCGCCTCTCAATAAGTGATTGAGGAAACACCAGTCACACTCAGCCCACCCTTTGTCTCACGCTCTGTCGAAAGATACATAGGGCAGCCCTTTCCTGAAACCCATTGATGTAATCCTCACAGTCACTTGTGCAGAGGTTGTATGCCTTGTGTGCATTTGATGGTGCAATTGTGCATCCCGCCCTGTGCCGGCATATGGTGCAAGAAGGAAGGCGAGGGAGCCTTATGGTGCAGTGCACAAAAACAGATCGTGCTTTGTGCATTGAGAGGCCCATCCCGTGCGTGCAACACTTCATTCACACATCGTGCCTCTCTGTTGATTGTAAAGGGCAGGGACTGGTTACTCATTCCACCCTCTGTCTCACTCTCTGATAGATATAGAGGGCAGCCCATACTCACAACCCCATCCTGTTAGGATGAAAGCTCGCGTCACTCGATTGTTTGTCGATGAAGATCGTGTCGTTAGTTGTTGAAGAGGCATACCCAGGGAGGTAGCCATCAGATCGAACGTGGGGTTAGATAGGAACATGGCGTCTACTAGAGGACTGTCAAACGCTCTGCTGAAAGGCACAGGACACTGCGTACCAAGGGAGGCAGCTTCGGAACTAGATCCTGGGGATGTCAACTAATGAATCCACTTTCTGGACTGCTGGGTGTTGCCATCTTTTCCACAGCCAGCTTCCCGCCCAAGGATGTTAACCACCTTTTCTTGGAACGAGGCCTACTATGACAGGGAATTTCTTCCTTTTCTCCCATAACAAATTTTTCTCTTGTTTTTGTTTTTTTTTCTTATTTTCCCCGATTCTCGAGGGTGTCTCCACCTTTTCTCGAAGAATAGGTCGGCATGACAGGGACCGAAGTCCTTTTCTCCCATGACCGATATGTATATATTTTTTTCTTTTTTTTTTTAAAAAAAAGGAAAGGAATGGTAGAAAGACCATATGTCAGAACCAACCTCGCCACTGTCGTTGGTGGAAAATAGAGGATAAGAGATCAGGGGCGGAAGGTGGGGCCGAGAGGACAGAGGGTTGCGTCCACCTCATCAAGAGTGGCTGAAGAACGGCTATCAGAAGTAGCATCATAAGAGCTACAGTACCACGCCAACGGAGGAAAGGATCAGGTGACTGTGATTGTCAAGATCCCCAAGGAGGGAAGTACTTCTTCAGGCGATATCCATTGATCAGGAAGGGATCATCAGAGGCATCAACGGTCTGCACTTGGACAGAGCCATTAGGGTTGACAGCAAGTACCTTATATGGGCCCATCCACCGCTGTTGAAGCTTGCTAGGAAACTTGCCAAATCGTGAATCATAGGCTAGGGCCAAATCACCTTCCTTGAACTCCTTGTACTGTCATGGTAAGCCTTACGTCGAGCTTGCGTGGCTTCCATGCACTGTAGAGCCATCCTGCGAATTTCGTCCAAACATTCCAAGTGCAGGAGACGGCGTTGTAGTGAATCATTGTCCCCCAAACGCTCTTTAATAGCCACTCGCAAAGAGGGCAATTCCAGTTCAACAGGGAAAACAGCTTCTGTACCATACACCAGCTGGAAGGGTGTTTGTCCTGTTGCTGCTTTATGGGAGGTTCTGTACACCCAGAGGGCCTCTGTAAGTTGATCATTCCAATCACAACGATGTGCGGCAATCGTTCTTGTTAGAATCGAGTAGAGGATGCGATTCGTTGAAAGGTGAGAAGGATCGAAGCTTGCACGCGAGCTATGGCGGGAGAGCAAGAGCAAGAAAGAGAGAGACAAGAAATGGGAACTCTAACAGTCACAATGTGTGACCGGGCCTTCCTTTATTTACTAGTCACTAAAATGTATATAAAGAATAAAGTGACGTGACGGGCACCCGCCACCTGCAGTGTGCAGTGGCGGGTACTGTTAGTGTAGTAATACACGAGGTGGCACAGCGGAGGCGCCTTTACCCCAACAACCTCCCACTTAAAGGCGAATCTGCCCCAGTGAGAGAGAAAAGAAAAGAAAAGAAAAACAGTACAACTGTACATAGGTATAAGGGATGAGGAAAGGCAACATCTCATCCAATGCCCATCAATCTCCTGAGGAAGGCAAAACACTCAGTAGTGAGGCTTTTCGTGAGTAGATCTGTAGGATTCTCGTCAGTGGAGATCTTGACAAGGTCAACAGACTTGTCCTCCACGACACCACGTATGAAGTGATACCTCACTTCTGTTGAGAATAAGCAATCACACTCAAACAGCCTCTTTGTATGGAGTCTCAGGGTCAAGGACATGCAGGCTAACTTATCCCATATGCACAATGGTGCCTACTGCAGTTTCCTACTTTCCTATAAAGCATTGTACTTGCTTCCTTTCTTAATGCAATGATAGTACTCTTTTCATTTCAGTAAAGTGTCAATGTCATTGTCCACATACACAAGATTGTGTTTATGAGTCCAAGTCTCAATCTTGGAACCTAATTCACTTGTGTAACAAACAGTGTCCATTCCATCATGAGTCTACACTTCTCCTTCCATCCTCCATAGCTTTCGGTTATGTCATGCTCTAGATCCCGCATTTCTAACATGGTATCAGAGCCCAGTTGGGCATGGCATTGCTTCTCTAGCCTCTCTTGATTCTTCTGAACCTCCACCCAGCTCAGTGTCAGTGTATGACTTCTTTTCTCAACTCTACTCTCACTGAAGCTTCCATGGCAGCTATAGCCAGCAGCACCCTGTCAGATTGAACTGCTTATATCTCACTCCATAGGTCAAATCTCTTGGAGCTTCCTTCTGGAAAAGTATTCCCCAACTCATAAAGCTTCCCTGTATCACATCAATCCAGGACATTGGACCATCTGGAGCTCAGCATTGTGAAAATCCCCAATCTCTGTTCTGTGTCTGCCATAGCCAGACAGGACCTACCTTGCTTGGAGCTTCCATAACTCTTCAACCAGGCAGAATTTCAACACGATTTCTTCTGGAGAAATGTTCCTTGGCTCAGGGTGCAGCTTCCTGTCACTTTAAACACCAACATTGATGATCCACAGCTCCAGCATTGCTCAAATTCGACCTCGCTGTCCAGATCTGCGCCGATTCTATTCGCGGCACCTGTGCGCTGTATACTGACCACGATGTTGACAATCTCCATGGGGCTTTGGTAGCCCATGACATAAGCTTCCTAGATATGTAAAAAGTTTTGAAAATGATGCACTGTAGCTCCTGCAATCAGCAAAAAACCAGGTCCCTGTCTCAGAAACCCTAATTCCACCATAGCCAAAAGCTTCAAAATCTTGACATTTTTCACTGTTTCTCTCACTTAAGTTATCAACAGTGATTTTAATCACTGAGCAATACTCTCTGAAGTTCATTAAAGTACTGTCACTCAGATCTGAAGGCATCAGCATCAAATCAAGAAGGGGAAGATCACTTGGAGTAAAAGACTTTTGCAGATTTGGTATTCATTGACACTCAGTTAGTGCTTTTTAGCACTTGTGTCTCTCAATCAATTCTTCTGTTGCTCAAATCTAATAAAGTCTGAAGTTGATTTGCTACTGTTCCCGTAAATCTAACATGGGCAAAGACTCGCCAAATGCTCAATTCAAAGGAGTCAGATTCCACACACCCGCATCAAGCTCATCCTGATGAAGAAGGGTCTCTGGGCCATCACAAATGGCAAAGAGAAGAAACCGCGGGACGCGGACCTTGCAACTACTTGGCAAAAGAATGATGACAGAGCCCAGGCCATTATCAAATTGGAGCTAGATGACAGTTATATCCATCACGTGGATAACTGTGAGACCTCACAGGATACATGGAAAAGACTTGACACCCTGTTCGGTGCACAATCTAAATCATCAAAGTATGGTCTCCTAATTGAATTCTTCAGGCTTGAAATGAAGTCCAGCACATCACTTGCCACACATCTTAATTACATGGAAGGACTCCTAACCCAACTTGCAGGAATCAACATTAAAATGGATGAAGATGTTTGCATCGGTGTTCTACTTAAGAGCTTGCCTCCTGAATATAATAACGTATCAACAACTTTAATCAACATGCCAAATCCTGAACTTGTTGATATCCAGGCATCACTGTTAGAAGAAGAAAAGAAGCTAAAAACTAAAGAAGAACCAAGTACCTCTAGAGATGAGCATGCATTATATGTTGGCAACAGGTACAAAGGCAAGAAAGATCAGCTCTTTTGTGACTTCTGCAAAAGGACCGGACACATCGAGAAGTTCTGCCACGCAAGAAAGAGATCCCAAAGGCCTATCTAGTCGCAGTCAAAGAAGAAGAAGAAAATGAAGCAAAGGAAGAAGAAGATGAAGATCACCAGGATCGGAAGGACAAGACTCATCAGTCCTTGTACTCTCATAATTCTGATAGACTGTTTTAATAGCCTTGTATTTTCCTTGCCCTAATGCTTCCTGCCATAAGCTTTGTAAACTCCTTATGTAACTTGGCATTACAGTCCCTGTACACTTTGTGAGGCCCCTGTTACAGCCTCTGGATGTCCACCATGTTTATGGTACCCACACTTAGCTTTTTCTGCGACAGCCTCTGGTGTTTTGCCATGTCTGTGGTATGCCCACACTTTGCAGGTGGTTCTCATTACAGCCTCTACACACTTTGTGCCTTTCCTAGTTGTGATTGAGGAGGGTGTTGAGAATCAGCAATCACACTCAAACAGCCTCTTCGTATGGAGTCTCAGGGTCAAGGACATGCATGCTAACTTATCCCATATGCACAATGGTGCCTACTGCAGTTTCCTACTTTCCTATAAAGCATTGTACTTGCTTTCTTTCTTAATGCAATGATAGTACTCTTTTCATTTCAGTAAAGTGTCAATGTCATTGTCCACATACACAAGATTGTGTTTATGAGTCCAAGTCTCAATCTTGGAACCTAATTCACTTGTGTAACAAACAGTGTCCATTCCATCATGAGTCTACACTTCTCCTTCCATCCTCCATAGCTTCCGGTTATGTCATGCTCTAGATCCCGCATTTCTAACAACTTCAATGTGTTTCGTCTTCGCATGGAAGACCGGATTCTCAGCCAACTGAATGGCACTCATAGAATCCGAATGCAGTGTAGGTATAGCATCAATCCCAAGGTCAGGCCTAGCCATATGGCCTCCTTGCAAGCCTCAGTGGCTGCAACATACTCGGCCTCAGTGGTAGACAAAGCCGTACACTTCTGAACCCTGGACATCCAAGAGACAGCACCTCCAGCATAGGTGAATACATAGCCAGAAGTGGACTTCCTACTATATGCATGTCCTGCATAATCGGAGTCAGTGTACCCCACGACCCCTGTATCCTGGTTGCCATAGCAAATACACATATCTGTTGTGCCCTTCAAGTACTTCATGATACCCTTCACGGCATCCCAATGTTTCCTGCCTGGTGTAGCCATATACGTGCCACAATACCAACTGCAAAGGCAATATCTGGACGAGTGGCTATCATGGCATACATCAAATTGCCCACGGCTGAAGCATAAGGGATCTGGGTCATCTCGGCCCTCTGCTCATCTGTCTGCGGACAATTGGCCTGTGATACCTTCACATAAGAAGGCAATGCACAGCCAATAGGCTTTATGTCCTACATGCGGAAGCGCTCAAGGACTTTATGAATATACTCCCTCTGTGACAAGTAGAGGAGTCCCTGATGCATGTCGCGTCTAATGCGTATACCAAGGATGTGAGAGGCATGTCCCAAATCCTTCATCTCAAAGCTCTTCTTTAGCTGAGATTTAAGAGCATCTAGCTCATCATGAGCTTTCCCTGCTATCAGCATATCATCCACACAGAGTACCAAAATAAGCAATGAACCATGACGGGCTTTCTTCGTGTAAAGACACGGATCCATAGCACTCCTGCTGTAGCCCTGTGACTGCATAAAGGCATCAAACTTATGATACAATTCCCTAGGTGCCTGCTTCAAGACGTAAAGACTTTTCTTCAACTTGCACACTAGGTGCTCCCTACCAGATTCTGGAAAGCCCTTAGGCTACTCCATATAGATCTCATCATGCAAGTTCCCATGTAAGAAAGCCGTCTTGACATCCATCTGATATAGATCTAAGTCAAGCTGAGCAACCAAAGCCAAGACCAAGCGCAGGGTGGTCATCTTAACCACAGGAGAAAAGACCTCATCAAAGTCTACACCATGCTCCTGCTTAAAACCCTTTGCTACCAATCTAGCCTTGTATGCCGGCTTGGGGTGTCTAGGGGTACTTTTCAGCTTGTACACCCACTTGCATGGCAAAGCCTTCTTGCCCTTAGGCAAGGCAACCAAATCCCAAGTCTCATTTTTATGCAAGGAGTCAATCTCAGACTGCATAGCCCTCTCCCAGGAGTGACTGTCACCCCTGCGCATAGCCTCATCATAAGTGAAAGGCTCTCCTGCATCTGTAACCAAAACATAATGCATGGAGGGCTGAAATCTATCAAGTGGACGTTTGTCTCTAGCAGACCGTCTCACTGCAGGCTCTGCTGCCTGTCCAACACCCTGACCATGAGCATCTGCTGCAGTTGTAGGCTGTCCAACTAGTTGTGCAGGAGCTCTAGGCTCCTCCTGAAAGATCACTCTGCGGATCTCAACCACCTTCTCAGGTTGCATGTGCATCTTATCTTCATGGAAGACTACATCATGGCTGCATACTATTTTTCACGCCTGCGGATCCCATAGGCGATAGCCCATCTCTCCTGAATCACCATAACCAAGAAAGATGCATTTAATGCTCTTTGGATCCAACTCACTCCTCTTGTCCTTGGGCACATGGCAGAATGCCTCACATCCAAAGACACGGAGATGCGCATAAGAGGGTGGCTTACCAGCCCAAACTTCCTCTACAACCTGGAAATCCAATCCACTAGAAGGCGATCGGTTTATGACATGCACTGCCGTACTAACTGCCTCAGCCCAAAAGCTCTGTGGTAGGCCTGCATGGCTAAGCATAGAGCGGATATGCTCCTGAATAGTCCTGTTCATACGCTCAGCCAAACCATTCTGGGCGGGGGTGTAAGGGGCGGTCAACTGTCGCTTAATACCCCTGTCATCACAAAACTGCTCAAAAGCACGTGAGACATATTCTCCCCCATTGTCAGTCCTAAGGCATTTCAGCCTATACCCAGTCTGGTTCTCAACAAGAGCAAGCCAACGTTGAAAGACTGCCAAGACATCGGACTTTTGCTTTATGGGATAAGCCCATACTTTCCTAGAAAAATCATCAATGAAGGTAACAAAGTACTTCGCGCCATCCATAGACATACATGTCATGGGCCCACAAACATTTGAATGCACCAAAGCCAAGGGCTCACTCATGCATGGCCTACCCGATTTCTTATGTGTAGACCTATTTTGCTTGCCATAAAGACAATGATCACACGAGTCAAAACGTGCATAGTCCAAAGGCGGAAGATACTGCAAACCAGATAACATTTTCATTCCCTTCAAAGACATATGTCCCAAACGGGCATGCCAAAGTGAAACATGTGGGATAGAGCCCACTGCCAAAACATGGTCTACAGAAGACCCAGATACAACAAGAGGATAGAGGCTGCCAGCCTTGGCACCTCTAGCAAGCACAAGTCTGCCTCTGGTAATCTTCCAGGCAGAATCCCCAAAACAGACATGAAACCCTGCATCATCCAACTGTCCTGCAGACATAAGACTGCGTGTAAGCGCAGGTACATGATGTACATCCCTGAGCAAAAAAGGAACTGCCAGTGGAAAACTGCAACTGAATATCTCCACAGCCCACAATATCAAGAGACCTGTCATCTCCAAGTCTGACTGATCCAGATACAGTACGGTAAGAGTGAAACCACTCACGGTAAGGCGTCACATAGAAGGACGCACCTGAATCCAATAACCAGCACTGTGCATACATACTAGGTGTCTCAGTCAAGTGTGAGGCATCAGAAGAACTAGCTACAAGTATGAACTCATTAGTACCATCGGAATCCTCGGTCTGCATGACATTAATTTCTTCAATCTTGACACTGGACTTCGTAGGTACTATGCTGCGATCAGAGGACTTCTCCTGCACTTTCTCTTTCCCCTTATCCTTGCGCTTCTCATTGCGTAACTCATGACACTGTGGTCTGATATGGCCCTTTTTCCCACAATGATGACAAGTGACATTAGCGTTGCGCCCACGCGACTTACTACGCGACTTTCCACGAGATTTAGACTGACCCTTCTATGAGTCACGGCCACGGCCATGACTACGATCATTCCTGTCATTCCTGCCTCTTAACTGTCAAAGCATGTGAAACACGAGAGGCATCCAAGTTTTTGCGATTAACCTCTTCATGCAGAAGAGCACTCTCAATATCATTCAGTTTCAGAGTAGCACTAGAGGCACATAGGGCAGTGCGAAATACATCCCATGACTCATTCAGAGTCCCAAGCAAGAAAATAGGAGTTACTTCCTCTCCAAAGGTGATATCCTGCAAAGTCAGGTTCTTCAGTATAGCATGGAACTCGCTCAAGTGAGCAGACACAGTCTCATTATCCTTCATACACAGATCCATAAGCTGCTTCAACTAGTACATCTGACTCGCCAAACTTTTCTTATCATAAAGATTCTTGATCTTATTCCATAGATCCCATGCACTCTATGCTTCCTCAAATACATTATAATGTACCTGTTCAGTGAGAGACAATACAATCGTGGACTTACATAGCTCATCAAGTAAGCTGCTTCAACTAGTACATCTGACTCGCCAAACTTTTCTTATCATAAAGATTCTTGATCTTATTCCATAGATCCCATGCACTCTATGCTTCCTCAAATACATTATAATGTACCTGTTCAGTGAGAGACAATACAATCGTGGACTTACATAGCTCATCAAGTTCAAGCCAGTCGTCATTATTCATAGTTTCAGGCTGCTCCCCACTCAACCGAAGTGGCTTCATCTGAGATTTCTGCACCAAGACCTGCCGATTTTGACTCTTCCAATAAGAGTAGTTGGTACCATCCAACTTTGTGATGTTAAATATGGCATTATCAGTCGAAGAGGACGCCATAATGCAGGCTGAAAATGCATAGACAATGTAAAACTGCTGGCTGTTTTACTGCAGAAAATGCTCAAAATCCGTTGAAATGAGCTCCAAATGGCGAGAAAAGTGTGCCAAAAGATGTTGCCCACTTAGTACCTGGTGCGGTACACCGAATCAGGATATTTCAGCATAAAAAATACTGCTCAGTCCACCAATAAATGCTTGCTATAATAAATTTTAAAATTGCAATAATGAGAGCAAACTGTCCCAAAACTGGATCTAATGTCAACTAAACAATGCTAGGTCCAAAGCCGGCATAAAGAGGACAAAGCAAAGCCAAATGACAGTGAAAATACATGAGCATAACATCGAGAGATGTCAAATAGCATCTGCCAGTAAGAGGCACACTCCCAGACAATCCAGGCAAAATGTACCTTCAACTGCCAAAACCTGACACAAATAGGTGTCTGCTCAAAGGAAAGCAGATCCAAAACTGATACTCAACTCATAAGCATCCTGTGAACCAAGACATATACTCAATGCAACATCCAATTGTCAGAGTATAATCCCAAAGTCTCAATACATTTGGAACTGCTCAATGACATAGACTGGTCCAATACATGTAACTGCTCCAATAGCATGTAATCCCTGCTCAAGGTCAAGTAAGCATGCAAGATGCTCCCACTGGCACAAAAGGCATACAAACGAGCTCAAGGGCTCAAGCAACCCAAGACAAAGCACCAGTGACAAGTGACCAAGTCAATGCGTCATACACATCCCAAGAGCATGACATACATGAAGCAACTGATGGTGGAAGCAACCAAGTAAATGATCAAAATGAGTCGGAAATGCTCAAATACATCCAAGGCAAAGCTCCTAATGTCGGTAAAGCATAGACGAACCAAGCGGCATATATCACGAACCAAAGCATGTAATGTATGAAGCCTAACTGTCAAGCATAGACATGAGGCATAAGCGGTCCAAGAGCATGCCAAGTCGGTCCAAATGCCAGTGAATACCAACCAAGACGGAGCTTATGCATAGCTCAAATACATTCCATAGATTCAAACATGAGCTCAAAGTCGTCCCCAAATGTCAGATACATGATGGCAAATCCCAAAGCATACATCCGGTACCAATAGGTAAGTGACAAAGCATCCAAAGTACCTTCAGCCCACTGTTATTACAGCCAAGTTTGATTGTCAAAACTAAGAAATTTCAGCCAATAATTCAGGCCAAAATCATGGCATAATCATGTGTATACATTCCCAAGGCACTAGGCATCATGTAGGCCTCATACGGGCATCAAACAAGGTAACCGGAGTAGAGTATAAGCATCAAATGCCAATGCCAAGTGTGGCTGCCCTATTTCCAGCACCGTATAACAGTAAATGACAATCCCAAATCAGCCAATATTTCAGGCCAAAATCATGGCATAATCATGTGCATACATTCCCAAGGCATTCGGGCATCAAGTAGATCGCATATGGGCATCAAATAGCACAATCGGAATGGAGTGTAAGCAACAAATGCTAATGCAAATGGTGCTGCCCTATTTTCAGCCTGTTATGACAGTTTATGACAGTCCCAAATCTGAAGAAATCAGCCTCGAATGATCAAGATCAATGCCCAAAGCTTGAATGACATCAAACATGGAGTCTAATAGCCCTCTTGATCAAGGTAGAGAGCAAGAAGCAATGGCCAAGTGTGGAGCTAAAGTAGACGAGTGCTAACAGCCTGGAAAAAATGACGCAATCTGCCTTGTTGGTGCTGAACTTGTTGCTGCTCCACATGGGCTGAAAGGGGGTAATGGGGGGCTCAAGAAGGGCCTATCAAAGGCCTATGACAAGCCTCTTTGAGCCTTGATGAGTGTAAGGCACAATATGAGGGGAATAAGCTTCAAGGGTTTGAAGCCATGGCTGCCCTTGCTATTTGCAACCTGTAGACTAAAATAAGACCCTGAAAGAATGATCAAATACCTCAGTACCAATGCCTTGAAGGTGCCTCAATAGGCCCGGAAGGTGCTCGGGAAGCTGGGGAGTGACGGGAGCTCGGGGAGATCGGATATGGCTGCCGGGATGGAGATCCAATGCGTGAAAGGAGTCGATGCGAAGGTAGAGAAGCACCGAGTCGAGCTCGAGTAAGAGGAAGCCAAGCTCTGATACTAGTTGAAAGGTGAGAAGGATCGAAGCTTGCACGCGAGCTATGGCGGGAGAGCAAGAGCAAGAAAGAGAGAGACAAGAAATGGGAACTCCAACAGTCACAATGTGTGACCGGGCCTTCCTTTATTTACTAGTCACTAAAATGAATGTAAAGAATAAAGTGACGTGACGGGCGCCTACCACCTGCAGTGTGCAGTGGCGGGTACTGTCAGTGTAGTAATACACGGGGTGGCATGACAAAGGCGCCTTTACCCCAACATTCGTGACTTTGACTTGGCCGTTAGCTCTGGGGTTATAAGGAGTGGACTTGCGATGGCGGATCTTATATAGCTCTATCAAGTCTTCCATGACTTTATTAATGAAATGAGTGCCTCTATCACTTACCAGCTCTAGGGGACTGCCAAAACGGGTGATGATATTCTTGTACATGAACAGGGCCACGCTGTTACCATCGTCCCGCTTTAGGGCTTTAGCTTCATACCACTTTGTGACATAATCCGTACATACCAAGATGTATCTGTTCTGTTTCCTTCTAGTGGGAGGATCGATTGGGCCAACAAAGTCGATGCCCCACTTCTCAAACGGCTTCAAAGGAAGGATAGCTTGCAGTGGCATAGCGCTGGTCTTGGTGGGTTTTCCCATCCTCTGACAAGGATCACATCGCTTACAGTAGTCATAGGCATCCTTATGAATGGTCGGCCACCAGTAACCTACTAACAGAGCTTTCCTGGCTATAGCTTCTCCTGCAAAGTGGCCTCCACACGGCTCGTCATGGCAAGCCTTTAGAACAATCCCAATCTCATCTCCTGCAACACATCTTTTGAGCACTTCATCTTTGCCTTTCTTGTATAGTGCACTGCCTAACAGGGTGTAGGGGGCTGATTCTAACATAAGCTTCTTCCTTTCCCGACTAGAAATGCCAGGAGGGTATTGTTGGGTTCCCAACAGATTGGCAATGTCTGCATACCAAGGGGTTACAGTTTCTACCAGGAATAGGGAAGCATCAGGGAGGTCTGGATCATCCTGCTCCTCATCTGCAGTCTGTGGGATATGCGATAGATGATCAACCAGAACATGGGAACAACCAGGTTTGGTAATCACCTCAAAGTCGAACTCCTGGAATAGAAGGAGCCATCTCATCATTCATCCTTTCATGTCTGCTTTGTTCATCAGGAAGGACAGGGCCTCATGATCCACATAAAATTTAAAGTGGGTGGACAGTAGGTAGTGGCGAAACTTCTCTAGGGCAAACACCATTGCCAAGCACTCCAACTCTGTCACTTTATAGTTCCGCTCTCTATCAGTGACTTTTCGGCTTGTGTAATAGATTGGTTGATCTAATTTCGAGGGGCCCTTTTGACATAGGACAACACCTAGCCCTTCAATTGATGCATCAGTGTGTACATGAAACTCCTTCGTCCAATCAGGAGGTTGCAGGATGGGTGCCTCAATCAGACACTGCTTTAGAGTCTTGAAGGCTTTGTCACATTCTTCCGTCCAAATAAACTCTGCATCTTTCCTCAGAAGCTTGTGCAAGGAGGTTGCCTTTGTTGCAAAATGAGCTATGAACCTTCTGTAATAACCCACGTGGCCTAGGAATCCCCTCAGCTGTTTGAGGTTGGTGGGTGCTGTCAGAGCTGCAATCTTTTTGATCTTTGCAGGGTCTGTTGATATCCCTTGTGCAGAGACAATGTGGCCCAATAGAACTCCAGAAGAGACCCCAAAGATGCATTTGTCGGGGTTGAGGAAATCCCATACTCCCGGCATCGGTCAAAGCATTGTTCCAAATGTCCCTAGTGTTCATGGATCAAACTATAGACATAGAAGTCATCCAAACATACCGCAATAAAGTCGTGCAAATGATTTTGGAATGCAGCCATCATGACTCGCTAGAAAGTAGCAGGGGCATTGCAGAGCCCAAACGGCATCACTCGGTAAGCGTAGGTCCCCCATTCTGTGGTGAAGGTTATTTTGGACTGATCTTCTTCTGCTATCTGCACTTGGTTATATCCGTTGAATCCATCCAGAAGGGAATAAAGCTCATGTCTTGCCACTGTGTCCAACAGTTGGTCTGTGAAAGGGATAGGAAAGTGATCCTTCTTCGTTTTGGAATTCAACTTGCGGAAATCCACACATATACGAAGCTTGCCATTCTTCTTGGGTACAACCACGATGGATGAGACCCATTCACTATTTGCCACTGGATAGATGAACTCGGCTTCCAGAAGCTTCAGCAGCTCTGCTTTCACCAATGTGTAATAATTTGGGTTCATTCGCCTCTGTCATTGCCGTACTGGCTTGGCATCAGGCTCAAAATCAATATGATGCTGACATATTGTGGGATCAATCCCCTTTAGGTCTTTGTAGGACCATGCAAACACGTCCAAATTCTCTTTCAACAAGTTGTACAAAGTTGACAACTCCTCTTCTGGTAGGTTGCTACCCACCTTCAAATGGTGTTCAGTGCCATCTGCATCCACAAAAGTTAACTGCCTTTCACCTTCTACTTCACGGATGAAGGTCCCACGGACTGCTTTTGGATACAGATCCAACTCCTTCAAGGGGGTGGTGTCCTCTTCTGATGTCCCACTAGAACCAACTTCTTCTTTTGGTGGAGACTTAGGTTGCTCCTTGAGATGTTGAAATGGGATTAGAGCCATTTCGGGTTTGGTTTCACGATTAGTTACCTCTTGGCTTGAAGATTTATCTTCTGATGACGCATCCAGGAACATCACATAATAGGGACCCTCTGATGCCTGTTGGAATTGTGAGATTGGTGCTTCTTAGCACGGTGCATCATCATCATCATTCTTTGGCAAGGATGGTTGAGGACGGCATGAGCCACTGCTGAAAGACAGCTTGGTCTTCTTCAACCATTTCTTATAAGGATTTTGCATATGAGAAAATCCATTTACCAAACCAAATGGTACCATCTCCATTCTATCCCACAGCATGAGCACGTCTGCTTCCGATGCTTCTGGAACTTCTTCTTCATATGTATCCTCTTCAGGTGGGATAGACTCTTCTGTCTCGCTTTCATAACCTTCTTCTTCTGTATCATCTCCATCCTCTTCGGTCTCTGTCTCTGTAGGAGCTCTGTAAGAGAAGAACAGGTTCTCTGTTTCATCTTCTGCCTCTGTCTCTGGCTTTGCTGTGGCCATGAAACAGGGAGAGCAGTACATCCAAGCCTCTATCTCACTGTGAGAGGTAATTTCAGAAGTCATTCCTGGTTCAGGCAGGATGTATTCACCCATTGTCAAGGGCTTTGCATCTTTTGGGAGTTGGCTTACAGTATCCATTGTTAAGGAACGCGCCATTGTTTTCTTGGGAAGGATCTGTTTGACAGCATCTTCTTCTGTTGATGTTCCATCTATAGCCTCATTAGGGGAGTCAGAAGATAATTCCAAGGAGGTGGATCCATGTCCTTTTTGAGCACCATATAGCTTCAACACCACTTTATTAGGTCCTCTACCCAAGGTCAAGGTTCCTTTGAACCAATCCGTCCTTGCTCTGGCTTCAAAAATCCATGGTCTACCCAGTAACAGGGGATAGGATGTACCATAAGAGTTTGGCTTCACCACCAGATAGGTTAGCCAATAATCTTTTCCAGCCACTGTAGTCTTCACATATGGGAGAATGCCCAAAGGCTTGATTCGGCTCTGATCCGCCAGTTTGATGAGCCATTGGGTTGGTTGCACACCTTGTAGGCCTAGATCCTTCATTGTCACATCCGTCATAATGTTCACTGATGATCCACCATCAATCAGTGCATTTGAAATAAAGCAGCCTTCTATCCACACACCAGTCTCTGGGGTACCCGGATCTAGGAAGGCGTTATCCACATCCACTTCTTTTATAGGCTCTGGAGCTTTGTTGGACTTTGTTATTGTTAAGGGAGCAATCCTTAAGCCACGTCTTCTTGTCAGTATACTTTTGAACCTTTTTCGGCAACTGGGAGACAACATCAATAATTGTTGGAATGTGAGGTTTGGTTTAAAGGTATCTAGATCTCTGACCAGATCGTATTCCTTAATAGGATCCACTGGCTTCTCTAACCGATTAGGGAATGGGGCAGCACCCATTTTCATTTTCCTTTTTTCTTCCAATAGGGGCATCATGGGGCCTTCTTCTGCCACTTGTGGCACTTCCTCCTCTTCTATCTCCTGGACCTGTGGTCCTGTCTCTGGAACTGTCTCTGTGACTCTCTGTGGCACTGTAGTGCTCTGTACAACACTGTAAGGCTCTATTCTGTTCTGTTCTTCTAGTGGAAGATTGAACTTCACTGTTCTGGCAGGAGGATTATTTTCTTTCTGGATAGGTGGTTCCTTCTTCTTTGCATGCATGATGGCAGCAACTTCCAATTCCACTAAATTGGAGGTAGGCTCATGGGCCTTGGCCGGATTATCAGTAGTAGTGTTTTTCACTGGGACTGGGCTTGGACAGTCTTTTGCAGTGTGGCCTTCTCTTTTGCATCGACTGCATAAGGGCTTGTAATCCACCGACCTTCTGGGATTTGGACAATTTGGTGAAATGTGTCCCTTTTCTCCGCATCTGTAACACTCCACTTCTGATCTCTGACCACCGCCAGAGTGTCTTCCTCTGTAACTTTGAGATGGAAATCTTCTGGGTCCGAAATTAGGACCAAACTCCCTAGGCTTTGGTCCAATATCCTGTGTTGTCATTTTGGATTCCAGCAAGTTGAATCTTGCGTCTTCTTCCTTCCTTCTCCTATCATGCATCCCCTTCAGAGAGCAAATATCCTCTGTATGGTTCTTTCGCAAACAGTAGGAACAGAAAGCTCCAGGGACTGTTGGCTTTCGTGTACATTCAGTGGCTAAATGGCTTGCTTGATAACACTTACCACACCAAGTATTTGACCGCATCACATCTCTTCCTTCTCCTGCAACGTTGGATATGCTAGCGGTATTCACTTTCAGTGTCTGTAGCTGCTCTGTAATCACATCCATCAACTCCTTTTTGATATTTACAACTGAGTTGGATAAATAATCCTTCAAGCTTTCTCCTCTTGAGGTACTGGCAGTAGGGTTTTGAGGAGTCTCTATAATCACTGCATAAACAGGTTGGGCTAGTGCAGAGGGGTCTCTGTTCTGATTCTGATTCAGAGCTCGTGTTTGAACTGTTGGCTGTTGGCTCCAATTGGTAGGGTTCCACTGTTACTGCTGATTTGGCATTGGGGAAATCGGTTGGGATCATTGTTGTTGTGGTTGAACCATCATTTGAGGCATTGATTGTGGCCACTGTGGATTTGGTGCACTGTACTGTGATACTTGGGGCATCTGTTGGTAGGGGTAGGGGACAGTCCCTGGGATTGCATTTGGTGGATACATCATTCCTGGCATCAGAGGAGGTAGGACTCCTCTTCGTGGATTCATCGCCAATCTAGCTTCCACTTCATCGTACAGTCTTGCACCTTCTGTTGCAGCTTGCAGTGTAGCTAGTCTTTGCAGCTCCACAAACTTACAGACTTCTGGTTGTAATCCTCTAAGAAACACTCCCTTTTGAATGCCATCATCTAGATTATGGTTAGTCCATCTCTTCAGGATGGATTCCATTCGTGAGACATAAACTTCTACTCTTTCTACAGAGGACTGACTTAAATTCATAAATTCCTCTCGCATCCGCTCTTCAAAACCTTCACGCCTGAATTTAGTGAGAAAGGCCAACTTCAGGTCGGTCACATGTGCCAAAAGTTCCTGCTGCTTGTCTCTCATACCACTGAAATGCCGCGCCCTTGAAAGTGGTGGGGAATATTGCTAACTAATGCTCAGGGGTTCTGGCATTGTTAGCCACACATGCTACCATAAACTCTGCTATATGAAGATCAAGGTCTTCATTGTACTCTCCCTTAAAACCTGGCAATGGAACTACATTCGCTGGCCTGTCATCAATATTTCCAGGACGGATCTGGCTGGGAAATGGACCTCCAGCAGGAGGAGGAAGGGCTTGATGTGCCATTGGGACTTCTGTGAAGAGTTCTGCAAGGGCGTCAAAGGCGGCTTCTCCTGCGAGCTCGTTCTCGGCTTTGATTCTTGCCTTCTCTCTTCTCACATACCTCTGGACTCATTCTAACGCTTGCCTCTTTATTGCGTCATTCATCAGGGGGTTGGCTCCACTCTATTGTTAGTGCTCCACAGAGGGATAACAGAAGGCTTCAGTCTATGGAGGACTCTCTTGCCAATATTTCTTCTACTTCTTCCATTTCAACGTCCCTGAATTCTGCTTTCATGCCACTACACAGAGGAAGGTATTCAGTTCTGAAGGTGTCAAAATGCATACGTCTAAGCATTGTGGTGGTGCCATCATCATAGTAATGCCAGCTTCTGATGGTTTCAACATTGTATGTTGTAAAAAACACTCTGTCTACCAACTTCCAGTGGGTTGCTAATTGAACAAACAAAAGATTATCAGTGCACCAAGCATCCCACGTATCTTGCTGTTGAGCATCCACGAATAAATTCCAACTCTTTTCCTTCTTATTTTTGTAAACCTCCACAGACCAAGACTCCTGAAGCTTCTTCACAATCTCCCATTTGATGATGTTTGGAAACTTCTCAATGAATGTCAAATCTTCCATGGATGGTCATTCTCTCCGTTTCTGCTCTTCAGTTTGTTCCCAAACAGTTTGCCACCAAGATGCAAGTTTCTGCTGCTTCAACAGGAAGAGGAAATTGTCCGCCACATAGAGCATGCATCATGATGGTGATATGTTTCCGCCATTGTGGGATGAACTTCTTATGGAAAGTGGCTTTGATATTGAGAAATTCCAACTCTTCAGTGGAAGAAGGAACTTTACAAACATCCATTGAATTCTTCTCTTCTTGGCAATGCCATTTCCCTCATTTTCAGCCTCTTCTGGTGCTTGTTGATGGCAAGTTTCCCCGGCTGCACACAAAAAACATGGAGCCCCAAGAGGAACACCAAGAAAAAGGGAATTCTCTTGCAAGAAAATCTATCTTGTAACATCAATAAGCTTTTATTTCATTCTTTTGATCATCAAAACAAAGAAAACAGCAATTCTTCACGCAGCATCATAGTAGATATCTTCCACGGATTTGATAGAATCAATCATATTCTCCAACATTTTCACAAAATCCATCAATAGAACAAAGAAAACAAAGGAATATACCATCTTTGAATGGAAATCAATCACATAGTATCCATCTTCAATATCTTCATAGTTCTCTCTCTCAATCTCTCACACACAATCACATTGTTTTGATAGATTTGGCTATCTCTGACTCTCTCTCTCTCTCTCTCTCCATCAATAGTACATCATATCCTCACTACAATCACTCAATAATAACCCTTAATAATCCTTCTTAGGTCGTGGATGTACCTCCCAAGAGGTATGTCTGATATGAAGAGTCACCAGAGCCACTACAGTGTCTTTTCATAGCTCACCACTGTCAATTCACTCCAGTCTTTACTTAAGTCTTCAGCAGCTACTTCTTTGACTTCTTTTAGCTCTTTTGCACTTGTATTCACCTCTTTCCAAGGCTAGAAAACTTTTCCAAGCTACACTCTCATCCAACAGAATACATACAGGGGCATATAGAAGGTCTACAGAGGCTCACAAAAGCTCAACAGAAGGTCTATAGAGGCATACAGAAGGTCTACAGAGGCTCACAGAAGGTCTACAAAGCTCACAGAAGCTCAACAGAGAGTTATAGAAGGTCAACAGAAAGCATCACAACCACATAACTCATACCAAAACCATTCCAAACCATCAAAAATCACTCAATAAGCTTTCAAACAATCTCAAACCGTATCAATCAATACTCCATCCTTCCATACAGAGAGAAAACAGAACAAAACAGAAGCTAGCAGGACCAATCAGAACATATCAGAACATCCAACAGAACTTCACATCTCTACTAATAAACATCATGAGCTTAATAAAATCATTCCAACCTATCCAAAACACTCTCAAAACACTTCCAAACCAATCAATCATCTCATAAAATCAACCATTCAGCTCTCAAAAACAACAAAAATTAGCCAAAAAATAGGTCATTTCAATACTCAACAAAAGGAAGCTAGGAAGATAGAGGGACAATGAGAAAAGGGTCTAGGCCACGGTCGGCCATGTAAAAAAGGGAAAAAGGGGATGACGACCCAAAAGGGATTTATGGTTTTGTATATAAAGTTGAAAAGTGAATGAGAAGCTCATTCTTGTGTGTGGCCAAAAGTGGCTCTCCTCTTCTTCTTTTTCTTCTTCTTCTTCTTGCTTGCTTGTTTGAGCTTGTGCTTGAGAGAGGGAGTGTGAGAGTGTGAGGGGATGAGTGTGTGAGGGTGAGGGACTATGGGGAGGAGAAGCTCTCCATCTTCTTCTCTCTTCTTCTCTTCTCTTCTCTTCTCTTATCTTGCTCACGGCAATGGAGGTTGGAGCGTGGAGCTTGAGGGTGGAGCTTGCTTGAGGCTCACACTTGGACCGTGGAGCTATCGGAGTGTGCGGGAGAAGAGGTAACTCGATCGGCATGGAGGTAAGCTCACTACACCTGTAGATATGGATGGTGTGTCAGCTATGTGAGAGGTAGCCATTAGTGCTCGGCTTGGAACGCTTGAAACAATAAGCGGTCCGTGGGTCTTGGCAATTGAGCGAAAGCTCCCACATTTTGGTTTCGTTCTGGGACCAACGGATTCAAGCGTTGAGCGCTTGCGCGCTTCGAATCGAGCATCGAAGTAAGGGTTTTCCCCGAACCGGTGCTTGAGATAGGTAGAAAGTGAGGGGGTTGAAGATGGTATTCGATCTCCTTGGCAAGTAGGTTTTTTACTTTTTGGAGATTTATGTTGTGAGATGGAGTAGTGTAGGTATTTACTTTGTGAATTGGATGCATTAGAGTAGGAGAAAACAAAGAAAAACAAAGAAAATAAGCATTAGGATTTACTGTTGCAAAACAGGGTAAAACAGGGCAAAATTTGTGCAAAAAATGGTAAAAAGCTCACTTGTGATGCCTAAGATCGGCAACTGAGTGATTGGGCGCATCATCACCATACCCGAGAAGGGGCATAAGAGCCAAGAGGCCAAGGGAGAGCTCATTTGTTACCATTTTAGAGAGAGAGAGAGAGAGAGAGAGAGAGAGAGAGAGAGAGAGAGAGAGAGAGAGAGAGAGAGAGAGAGAGGGAGAGGGAGAGGGAGAGAGAGAGAGAGAGAGAGAGAGAGAGAGAGAGAGAGAGAGAGAGAGAGAGAGAGAGCCATTGCATGATTCACCCCGATCTTGCCATCGACGAGCCTACTGCTCTATTTAGGTATATGAATCCCTTCCCCTATCCCCCTAGATAGGATCTTGAGGTTTGTACTTGCTACGATTGAGTAAATCGCAAGAAACGAGGGAAATCAAACTCTCGCTGTCCAAGCGGTCACTTCTAGGCCGAGTCCCAGAATTGACCCTCGGCCCTTTTTCGCTTGGCCCACTTGGCCCGAAACCCTAATCGGCCCTCGGCCTAGACCTACTCGGCCCATCTGAGTCGACCATTCAAACCATCGACTAATTCGACCCTCGGCCGTCCGAGCCATAGGATTCGGCCCTCGCCCACGTGGCCCTCGGCCCATGTGCCTCGGCCCATCCGAGTGACCTCGTCCGAATTGACCATTCGGCCCGTCCGAGCCAATCTGTCCGAGTCCCGAATTCGGCCCTCGACCCATGCGCCTCGACGCGTCCGAGTGACTGTCGGTCCCTGCAGAATTCGGATCAGTTGGGCCGAGTGTAAATTTTTATCAAATTCTTAGAAATTTGACCTGACCCGGCTAGAGCTCAGCAGTGCAATTTGTCGAAAGTCCTTCTGACGCTCAGAACTTGATTTTGGCACACGTAATAGACGAAATCGTAGGGAGCAGCCGCTTAGCAGCTTGAAGTAGGTAGCAGTGAGACCCAAAGACCTAGACAAAAACAAACAAGACAACATATTAGAAAAATGCCGAACCCCGAAATTGACTCCAAAGGCTATGTAGAGCTAAAGGCACATCATAGATCCATCACTAGGCTGAAACTTAGAGCAAGTAGTTCAAAATTTGGCTAAACGGTCCTCCAAATTATGCATGGTGTTTACTGTAATGGCCCTGCGGGCCGGGGGGGGGATTGCCTCCCCTGGATCCCCCCACAGAGGGGGCTCTGGCCCCTCTGCACCTCCCCCAAGTAGGTTGGCGAGAAAACGCGCGCCATGACAGGTCCTGCAAATTAGACCCTAGTGTAGTAATGGCTCTACACGAACATGGATTCTCACTAATAAAAGAGCACCCAAAAGCCCATACCCAAACCGAGAGAAACAGAGACCCTAGAACCTCAATGGGCTAATCTAGCTAACAAGGGCAAAAAGGCCACACGGTAAAAACACATACGTGTTGCATTCGGATTGCATCTAGTCAAAGCAGAAAGCAACAATATCAAGCTACAATAGCGAGAATGACTAGATATGACAGTCCTGACAATAGATGCTCCTTGAATAGCATTGCACTGACGAGCCAAGACATCGGTGGAGAATCCACATTTGGTCGTGCAGTTGGGGACTCAAGGGCATTTGTTAGAAGGCTTAAATTTACAAGCCAAGACCCGGAAGATGAAGACATAGTACACCTGCTTATCTTAAGGTCAAACTCACCGCCAAAAGAAAGCATACTATCGACGCTCTGATTGATGAAGGAGCTGATTTTAATGTCTTGATCTATGAGGCATGGACCCTACTAGGCCAACGAGAGCTGACACCGACTAATGCAACTCTTAGCCCTTATGGGGGACCTCCACAAGCACTCATAGGGAAGTGCAATATCCTTGCAACAATTGAAACTGAAAGCTTGCCTATCCTATTTCATGTTTCTCCAAATAGTGCTAAATATGGTAAGGAAACCCTCCTGGGAAGACCCTTCACAAAGGACGATCAAATGCGAGGTTGACTATGTAGCACAAAGGGTACACTTGATACTATTGGGTGTGAGGATAGTCACAACCTTTAGCAAGGGTGACCTCATCGAACCTCGAGGGAAAGGCAAGGAAGGTGCTGACGTAACAGTCAAGCCTACTGATGAGAGTAAGGACTTGTTGGAAGAGTTGATACAAGCACAGGTCGAACAACGAGAACCAGTGAGTAAGGCCATGCTTGAAACAAGAAGGTCAAGAGACAATGCCAAGGACGGGCTTTGGACTTACAAATATCGTAGAAGACCCCAAAAGAAGCCCAAGCCTTATAGACGAAGGCATCGATGGAGGGTTAGCACAACGCCGCGATGGATATCCAAAGCGTTGCTACGTGCTCAAGGGTATTACGCAGTAATCGATGGATTTGGGTATCAAAATCTCCTGCTAAACCACCTCTATCAACTGAAGGCGACATTGCATCAAAAGCAACGAAGCACAAGAGGAAATCTAAGAGAAACTCCAGGACTTGAGGCAAGAAACCAAACATGAGTGTTCGGAAGAAAGAGCCTCAGCTTGGCATGCTTAATAAGCGGATGTCATATGTAACCATTGAGCGTGCACAAAGACCACTAGTGCTCAAGGAGATTTTGACTTCCCAAGAGGATAATGAGCACCAGAGGCACAACATTGCTCATGGCAAGGCTGATCGCTCAACAAAGCAAATGGCACAATTGTCTAATAGCCTCAAGCAAATCATTCAGCCAGTGCCAAGTCCTCCTAAGAGTCCTAGATCCCCTACACCCTCTTTTTTCAAACGGACACAGAAAGCATAGTAGCGGTCGTCAAGGGTGGCTGCTCGCTCCAAATCTCTATCTCCATCAAAGCTTCTGAATATCCAAGAAGGGGGACATGACACTAGCCGTGGCTCTCGGCCCAAGGATATGCCTGTGCAACCCAATGTGACCAGATCAACTCATGCTCGATCTACACAAATGAATGCTCAAAGGGCAATGAAAGACGTGACCACTTCCGACAACCCTAGGGACCTGACACGGCAACCCACCAAGAGTAGCCAGCCCACTAGACTAGCCGCTACTACTTCCAATCAGGGATCACAACAGTCACAGCCCTTGGCTATGACAAGGCCCCTTGCGAAATGTGTCCTTAGCAGTTTACCCGTGAAGAGGTGTCGCAACCAACTTCCTTGACAACTCCAGTACTTCCAAAGTGCCTAAAGCTTAGGTTGGAGGAGTTAAACACATGGGAATTGGTTGAAGAGCTAGACTCTCCCAAAAGGGAGATAGTTGTACCCTCAACACCTGGCGAGGCTATTCAGCAGGCCACGGCTATGTCCCATGAGGACACATTAGAGAAAGGAAATGCTGAGGCCCAACCAAGCACATCACCGGTTGACCTAGTCCAGGGTTCTGAGTCATTGAGAGATGCACCTTCACTGACCAAGAAAAAGAAGAGAAACCAGCGAAAACAATAGCAACTATAGATGGTTGTGGACCCCAAGAGCATTGAGACCAGGAGCGCTGGAGAGCTGGGGAATAAAGCATCAAGTCCATCCACCAATGAACCCATTGATGTCTCTCCTAATAGCGGTGAAATCTTAGACACATCCGTGTGCTCTAAAAAATCAAAGCAGCCATTGCCATCAACAGTTGCTTTCAACACTCAATCCACCGACAATAGAACTCGCATCGACCAATCAAGAGTGAATACAACGCTGTCGCAACAGGGTGACAAATCTATACCAGTCACATCCGAGGAGAACCATGACAAAATAGCAGCAAAACCTTAGGAAAAACGCACAATCCCGGAGAGCATAAGCATTTCTAGCGTTGACCAATCTTGCTCATTTAGGCCTGAGCCCCCAGCTACGCTAAAGCCCATGCAAACTCTTAGGACCTTGCATGAGATAGCAATTGAGCAAGCCCTCGTTGAACATAGAAGTGTCACAGAGTGCTTAATTGAGTTGGATGCTAAGCTCAAAGTGTTTGCACGTGTCTATGTCCTGGTAGACATGCGCGCATTCCCTAAAGAGCAGCTCGAAGAATACTTGCCATTTCCCTTATCTTGGGAAGAGCAAGAACATCTTGATGAGCACTATAACAGGCTCCTGTATGAATGCATGCAACTCATCTTTGGCGAGGAAGCCGACAAACTGTGCTTAACTCTCACATTCAATGATGCGCTTTGCCAACCAAATCTCTTAGAGATAGAGCAACTAAAGCGACTATCAGAGGGCCAAGTCAATTTGAACAGCATTGGTGTGAAAACCGTGTTGCAATGGCCGAATTAGGAGCCCAAATCATGATAGTCTCAAAAGAGCGATTTGCCAAATGGCAGTCTCAAAGAGACCCAATCTACGTGGCACCAACTTCCCTTCGAGTGCTGACTACCATTCGGGGTACGGACTTAGCTGTACCTAGCTAAGAGAACTCTCTGTTTGATAAGATTCTCACTGAGAAGGAGTTACATGTTGCCAGTAGACTCAAACAAGGTTCCATGCTACTCGATGTTGCAAAATATCTATCAGTATTGAGTAAGCTGCCACGAGTACTGGATGAGTGTGCCACCCTCCAGTACAATCCAGAGTTCTACAATTGGCTTTTATCCTCATGAAGTGACATGGCTTCATATATATGTATGTAAATAAACAATGACTTTTGTGACCCTGTATAGACACTATCAACACACACAAGCAATAATAGTCAAGCGCAGGGAGAAGAGTTGGGGTCAACAGGCTAAGCTCATTAAGTCCTCCTCTCACCACATATGTAGAAGTTGGGTGACCATTTCCACCTCCAGGCGGAGGGCATGCACCCCTCATTACCACCATTGGGAAGCCCTGACCAACATCTTTGATGGTGTAGACATGGTGCAGTTCCTTTCTATACACCTTTTTCCCTTTCCGGTCTATCCTTTCGAGGATGAGCCCTGCCCCAATCCATGACCACCAGTCCGCGTAACTTAGCATGAGCCAAGATTTGCTAAGGATGGAGGCTGAATGAACATCATCATGGGGGCCATCCCTCTACAACAAGCACTGCATGCCTCACCCCTCCCCTTCTCGTCATATGCGCTTGATTACCCACACTATAATCCCTTACATGCGAATGGTTTTATCCAGTATCAAGGCCTAATCCTTGGTTCGCATCTTGCAGGTCCCCCTACGAGGAAGACATGGAGCACCTAGGGCAACTGGCTTGCAAAGATGCTCTCCGCTATCGACGGGAACATGCAGCACATGCCCCTCCGCCGGTGCGCTATGTGCCTACCCTCAAAAGGTATGCAAAGAAATAAGGACCCAAGCGACACCGCCCCGGACGTAGGCTGAAGAATCCCCAGGTCAGAGGAGTGGAGACTCAAAGAAGTGCACAAGGTGTGGCAACATCGGTCGTACTAGCCCCCAACAGGCGCTCGGGCACCAAGTGGTCAAAGGCTGAAAGGGCTGCTCAAGACAAGGAAGAATTTGATGCCTTGTTCAAAAGCATCTTGGAAATGGTCACGGCCAGAGACTACACCATTCACGTCCCGGCCGACATCTTCCTTGCCCAACCACACAGGAGCCCCTCACTAGCAGACCCTCAGTCGCCTAACCACCCAGACTCACCCCACCTTGTGCAAATCGAGTAGTCCCTACGATACACAAGCAGCTTAACAAGCCATCCCGCCATAACTTTTTGTCTTTTGATGATTAAAGGGGCAGGCTCCCCACTTGTACACACTTCCTTTGCCTATTGTTAATATATGCCACATCTTTAACAAGCACTGAAATAGGCATTGCAATCAGCATCATAGCATCTAAAAAATTATATCTTGACATGATTGCATTTGTTCGTTGTACTTGACGCATGCGACTTGCATATACTCTCATGAAGTGACAAGTGGATGTAGGATGAGACAAGTCTTCGCGCAAACGTGTTCGATGCCCAAGTCACCGCAAGACCACCAACCGCACAAAGAACCGCAACAAAGCCATGTTGCCGAACGCGAAAAATCACCCTTGCGAGTGCCCACATCGCACGAACCAAAGCATGGTCATAGGCTAGGCTCTCTTTTTGGGTCAAACTTTATAGTGAGCTGACGCTGGTTGTTACCTCAATCGTACCAACATCGCAACAATGGCTTCTCTAACAACGAGGATAGGGTACAATCATCACTGTCATATCCATTTCCTGAGCCTTCGAAGCTTGACATTTCCCAACCCATTGAAAGGCTGATAGTCTCAACATATTGCAATGGTTGTACTCAGGAAAAAAAAGAAGAAGAAGAAAAAAAAGAAAAGAAAACAAAAGAATGAAAAGATAAGAAGCACCCACGATCACAACATCGCACCTAGGGGTCCTCAAATTAGGTGCGTCTAGTGACCTTGGTCGGCTGGCTCCGTCCCTAGTCTCCTAGCCCCTAGCATCACCCACAATAGTTCAGGGCACCTCAAGGGCAGGACAGACCTAGGGAGCTTGTCTCGCCTATGGTTAGACCTGTCACCCTGACCCATTCACACAATTCCCTCTGGCACTCTGCCTTATTACCATTGCAATCAATTGTGGTAAGCACTGCACGAATGGCCATGAAAAGTACACTATCCTCATCGCACAGGCCCAATGTCGACCAGTTACCGATAGTGCAGTGTCCCTGTATTCAATTATGCTACGTTGTGCAGTCACAATGCAAAGGAAGTCTCATATACCTTCACGTGTACTTCTTCTCAACATGGACAACTTTACTCCATCCACACATTGTTACGAGAAACTAGCCCGCGGTCTTCTAACTACGTAATATCTAAGTATGCACAAGCAGTCACATAATATCTGCACCGAAGTATATACACAGTTTGGGTCCTCAAGTGCAGGACAATACTCTCAGCTTGCTTAGAGTTCGACCTGTCTTCCAAACTAATTGCACTATGTCTTGTGCACAATAGAGAAGACTAGCACTACCCTTAGGGAGAGACCACCTATGAGAGGTTTTCAATTGCAGGGTACTGAAGACTCCAACGAAGGTGTCATTCGCTCTTCATCAACACTCAACTCTCAATTCCTATCCTTATCACCCTGTAAGCTTGCCATTGTACTCCATCAGTGCAACCCCCCCAAAGAACAGCCCAACCACCAACTCCCATTGCCCTACCACCTACCACTTAACCCACCAACGTGCCATGGCAACCACCGACGCCCTTGCCACCCACGTCTTCGGTGCATGCTAATGCCCGCTACCTACGACGGTGAGTGCCATGGAACTGGCACTCGTCTAGGAGGGGGTAATGTTAACCATTAGACGAACAAGGTGAAAAAACTGAAAAAGCTACAGTAGAAGATAAAGGCCAAGGCAAAAGTGAAACGGAAGACAAAGGCGCACCAAGAAAAATATGGAAGCACAAGAAATGCAGAAAAGTCCTCAATAAAGGAAAAGGGTGCACAAGGAAAAGCACGAATCAATACTTTTGTAAAAGAGCACAAGCGCATCATGGCTTGATTCAAGGAGCGCTGGGCTCTCACCCGTGCAATTTGTAAATGTAGACGGGCGGTGGAAAGGAAGCTAGGAAGATAGAGGGACAATGGAAAAAGGGCTTAGGCCACGGCCGGCCATGTAAAAAAGGGGATGACCGCCCAAAAGGGATTCAGGGTTTTGTATATAAAGTTGAAAAGTGAATGAGAAGCTCATTCTTGTGTGTGGCCAAAAGTGGCTCTCCTCTTCTTCTTCTTCTTCTTCTTGCTTGCTTGCTTGAGCTTGTGCTTGAGAGAGGGAGTGTGAGGGGGTGAGTGTGTAAGGGTGAGGGTGAGGGACCGTGGGGAGGAGAAGCTCTCAAAAGCTAAAGCAGAAGACAAAGGCCAAGGCAAAAGTGAAACGGAAGACGAAGGCGCACCAAGAAAAATATGGAAGCACAAGAAATGCAGAAAAGTCCTAAATGAAGGAAAAGGATGCACAAGAAAAAGCGTGAATCAATACTTTTGTAAAAGAGCACAAGCGCATCATCGTTTAATTCAAGGAGCGCTGGGCTCTCACCTGTGTAATTTGTAAATGTAGAGGGCGATGGAAAGGAAGCTAGGAAGATAGAGGGACAATGGGAAAAGGGCCTAGGCCACAATCGGCCATGTAAAAAAGGGGAAAAGGGGATGACCGCCCAAAAGGGATTTAGGGTTTTGTATATAAAGTTGAAAAGTGAATGAGAAGCTCATTCTTGTGTGTGGCCAAAAGTGGCTCTCCTCTTCTTCTTCTTCTTCTTCTTCTTGCTTGCTTGCTTGAGCTTGTGCTTGAGAGAGGGAGTGTGAGAGTGTGAGGGGGTGAGTGTGTGAGGGTGAGGGACTTTGGGGAGGAGAAGCTCTCCATCTTCTCCTCTCTTCTTCTCTTCTCTTCTCTTCTCTTGTCTTGCTCGCGGCAATGGAGGTTGGAGCGTGGAGCTTGAGGGTGGAGCTTGCTTGAGGCTTGCACTTGGATCGTGGAGCTACCGGAGTGTGCGGGAGAGGAGGTAACTTGATTGGCATGGAGGTAAGCTCACTACACCCGTAGATATGGACGGTGCGTCGGCTATGTGAGAGGTAGCCATTAGTGCTCGGCTTGGAACGCTTGAAACAATAAGCGGTCCGTGGGTCTTGGCAGTTGAGCGAAAGCTCCCATAATAACCAAGACGTTAGAGGCTTGGAATGAATCGAGGAGTCAGTATGAAACACAGAATCAAACAAGGATTTAGAAATTGGAGAAACAACTAGTAGCAGAGAAGTTTGTCGAAGGAGATATATCTGAAGCATTCATTACTCAAATCAAGAATTTGTGTAACCAAATGACTGGTGCTAGGATATAAAAGACTAATGAGGAGCTAGCTTGGAGGTGTATTTGGATTTATCCACCAATTTTTTATGGATTGGTTACTACCTTAAACACGTAAGTGAGGTCCTAAGCTTTGGAATTTGAGGAATTTTGTGTATTACTAATGGAGAAGGAGTTGAAGCTTGAAGCCCGAGAAAGTAGTAGCGGTGGAGATGTTGCATTCTCTACCAATGCGAAAGTCAAAGGTGGTTTCTCTACCAATGGTGATAAAAAGAAGAAGGGTGGTAAGAAAAAGTTTCAAGGAGAGTGCTTCTACTGCAAGGAAAAAGGACATGCAATTGCAAATTGTCGTGTAAAGAAGGTAGATGAAAAGAATGGTATCCTGAAGGAGATAGTCAATACGGTTGAAGTAGAGTTGGAGTTATTCATGGTGACTATTGAGAAAGTGTATTCCTTAGCACAAGAAATATCTAATACTAACTCATTGGGTATTGGATAGTGGCGCAACCCATCACATGACCAACAAGAAAAGTCTATATAGTTCTATGAAGCCATCCATCTGACATTTTAGACTTCATAGAACTATATAGACTTTTCTTGTTGGTCATGTGATGGGTTGCGCCACTATCCAATACCCAATGAGTTAGTATTAGATATTTCTTGTGCTAAGGAATGATGCAAAATGTCATAGAATGAATGATGGTCATAGAACGACGGTTAGGAATGATGCAAAATGTCGTGCTGAGAGCAAGGTACTATTTCCTTTGTTACTGCAAATGGTGAACTCAAGAATGTTTCAAATGTGTTGTATCCAGAGATTAAGAGAAAGTTGCTATCAATTGTTTCTATAATTGATCTCGACCATGAGGTGAGGGTCACTAAGACAGGTGCAAAAATTATCGATAGTGCTAGCAAAGCTGTCGACAAAGGAGAAAGGAGGAACAACCTGTATGAATTAAGTGCTTTTACAGCCACTGTTACTACGGGCATAAGTAAACTTTTGCATGGAAAGATTTAGTCACATTGGTTTTGCAGTGTTGAAGGAGATGCATAAGCAAGGTATGGTTGCTCATCTACCAGTAGTAAACTGAAATGAAGGAACCATATGAAGCTTGTATGATGGGTAAGCAATAGAGAAAGGCATTTCCACAAGAAAGTAAGAATAGCACGAAGGCTCCTCTAGAATTGATGCATACTGACTTGTATAGTAAAATGCCTACAAAAGCCTTAGGAGGATCTTATTTTATAGTGATCGTTGATGACTATAGTAGGAAGATGTGGGTGTACTTCCTTTGTGATGAGGCTCAAGCTTTTGGTAAGTTTAAAGGATGGCTAAAATTTATTGAGAATGAAACATGGCAAAGTGTGAAGAAGTTTAGAGCAAATAATGGTGGCGAGTTCAACTCAAAGGAGTTTGAAGACTTTTGCAAGAGCAAAGGGATTAAGCATCAATTGATGATGCCTCATACACCTTAGCAAAATGGCATTGTTGAATGCTGAAATTGCACCATTGTGGAAATGACAAGGTGCATGCTTAAGGATAAGAGATTTTCTAACTAGTTTTGGATAGAAGCTATTAATACTACAATCTACTTTTTCAATTGGAGTTACACAAAGGCTCTTAAAGGAAAACCTCCTCATGAGGCCTATTCTGGTAAGAAACCATCTATCTGACATTTTAGACATTTTAGATGTGAATGTTATGCACATGTTCCAAAGGATAAGAGAAACAATGTGAATTCGAAAAGCACAAAATGTATCTTCTTAGGTTATAGTGATGAGCATAAGGCTTACAAATTGTATGACCAAGAGGCAAAGAAGATCAACCATATATAATGGAGGAGGAGAATATAAGTTCTTTCACTTTATCATCTAGCAAAGAAGTAGTCCACTATGAACCTATCCCAAGAGCTATCCTTACTCTCAAGGACGAGGAAGAATCATCTTTGGATAATGAGGACAAACTTTACCAATATGCAATCATGCCATTGAAAAATCCATTGTGTGATGGGTGTAGTAGCTTTATGATCACAACAATTTTATGCCTACCACAACTAAGGAAAAGGCGGATGGACCAAGGAGGTAATTGAGAATAGAGAAGCAAAGAAGGGCTTCTGCTCGCATAGTCAATATGGCCTTGTGATGGCTAAGATTATGAGAGAAGTAAATGAGCCATCAAACTTGGAAGATGATCCAGCATGAAAAGCAGCTATCCAAGTTGAGTATGACAACATCACGAGGAATGACACTTGGGAACTAGTAGATCCGCTAGAAAAGAGGAAGATTATTGGTACCAAGTGGGTCTAGAAGGTAAAGTAAAGGGCTGATGGCAGCTTAGAAAACTATAAATCCACACTAGTTGCACATGGATTTTCATAGGTTGAAGGATTTGATTTTCAAGAATCATTTTCTCCAATTGCTAGAATGACTACTATTTGCATAATACTTGTAGTTACCAAATGGATATCAAATCAACATTCTTGAATGATGACCTCAAGGAGGAGGTTATATTGCTCAGCCACCACCAAGATTTGAGCCCCCCCATTCCAAGAACAAAGTTTGTAAGCTGAAGAAGGCATTGTATGGGCTGAAACAAGCCCCTAAAGCATGGCACTATGATAGATAAATTCTTTCTAGGTTTTAATCTCAAAAGATGTACTTCAGATGCTAACTTGTATGTTTACAAGGATAGTGAAAAGTAGTATTGATTATCCTATATGTGGATGATCTTCTTATTATAGATGATTATGAAGATATGATCCATTAGACTCAAAAGACATTGAGCTTTGAGTTTAAAATGATAGACTTGGTCTTGTTGACTATTATTTAGGGATTGAAGTCTGGCAAGTGCCTAGCAAAATCTTCATCTCTCAAAAGAAGTATGCATGGGAGATCTTAAAAGCATTTAGCATGACTGAGTGTAAAGAGATAGCTACACCTATGGAGGTCAATGTAAATTTATCCATTGAGAATACACCAAACTAGTAGGCATTGGGAGATACAAGAGGTTGATTAATAGCCTCATCTACTTGTGTAACACTAGGCCAAATATTAGTTTTTTTGTTGGTGTTTTGAGCAGGTTCTCGAACAAACCCCAAGAAGTCATTGGAGCTGGGATGCGGGTGCTTAAATACTTAAAGAAAACTCTTGACTATGGTATCACACATATAGTTTTGAAAGTGCTCTTATGGAAAACTGTGACAATGATTGGGTAGCTGTGGTATTGTCTTCTACCAAAGCAAAGTACAAGGCAGCTTTCTTTGCTGCATGTGAACAATTACAATTACATCGCTATTGCCAAAACTCCAATTTTTCATTAACACACCAAATATATGGAGATTTAATATCACTATGTGTGTGACTTGATCAAGGATTGGATAGTAGAGCTGGTCTACAGTCTAATTCTATTGTCTAATAGAGGAGAATGGAGCAAATATATTCACCAAAGCTCTTATAAAGGATCTCCTTCAAATTCATCTTTAGATACTTAGTATTGGGGGCCAAGAATTTAGTTCACCTATGGGTAGACATTGAGGGGGGGTGTTAGATATGCTCAATGCCCCACCCTCATAAGGTGCCACCAATGATTCATGGTGCTCTAAGTTGTGAAGGGATGTGAGCCTTGAAGTGAAAGCACAAGTGAGAGCAACAACTATGGTGGAAGGAGCAAGAGCAAGAGAGAGAGACACACACAATGTGGGAACTTCAATAGTCACAATGTGTGATAGGCCTTCCATTTATTAAATGCCACTAAAATAATAAAGAATGAAGTGACAATGATGGGTTCCTACCACTGTCTGTAGTGTGTAGGTGTGGGTATTGTCAGTGTAATAATACATGGATGGCTAGGCAGAGGCGCTTTTACCCCCAACAACCTCCCACATAAAGGCGAATCTGCCTCAATGAGGAGTGAAAAGAAAGAAAAAAAAAACAGTACAACATATACATAGATACAATAGGATGAGGAAAGATGTCATCTCATCCAATGCCCATCAACCTTCTAAGAAAGGTAAAGCGATCTTTATAGAGAGGCTTTTTGTGAGCAAGTCTATAGGATTTTGGTTAGTTGAGATCTTGACAATGTCAACAAACCTGCACTCAATGACCTCATGAATGAAGTGATACCTCACCTCAATGTGTTTCATCTTTGCATGGAAGACCGAATTCTTGGCTAACTAGATAGCACTCATAGAATTCAAATGCAGTGTAGGGATAACATTTGTAATACTAAGGTCAGCAACCAAATGACCCAACCAAATGGCCTCCTTGCAAGCCTCAGTGGCGGCAACATACTTGGCCTCTGTAGAAGAAAGGACTGTGCATTTTTGCACCTTGGACATCCATGAAACAACACCTCCAATAAAAATTAACACATATCCAGAAGTAGACTTCCTACTATCTATATGTCTTGCATAGTCAAAGTCATTGTATCCCATGACACCTATATCTTGACTTCCATAACATATGCACATATCAGCAATGCCCTTCAGGTACCTCATGATACCCTTCACGACATCCCAATGCCTCTTGCTACATGTAGCCATATAACATGCCACAACACCAACTACAAATGCAATATCTGGATAGGTGGCTATTATGGCATACATAAGACTGCCCACTATGGATGCATAGGGAATCTTGGCCATCTCGGTCCTCTGCTCATCTGTCTGTAGACAATCAACCTATGATACCCTCACATGAGAAGGTAATGGATAGCCAATAGGCTTCACATCCTGCATATGGAAGTGCTCAAGGACTTTATGGATATACTCCTTATGTGACAAATAGAGTAGTCCTTGAGACTTGTCATGTGTAATGCACATACCAAGTATATGAGAGAGGCTTGTCCTAGATCTTTCATCTCAAAGCTCTTCTTGAGTTGAGCCTTAAGAGCTTTTAGCTCATCATGAGATTTCCTTGCAAAAAGCATGTCATCCACATAGAGTACCAAAATTAGTAACGAATCATCACGGGCTTTCTTCTGTACAAGCACAGATCCATAGCACTATGGCTATAGCCTTGTGACTGCATGAATACATCAAATTTGTGGTACCATTCCCATGGTGCCTGCTTCGAGCCATAAAGACTCTTCCTCAATCTGCACACTAGGTGTTCCATGCTAGGCTCTGCAAAGCCCTTAGGCTACTTCATGTATATCTCATCATCCAAGTCACCATGTAAGAAAGTTGTCCTGACATCCAAACTAGCTACTTCATGTATATCTCATCATCCAAGTCCCCATGTAAGAAAGTCGTCGTGACATCCAAACTAATACAAGTCAAAGTCAAGCTGTCTAGCCAAGCCAAGACTAAGTGTAGGGTGGTCATCTTAACTACATGAGAGAATACCTCATCAAAGTCAATACCATGCTCCTGCTTAAAACCCTTTGCTACTAATCTAGCCTTGTATGCCGGCTTGGGGTGTCTAGGGATATTTTTCATCTTATACACCCACTTGCAAGAAGGCAAAGCCCTCTTGCCACTAGGAAAGGAAACCAAATCCCATGTACGATTCTTATGCAATGAGTTAATCTCAGATTGCATAACCCTCTCCCAGGAGTGACTGTCACCCTTATGCATAGCCTCATCATAGGTGAGAGGCTCTCTTGCATTTGTAACCAAGACATAATTTATGGAGGTCTCATAATGGTCAGGAGGTCGTCTATCTCTAGTAGAATGCTTCAATGCAAGCTACCGTGCTACCTGTCCAACATCCCGTCTAAAATCCTATCTAACATCATGTTTAACATCCTGGCCATGAGCATCGACTGTTGGTGCAGGTTGCCCAGCTGGTTGTGTTGCAGGAGCAGGGGGGCTTCTCCCAAAAGATAACCCTATATATCTCAACAACTTTCTCAAGTTGCATATGCATTTTGTCCTCATGGAACACAACATCATGATTGTGGATCGCTTTCTGCATGCCTGCGGTGAGTCCCAAAGACATTATCCCATCTCACTTGCATCTCCATAGCCAAGGAAAATTTATTTCACACTTTTAAGATCCAGTTTATTGCATTTTTCCTTGGGCACATGGCAGAAGGCCTCACATCCAAAGACATGCAAATGAGCATATCAGGGAGGCTTTCTTGTCCATACCTCCTCTATAACCTAGAAGTCAATGCCACTGCAAGGCGACCTATTAATGGTATGTACTACAATAGTAACTTCCTTAGCCCAAAAATACAGTGGTAAACTAGCATGGCTAAGCATGCTATGGACCCTCTCCTGGATAGTTCTATTTATGTGCTCAGCCATACCATTTTAGGGAGGGGTGTAAGGGGTGGTCAATTGATGCTTAATACCCTTCTCATCGCAAAACTACTCAAAAGCATGTCACCCTCATTATCTGTCCATAGGCATTTCATTCTATGCCCAAACTGGTTCTCTACTAGAGTAAGCCAACACTAAAAGATTGCCAAGACATCAGATTTCTGCTTTATGGGATAAGCCCAAACCTTACGTGAATAATTGTCAATAAATGTAACAAAGTACTTTGTACCACTTAAGGACTGATAGGGCATGGGTCCACATACGTATGAATGCACAAGAGCTAAAGGCTCATCCATGTGTGGAATACCAAACTTTTTATGTGGATTCCTAGTCTGCCTGCCATATAAATAGTGATCACACGACTCAAAATGCGAGTAATCAAAAGGCGAAAGATATTGCAAAGCACTAAGCACTTTCATTCCCTTAAGAGACATATGCCCAAGATTAGCATGCTATAGAGATACATGTGGGATAGAACCCACTGACAAAACATGGTCAATAGTACTAGATACAACCAAGGGGTAGAGGCTGCCAGTCTTGGCACCTCTTGTGCAAGAACAAGCTTGCTATGAGTTGTCTTCCATGCAGAATCACCAAAGCATATATGATAACCTGCATTATCAAGCTGCCTAGGAGACATAAGGCTTTTAGTCAGTGCAGGTACATGACGTACATTATGCAAAACAAAAGTGCTACTAGAGGAAAAATAGTAGAGTGACATCACCAAGGCCAACAATAGCAAGAGACAGATCATCACCTAAGTGCACAGAATTGGATACACAGTGATATATATGAAACCACTCATAGTAGAGGGTCACATGAAAAGATGCACTTGAATCCAAGAGCCAACACTGTGCATGCATAGACTGAGCCTCATTCAGCTCAGAGACATTACATGAAGAGATTGCTAAGATGTAGTCACCATCAGACTCCTTAGGCTGCATGACATTTATCTTCTCAATCTTTACACTAGACTCAAGCCTTCCATTTTTACACTAGACTCAAGCCTTCCATTTTGAAATTCCTCAATGAAACATCCATATCTATTGAGTCTTACATGCATTCCTTGGTTTGCTACCATTTGACCAACTAATGCTAAGTTCTTAGTGTAAAATATTACACGGCGCAGCGAACAGAATCTGAGAAAGAGATAGAGAGTACACAACAGATAAGAGGAGAATCAGTAAAATTCTTTAACTCCAAACAAATGATACAAAGATGGCTCTGTCCACCCGTGCGCTTCCACTAAATGAAGCTTAGATGGCGATCTAGACAGAAGATAGGTGAAGAGCTTAAGACTAGCTGGAACAACAACTCTGACTGGGTGAAAGATGAGTGTAAGATGGCTGCGAAGGGGTTTAGCTTTTATAGCCCGCGAAGGTCGTTAGGTCAGCCTGCTGACCGACCTACCATATGAGCCTCCACTAGTCGGCCAGGGAATATTCCAGGGAATATTCCCTTTACCATCGGGCCGGGGGCGCTGCCCCCGGACCCCCGCCAGGGGGGCCGCTGGCCCCCCTGGGACCCCCCAGCCAGGGGCCGCTTCCGCGGCCCCCGGACCCCACAATAGGGGCCCCTTTTAACTCCCTTACTACGCAACTCAATGCAATGTGCCTCGAGTTGCTACCAGCTTAACCACTCTGTCTAACCCAAAGATTAGACCCACAATGGTCACCTTTTTGCCATCCGGTCACATAGACCTCATCTGATATACAAGTCAGGACTCAACCAATGTCCGGGCTCACATTTGGCTTCTCCTCATAATGGGGGCCTTACAACTTTGAGCACCATGGATCATTGGTAGCACCTAATGAGGGTGGGGCATTGATCATATCTAACACCCCCCCTCAATGTCCACCCATAGGTGAACTATCTCCTCGGCCCAATGCCGAGTCTCTGAAGATGAACTTGAAGCAGATCCTTCGTAAGTGCTTTGGTGAAGATATCTGCTCCATTCTCCTCTGTTGGACAGTAGACCAATTCCACTATCCCATCCTCCATCAAATCACGCACATAGTGATACTGGATCTCTATATGTTTGGTGCGTGCATGAAACACTGGATTTTTGGCAATGGCGATGCAACTCTGATTGTCACATCTCAGCACAGTTGGTTCTTCATCCTGCACTCCCATATGCCATAGAATCCTTCTCAACCATACGGCCTCACATGCAGCAAAACAAGCTGCCTTGTACTCTGCTTCGGTAGAAGACAATGCCACTGTTGGTTGCTTCTTACTAATCCAAGAGAAAATTCCTGAACCCAAAGAGAAACAATAACCAGAAACTGACTTCCTGGAATCAATGTCTCCTGCCCAATCTGAGTCACAGTTCCCCACAAGAGAAGTTTCGAAACTGTATGTGATACCATAGTCAAGAGTTTTCTTCAAGTATCTGAGCACCCGCATCCCAGCCTTCCAATGACTCTCATGAGGTTTGTTTGAGAACCTGCTCAAAACACCAACAGCAAAACTGATATCTGGTCTGGTGTTACACAAGTAGATTAGACTGCCGACCAACCTCCTATACCTCCCAATGTCTGCTAGTGCTGATGTATCCTCAACGGATAACTTTACATTCACCTCCATAGGTGTAGCTATCTCCTTGCACTCGGTCATGCCAAATGCCTTCAAGATCTCCCATGCATACTTCTTCTGAGAGATGAAGATCTTTCCTGGCTCTTGCCAGACTTCAATCCCCAAACAATAGTGCAGCAAGCCCAAGTCTGTCATTTCAAACTCAAAACTCAAAGCCTTTCGAGTTTGGTTGATCATATCTTCATAGTCACCTGTAATAAGAAGGTCGTCCACATATAGGACAATCACTACAGACTTTTTACCATCCCTGTAAACATACAAGTTAGCATCTGAGGCACATCTTTTGAAGTTTAGGTTTAAAAAGAACCTATCTATCCGCTGGTACCATGCTCTGGGGGCTTGTTTCAGCCCATACAATGCCTTCTTCAGTTTACACACTTTGTTCTCAGAATGGGGGGCCTCAAACCCTGGTGGCTGAGCCACGTACACCTCCTCCTTGAGGTCACCATTTAAGAACGCTGACTTAACATCCATTTGGTACACTGGCCACTTCTTGTGGGCAGCCACTGCAAGTACCGTGCGAATAGTGGTCATTCTGGCAGTTGGGGCAAATGACTCTTGAAAATCAAACCCTTCAACTTGTGAAAATCCTTGGGCAACCAGTCTAGCTTTGTACTTTTCTAAGGTACCATCAGCCTTGTACTTTACCTTCCAGATCCACTTGGTGCCAATAATCTTCCGCTTTGCTGGCCGATCCACTAGCTCCCAAGTGTCATTCTTCATTATGCTGTCATACTCCGCCTGCATAGCAGCCTTCCATGATGGATCTGCAAGTGCTTCTTCTAAGTCAGTTGGCTCCTTTACTTCTCTCATAATCTCAACCATCAAGGCCATGTTGACTATGTGAGCAGAAGCCCTCCTTTGCTCCTCTATTCTCTGAGACCTCCTTGGTCCGTCTGCCTTCTCCTCAACAGATGCAGGCATAGGATTATTGTGGTCATAGAGCTGCTTCACCCAGCGCGGCAATGGCTTTTCCGGTGGGGTGATGTCAGGTTGGTGAACTTTTTCCTCATCATCTGAAGATGATGCTTCCTCCTCCTTAAGGATAGGGATAGCTCTCGGGACAGGTTCATAGTGGACTACTTCTTCGCTTGATGATAAAGTGGAAGACCTTGCCTTCTCCTCCTCCACTGTATGCGGCTCCTCCTTGAACACCACATCACGGCTCGCGATGATCTTCTTTGCCTCTTGGTCATATAACTTGTAAGCCTTCTGCTCATCACTATAACCCAAGAAGATACATTTTCTGCTTTTTGGTTGTAACTTGTTTCTCTTCTCATCTGGAACATGTGCATAACATTCACATCCAAAAATTCTGAAATGTGAAACAGATGGTTTCTTACCAGTGTAAGCCTCATGAGGTGTTTTTCCCTTGAGAGCCTTTGTGTAGCTCCGATTTAGAATGTAGACTGCAGTATTAACAGCTTCAGCCCAAAAATGGTTAGGCAATCCCTTGCCCTTTAGCATGCATCTTGCCATCTCCACAATGGTACGATTCCTGCGTTCCACAACACCATTCTGCTGAGGTGTGTGAGGCGTCGTCAATTGACGCTTGATCCCTTTGCTCTTGCAAAAGCCTTCAAACTCCTTTGAGTTGAACTCACCACCACCATCTGTTCTAAATTTCTTCACACTTTTCCCTGTTTCATTCTCAACAAGTATTAGCCATTCTTTAAACTTACCAAAAGCTTGAGCCTTATCACGAAGGAAGTACACCCACATCTTCCTACTGTAGTCATCGACAATCAACATAAAATAAGAAGATCCCCCCAAGGCCTGTGTAGGCATCTTACCACACAAGTCAGCATGCACCAACTCTAGAGGAGCATGTGCTCTATTCTTGCTTTCTTGTGGAAATGCCTTTCTCTGTTCACATGGTTCCTTCAATTCAGTTATTGTAGGTAGGTGAGCAACCATACCTTGCTTTTGCATCTCCTTCAATACTGCAAATCCGATGTGTCCAAACCTTTCATGCCAAAGCTTACTTGTGCCCACTCCAGCGGTGGCTGTAAGAGCACTTAGCTCATACAGGTTGTTCCTTCTTTCTCCTTTGCCAACAATTGTGCCAGCACTATCAATAATTTCTGCACCTGTCTTCTTGAACCTCACTTCATGACCAAGATCAGTTATGGCAGCAACTGATAAGAGATTTCTCCTGATTTCGGGAACATACAACACATTTGAAAGCTTTTTGACTTCACCATTTGCAGCAACAAAAGAAATAGTACCTGTGCCCGCAGCAGGGCATTTAGCATCATTTCCAACCGTCACAGTGATGGATTCTTGTAGAGGCTGCATAGAACTGTATAGACCTTTCTTGTTGGTCATGTGACGGGAGGCCCCACTATCCAACACCCAAGAGTCAGTGGTAGATTCTTCTTGCGCCGAGGAGCACACTTCCTCAATGGTCGCCATGAATAATTCCAATTCTGCTTCAGCCGTATTGGCTGTCTCTTTCCCTTTAGTTTTAAGGGTACCATTCTTTTCATCTGCCTTCTTGACACGACAATCTGCAATTGCATGTCCTTTCTTCTTACAGTAGAAGCACTCTCCTTGAAACTTCTTCTTGCCGCCCTTTTTCTTTTTGTCACCATCATTTTTGGTGGAGGAAGCACCTTTGCCTTTTGCATTGGCAGAGAATGCAGCATCTCCATTGTTGCTTCCTTCTCGGGCTTTCAGCCTCAACTCCTCCTCCATTAATAATGCACAAAACTCCTCAAAAGTCAAAGCTTGAGGTCTCACCTGAGTATTAAGGGCAGTTACTAGTCCATCAAACTTTTGTGGACAAATCCGAAGACACCTCCGAGCTAGCTCTTCGCTAGTCTTTTGTATCCCAGTGCCAGCCATCTGGTCGCGCAGATTCTTAATCCGAGTGATGAATGCTTCAACCGTCTCTCCTTCAGCAAACTTCTCCGCTGCTAGTTGATTCTCCAAGTTTTGAATCCTTGTTTGGTTTCGTGTTTCATACTGACTCCTTAGTACATTCCAAGCCTCTGACGCTTTGGTTGTATGCTGAATCAGAGTCAAAACACTGTCAGAACAGCTTGTAACTAAGGCACACAATGCATCTGCATTCCTTCGTTTCCAAGCTCGTAGAAGATCTGCATTCGGAGGAATCATCACACTAGGATTTGATGGGTCGGGGGTAGGCTGTGGTTCTGCGTCAGTCCCCAGCACAGTCTCCAGAAGCTCATAAGAATCAAGGATAGTAGTAATTTTGAACTTCCACAAGGTGTAGTTTGTACCATCTAACTTGCCTTCGCTGAAGGTTGGTGGACGAATCCTCAGTGTTTGAATAGCCGGTACAGCAGCACCACCTCCTGCACCGCTTCCTGATGCGCCAGAACTGCTTCCCGGAGTCGACATCGTTTCTCTTTGCTGTTGAAGCCTTTGCCTCTTGCACTCTCTCCGATCTCTAGAGCCCCCTGGGCTCTGATACCATGTAAAATATTACACGGCGCAGCGAACAGAATCTGAGAAAGAGATAGAGAGTACACAACAGATAAGAGGAGAATCAGTAAAATTCTTTAACTCCAAACAAATGATACAAAGATGGCTCTGTCCACCCGTGCGCTTCCACTAAATGAAGCTTAGATGGCGATCTAGACAGAAGATAGGTGAAGAGCTTAAGACTAGCTGGAACAACAACTCTGACTGGGTGAAAGATGAGTGTAAGATGGCTGCGAAGGGGTTTAGCTTTTATAGCCCGCGAAGGTCGTTAGGTCAGCCTGCTGACCGACCTACCATATGAGCCTCCACTAGTCGGCCAGGGAATATTCCAGGGAATATTCCCTTTACCATCGGGCCGGGGGCGCTGCCCCCGGACCCCCGCCAGGGGGGCCGCTGGCCCCCCTGGGACCCCCCAGCCAGGGGCCGCTTCCGCGGCCCCCGGACCCCACAATAGGGGCCCCTTTTAACTCCCTTACTACGCAACTCAATGCAATGTGCCTCGAGTTGCTACCAGCTTAACCACTCTGTCTAACCCAAAGATTAGACCCACAATGGTCACCTTTTTGCCATCCGGTCACATAGACCTCATCTGATATACAAGTCAGGACTCAACCAATGTCCGGGCTCACATTTGGCTTCTCCTCATAATGGGGGCCTTACAACTTTGAGCACCATGGATCATTGGTAGCACCTAATGAGGGTGGGGCATTGATCATATCTAACACTTAGTGATTGTAGGTACATAAAGTACATCCCCAAGCTTATTTTCAACTCCATCTCTAGTGAAAAGTGACACACTATCAATATGAGTGATTTTATGCAAAGTATCATCACCAGTGCCACACATTCTTCATTCTGCATTTGTTGTTTTGTGTCAAACCACTCAACATGATGAGTCACGTGATTTGTAGCCAGTCCAAAAACCAACCATCCTCACTGGGAGGGTGTGTCATGCTCATTAATGCATGTTCCATGGCAAATAAATGGCCTCTAGTAGAGCCACCTCTAGGTCCATAACCTGCACCTCCATAGCCACTTGCATAATGGTTATATTGAGTCCTTCCTTGACCCTAGGCATAGAATTTTTCTTATGATAACATTCCCTTTCAAAATGTCCATACTGCCCACAATAATTACATGCACCATCTCTATGTGGAGGAGTAGATCATCCTCTACCTCTAGAGTAAGCTCTCCCCCTGCCTCTAGGCATGAAACTACCACGACCAAAGGTACCTTGACCACGTGCAAAGCTATCACCACCATGTCCATAAGATGAGCCTCTAGCTCTAGATGGGCTACCACGCCCTCTTTGATGATAAAAGACACTATCTCCACTTGTATTCTTGCTACTGCTAGATGCATTCAAACCCAACTTTATTTCTTCTATAAGTAGCAAGGCAATCAATTCTTCAAAGTTTGGCATAGATCCTTCTCTAACTGAAATAGAGGTATCCAAAGATTTATATGCTGGGTCAAGTCCATTAATTGTGACTGAAATCAAGTCATCATCATCCACTAGTGCATTCATAGATGCAAGATCTTCTGCAACTTGTTTGATCTCTACAACATAGTCACTGAAGTGCGGTTTCCTCTCCATGCTCCATGCAATCTTTGCTTAAGTTGTATCTTCCTTGCCTCCGTACATGTCCCATACATTTTCTCAATGATCTCCCATGCCTCTTTACAAGTGTTTGCCTTTCTGATATGAGGAATCAAAGTCTCTGATATGGATATAGAGATCCAATGCAAAACTTTCCTATTCTTTCCAGTCCAATCCTTGTATGCATTCTTTTGCTCTTTCATGGGCTCCTCAAGAAGCTTTGGACATGCATCATCACCTGTAATGAGGTCCCAAAGACCTCTCCCCATCAGAAAGTTCTCAATTTTGTATGACCATATACTATAGTTGTCCTTGGTCAATTTATCTCAAACAATCTGGGTGATTTGAGCTATGGCTGACATTTTTATGGCTGTAATTTCAGAAAAACTAGCTGTATGTGTTGTCCCAATCAAGCATTTAGCGACATGAACCAATCCACTACCTCAAATGGTCAACTTGAGACAAAAAATGCACCAAAAATAGCCCAAAAATTCATGCAAATTCCCTTCCAAGAAAATGTTGCTGTACATAAGCTCAAATGATGTCATATACATCCATACATGATGTCCATACATCATACATTGATTGTCCAACAAGAAGCATCCAAAACGGAGCTCAAACAGTGCTCATATGACCCAAAAAGCATCAAAATACGGGCTTAAAATCGACCAATTTCCTTATTGTTTTTCTACAAATTTTTGTGCCAAAAAAAGTCCCAATCAAGTTGAAGCTAAATAAATTTTCTTGGAATTTTTCTGCAATTTTTTGGCTTCCAAAATGGCACCCGAAAAAGGCATGAAATCGACCTTCTAGGTCTTCAAAACAACTAGTTCAACTCAGTAACAATGTGAACTCTCCAATTGTGAACCAGTTTAGAAAATAACCAGTTCATGGGCTTTGCAATATGAACACAATTCCACCAAATAACTAGTTCACCACTGACCAATATGAACGTGGCTTAAGTTAAATGTTTCTTTTTAAGCCTTAGTGGATAAGGCTTTTAAGCCTTATGAAAGAAGGAAGAAAAGTGTGATCAGTCGCCAGCTGTATTTGGTGCCGTTTTCCAGAGACACCCCGCGGCACACACTCGAGATAGTCGACCTGGTGAAGAACGTCCTCTTGTCCTCAACCCCATATTGTGGAGCTTCAAGCTCTCACTTCAGAGCTTTAAGCTCTCTCAATTAAGTGAAAGATTTTCTCTCTTTTTTCTTCTCCATCACACACACTGAAAAAAATATATGGGTTCCTCTTCCTCATTTCCATCCTCATTTGGTTTACCAAATGCATCTAGTGTGGACTCAAATTGCCTCCAAATCTGAGCTTTAGCAGCTCATCCAATGCATAAACCTGTTGCGGGTGATTTAGATAGGAATTTGTACTTGATTTTAATGGCGGATAGCAAGCATTCAAGCCGATGTAGGCCTGGATCTGGTGAGCTCCTCACTCCAATCTTTTATTCCCGTGCTTATGCTTTGATACCAATAGAAAAATAAATGAGAGACTCAATGGAGATGCCCAACGGAAGGTGGTTGAGACACGGATATGGAGGCTCAAGCCTTTTCCATTCTCCTCTTCTTCATCCTCATACTCTCTTCACTTCTATCCACTTTTCCAAGTCACTCTCAAAGAGATAGACACTTTGGCCTTTAGGACATTTTACACAGCCTCTCACCACTTACTTAATACAACCATAGGATAAGGCTTAGGCTATGCCTTATTTCTCAACAGGAGGCAAAGGAGACTCTTAAAGCGTATCTTGATTCCTAGGATGATTAACACAAATGGTAAGAAATTGGACTGCTTTCCTCCCATCCTTGCTTCTAACTCTTGTATAAGTAGAATCATCATCGAGCACCTTTGTTTCCATACACACTCTTGTAATATAAGGCTATCCCAAAATCACTATATATAAGAAACTATCTTGCACAAAGAAGCGTTGATCTTCTTGTACATCACTAATCATTAGTTTTACATTAGGATACTCAATGTAGAGCTCCCTTGAAGAATTATTTGCACCCCTCATACACCAACCATGATCAGTGTCCACAAGCCATGCACCATTCTCATACATTCCATGCTCAATGACATTAATCTTGGGCTTGTGGTCAAGCAAAGCAACACAAGGAGTTTCATGCTCCCCTATTTTCACTACTGTTTAAGTGGTAGCCCTTGCCCAGGGATTCCTTGTGTAATGACTCCGATAAATAAATCTTGGAGTCTCTTCTCCATATTGTTGCATTTGCCTTACTCCACCATGCATATTGTTGCAAGACACTGCATTTTCACCCACTTTCTTCTCTTTTCCACACGTTGCCGACCGATTAGCAGCATCCTCCATTGATAAACCAACACTTACATCATGCTCATACTCAGCTTGGATGCCCAACAAACCAGTTTTCTCTTCAAATTGCAGCAATGCACTAGTGGTATCACCAAAAGACAAATGATTCCTCTTAATTATGTCAATGATTTCATCATGAAATTCCCATTTGGCAATGCCAAGCACCTCTCCCAAGGTGAATTCCACCGAACTGTTTAAAATCCATTCTTCAAGAACCTTCTTCAAATTTGTGGCTATCTCAATATCAAACTGTAGCCTATATCTTGACTGCTTGCTCTTCTTTTTGCCCTTTTGTTTGCTATCCTATTTTTGCTCCTACCCAAGCTCTTCCATAATATGATTGGGAGGTGTCTAATTAGCAGCTTTAGGCTGATTCACACTTCTTATTGTCATCTCTCTTAGATGTCCTGCATTATCTTAATCTCTCTTTCGTTTCTCTTCCAGAAGTACATCCATGCTTTGCACTTTTGCTAAATGTGCATACACTGAATATGCATCTACCGGTGATTCCCAGTGAGTCATGCCATGAATGTCTTGTCTTGCATGCGACATGTCACTACTAGTAGCTTTCCTCTTTTCAGCTATATACAAAGCATGTGTCCAATGTAGCCTTTGGACAACTAGGCATTCTATCCAACTATAGATCAAAAGTAGTAGCATCTAAACTGCATAAGCATTTTGGAAAGCCATGTCTTCCAACAACTTTTGCATACCTCTCTTTCCAAAATTCGAAGAAAAAAGCAATCCTATTTCTTATGCATGGATCTTGCCATCTTTCCAAAACATAAGTTGGCGTGCCAAGGCCTCCTGATAAGCAACACAATCCTTTTTTTCATGCTGCAAACTATCACACCACGTACATCTTTTACTTGGTTTAGGGGGTGCTACCTGTCCCATTTCCTCTTGTCCTTTCTTATCCAAATTTGCAATCTTCAACTGAAGATATTGCATTCATCTAACGTACCTTCCCTAACAGTGGGAACAAGAGGTGCAGCCATAGGGTTAGTTATAGAAGCAGGTTGCTTACTGGATACATCAACTATTTTGCCTGTAATAGAGGGAAAACTAGATGCATGTAGCCTTTTTCTTCTTCTATGCTTTTTCACCAGTGCAGTAACAACATCCTTAACATGCATTCACTCTATTTTAATCCATGTCTTTGTAGTCTGATCCTCTAACAAATCATTAAGCTTCTCTTGAAGCTCAAGATCTGCTGCTTGTAGAAGCAATTCAAAATTTTGACTTGCAAGACCTTGCTATTCTACAAGATCTAATTGCTCATACTGACTTTTAAATTCTCTAAATAACTTTGTAGCTACAAGACCCTTAGTGGGTTTTAGAACCCACTCTTGGAAAGTTTTGCGGGTCATCAAACTAATGTCTTCAATGTAAAATTCTTCATAGAGTGTCTTCTTGACAGCTTCCTAGTCAGCATCTTGCATCTATAATTTAGTAACTCAAGCTTTCAATTCATGTATAGTGACCCATATAAAATATTGGCTCCATGCAAGTTGAGACACCTCAAAGAATTCCATCTTTTGAGCATAGGTATGTAAATATGTAGATATATTCGTGCTATTAAACAACTTCATCTCAAGCTCTATTGCATTTAGAGCATTTATCATAATAGTTTTTGTTTGAGCAGAAGCATGCATCACCTATCATTGTTGTTGTACCTGCATAAGCATGCTTATATTCTACTCTAACTATTGCAAAATATCACTAGAAATTGTGCTTGAAGGTTTTCCCATCTTGCCTTTCCTTTCAATGACCTTTCACGTCGGGTTCACTAATGTCAGAGTGGTTTTAGTTGAAATGTCATATCCACTGGGGGATCAAAGAGAGAAGGAAGTAGAGAATAGGAGATAGAAGAGAATAAAAAAAATAGGAAGGAAATTCAAATGGATCCCAAGAATGTTGGAAATCAAGTTCTCTTCAAGACATGTCCATACATCATGAATCAATCATAAAACCTTCTGCCAAGTCTGCCAAAGTATTTATACAATTTAAAGACAAAGCTCAATGATTCAGACTACTCTACATGTATTACATGTAAAATCTACTGTACATCTAAGACAAAGAGTCCAAACAATCCAAATGTCAATAAGTTTGGATGATTTCTTGGTAGTAGGAGAAGCCCAAATACTTCTCCTAGGAGCACTATTTATTGATAGAATCTAAGAAGGGAAACAAAATCCTTGTATGGAACTCCAAATACACTTCAGTCACCTTGTGTATTCTTGGTTATTATAGTAGTCATAAGCTTATCATTTGATGGCTAAAATCCAAGTCAAATGGTTATTGGATTATCTAGTTAATGTCTACTACTACTCAGAAGCAATCTCCAAGCATTTGATCTCTTGGAGCTCCCTGTTGTATAAAAAAATGTCACCAAATACCAGCTTCTACTCTACTTCTTAGACAACAAATTTGATGGATCCATTAGCTTTGAAAGGGGGATAAAACCCTAGGACACATGCTCGAAATTCTCATGGGTTGATCATTCTCCTTCTTCACCATCCGAAGTGCTATTTGCTACCTAAAAACTGTGATCACACACTAAGTGAATTCGAAAGCCCTTCCATTTTTATGAGATTTTCCAAAACTGGATAAAACGCCACTTTCTTTTTTGCACGTCCTCCTATTCTAGAAGTTTACTACACCTTTTAAGGACATTTACAAGAAATAATGGCCAAAATATAAAAAATATGCTAAAATGATCCAAAAATCTTGTATTTTTGAACCATCCATACTATGGACACTAACATGAATGACTAATATGACATTGAATCTCTAGATTAATAAGAAAGCCAGATGATGACATACTCCAAGGTTTTTCACATTATGTCCATGTAGCAGCACGACAACACTATATTGATGCTTAAGAGGCAAGTTTGTGATACTCGATTGAAGTATTGGATGCTTAGGAAAGATTCTTGCATTGATTAGATCTTGTTTAGCTCAACACTTGGAAGGCTTATTGCTATTATACCCTATGGGCAACAAGCATACACAATGAATACTTATGTATTTGATGCCTACATGCTTTCGGCATATGCCATATGGTTGTATTGATGTTGATACATATGCACGGATATACTTATGTTGATCCTTGATACTAAGCTTAGATATTTACATACTTGAATAGGCTACTTACTTTGGAGCTTTATCAATTACAAGCTTAATCAATTCTATTATGCATATGCTTCTGGATGTACATTTGATGCTTCTTGAGTTCCCTGATACTATGGCACTTATGCCTTAAGCTTTCATTGCTCTCTTTGCTATTCTAGATTTTATTCTAATGAGAGTACTTTGACATTTTCATATAGAGCTTGGCTTATAATAGTGGATGGATCTATATTTGACTTGTTAGCTCTAGATGCATGCTTGGTTATTTACTTGAGCTTCACAATTCATATGCAGTGAGAGTTGTAAAGTGCTAGAGGATCTATGTTGCTTTTGGAGATCTTTTATGCATAATTGTCTTATGTACATGCTACTTTTTTGCATCTATGCACATGACATCTTTGGGTCTCTAACTCTTGTCCCCTTGAGAGATTTAGGCGTGGATTTGACTATGTGTTGTGGGGAGCTATCTTGTTATAAAGAGACCACGACTCGTGATGATAAACTTATGTGGAAGCTAGCTATACAATCTAAAATGGATTCCATTATGAAGAACCAGACTTGGGAGTTGGTTCCTTTGCTAACATGCAAGTAGATTAATAAGTTGAAGGTTACAAGTAATACTAAACATGTGGTCTTTGATGAGATCTTTTCACCTATGTTGATATTCACTACTCTTCACATTATGCTTGCCTTGGTGGCTAAGGATAACATGGACCTTGTACAATTGGACATCAAGACAACATTTATGTATAATGACCTTCATGATGAGATCTATATACGATAGCCAGAGGGTTTTGTGTAACATGGCAAAGAAAAGCTTATCTGCAAGCTAAAAACATTAAGAAAAAAATGAACTAAAAAATGGGCCCTTAAACATATTATATTTAGAATTGAATTATTGATAGTTGTCATAAAGCTATCCTATGATATAGGCAAGGAAACACAACAAAAACATTTCCTTAGCCTCATCTTTAAACTTCAGCTTTTGAACCTACATCTAATTGAATATGATTTTGAATTTCTTAAGGTGGGAAGAAATAGTAGTTCCCCCCTTCATCTACAACTCAACTTTTTTGTGAGACACACCTTATTATAGATAGTTTTCTTATTGGAAGTTTCACATAGCTTTTTTGATAAGTCATGTGTACTAATCTCCTTCACAAATTGTAAAATATATAGATTTTTCCAAGTCTAGCCTAATAGTGGATTTAGTCAATGCATCAAGCTACAATTACACTTCTTTATACATGTCTATTGGTTTTGTATTTATACCTCTTATGGGTCTCTATTACTTCCTCTAAATAAGGATGTCTTGGATCTAGTCCTTTCACAAATTGAAGTTGGTACCATCAAACTTCCTAATATTATATAATTCCCTATCCATTGCAATCAATGAAGTCATTTGTACAAAACAACAACGAATTGTCAAGTAACAATAACTAAAAATTCAACAAATTGTACCATCAAACTCATAGAATTTTTGCAACACTTGCTCAAGTAATATGAAGATTCTCATTAATAAAATGAGAGTTTATAAAATATGTGTGATTTTATTACATTAATTTTCAAAAAATCAAATCAAATAACCTTCTCTATTTGAATATAATGATTTGGTAAAATTATTGTGATTTTATTTACATTATTTTGCATATAAGTCAATCAAATATCATTCTTTTTTTTTCGCTTCCATATATTTCCTTTTCCTTCACATCCCTCTCATGTTGCTCCACCTATCCCATCCATCTTTTCCATTGAGCCCCTTCAAATCTTTTTGTTCTCCTTTCCATCCTTTCTAGCATCCCTATTGCTTAACCTTTCTACTGTATATGATTTATCCTATCTACCTCTTCATTGTTCCACTTTGATTCCATTATCTCAATCCACTAGCTACATAAATCTTCCTCCTCAATCAGTCTTGGATACTACTTGGTTCCACAATGACATACTTCATTGCTAGCATTGGACTTTGCAAGTTTCATTAACAAGATCAGTTTTTAATTGTCCTATCATTCCAAGGTCATGGGAGAATTTGCCAATATGTTTGAATTCTTATCTCCGATTTTCTCGAGTACATGTCCAGTCAAAATATGTATTTGTATGATTTTTTGCATGTTTTTGTTGGTACTTGGCTTTTATGCAGCAACATTTACACTTGAATGCTTGGAAGTTTATCCCTCCTTTGATTATTAATCATATAAGGATGTGATTGCAGCTCAAATGGAAATATTGTACTATTTTGCATAGGCATTTCCTACTAGATTTATCATCTTGATAGGGAGCATGTGTTGCCTACAATTTCTTCAAAAGCTCCTATTTATTTTGTGGATGAGAGGATAGCAATGGAGAAACTAAAGCTTACAATGAGGTTTAAGAATAAATATTTACACCTTAGCAAGTTAGTGGACTAGCTTTATTGTATCTCAAATTTTAATGATACTATCTTTTTGACCTCCATTTTTGGGGCTTTGCCATTCAAACTACAATATTGTCTCATGTATATGTGAGTTATCGTGTTTATGTGGATGTTTTGTGTGTGTGTGAGTATATGTATTATCTTCATCATGTGGTTGAAGAGGATGTATTGTTGCAGTTAAAGCTGATTCAACTAGGTGTGGTTAATGCTACATTAGCTAATTGGAAGATGGATGTGTAGATGTAAGAAAACTCTTATATCCTTTACATGTTTACTTAATTTATTTTGTTTATTAATGAAATGATTTATGGAGTTTTTGGTTTTTCTTCCATTTATGGTTTTAGATCTAAATTATTTATGAAGATTGAATGGGATTATGGTTGTGTCTGAGAAAGTTGATTGAGTTCAATTGAAGATGATTAGCTCTTTGAGTTGTATTCTATTTTTTAAAGCTTGCAAGGATGCTCCCTAGTTTAAGTGTAGGGATATATTGAGGGTGAAAAAGGTTGTACTTTTGGCTTTTTAAAATTGGTTTTTTGGTGTTGATTGGTTGTTTTAGTGTTTTATTTGTTAGATTTGGTTGGTTTTGGAAGTGTTTTAGAGAGTTTTGATTGTGGTTGAGAATGTTTGGTTAGTTTATGATGGTTTTTTTTTTTTTTGAGTTGTGATGTGTTGATAGGTTTTGTTGATGGCTTGATTGGTTTTGGTGTTCTGCTTGTGTATGTGAGGTTCAAGCAAGAGAGAGAAAGATAGTATGTAAGAACTCCAATAGTCATAATGTGTGGCATACCTTCCCTTATTCTATTGTCATATTTAGAAAGAATAAAGAATAAAGTAATAGTGACAGGCAACTAACCCTTGTAGCATATAGATGCGTGGATAGTAAGTACAAGTAAATGTAGGTGGCTAGGCACAAGTGGCCTTTAACCCCCAACAATTTGCAACAATCCTACATGCATAGTAACAAGGCCAACAATCCATTTATAATGCATGCATACATGATATGTAGGGTATACCTCATTTCTATGCCGCATTGAAGAGTACATTTGGCACTCTCTATAAAACTCTACAAAATTTGATACATCCATGTCAATTTTGTTCCACTTGTAGCGCTCTTTAATCTTTTCAAATGTGTCTTTTACTCCTCTGTGTCCTACCCACAAGCCTTCATGGAAATCCTTCATAAGCTTAACTTGTGTATCTTTGTTATAGACTACCCTCAATGGTGATCCTCTTCTTCTTTGGATACTTCCATAAGAAACCATCTTTTATGGCATGGGTACATAATTTTGCTTTCTCACCTACATTAGAAATAGGAGATCTCTCTATTTACGGTCCATAAGTAGCAATACTTACGATTGCATATGCATTTTGCATTGCAAGATCTTCAAGAATATTCTACATACCAATACATTGACTAGCTCTAGCTTCTCTACATAGAAGTGAAGAAGCCTAGAAATAATTTTGTCACTCTCAAATTTCTTTATCTCTACAATCACTTCTTACAAAGCCTTGGTAATAGCCTCTTCATGTTTAATCAACTCATGAGTCCTAATGAAATCTCTAGTATTTGTTGTCTTGACAACAAATTCAACTTCAATAGGTTCTTTGATCTTGTAGACTTTGAGGTAGGCCTTTCATGTCTAGGGATTGGAAAGATCTAGGTCTAAATCCAACAAGGATCAATGAAAAGAGATGATATATAGAAGAAAGTAATACTAGAGCAATAAATCTTGAATATATTGTAGAACATAAGAAATAGACAAACCCAACAAGACATTATATTACTCTTGAAGACTTTGTACAACTACAACAAATCTATTCAAGTAAAATATACTTTGCCTAAGATAAAACCGTAAGCAAACTCTGTCTAAGATAATAGCTCAACACCACTCTTTTATCTTGAAAGAAACTTACCACAATAAATACAAAGGAAACACTTTGAAATACTATAGAATACTCTTGCCAAAATATCCCAAATATGCATAAAAAAACTTGGAACCACTTCAGACTCTTTCGTTGGTAAAACTCTATGGGATCACTTCAATTATAGCCACACAAACTTTTAGCCCTTAGCTATAGTAGTACGTAAAGGTATCTTTAGATCTATCCCAAAAATAATATCTTACAAGTAGGCCTTTTTAGGCTAAAGGCACATGTAAAGAGGTAGAATCACTTGTCGTCTAGTTCAATCCCATTAATCATAATAGTGAATCACTTATTTATTTGCTCAGCCATGTTATAATGGCTCATACCTCTACTTATGACAATTTGTAGCAATCCAAGCCTGCTTTTCACTGTTGCTTTTTATGATTTTTGCCTTACAAAATCTTATTGCTTACTTTCCTATATTCCTTTCCTTTTGTGCCAGGATGTAACTTATTTCAACCATTACTTTTACATAAAAACTCAAAATAGGGTCATTAGGGTACTCAAATCAAAGTAAATATATTTGGAACATGAGCAAAATTGTAAAAATCCTCTCAAAAAAGTTGAAAATGTAGTTTTTTTGTAAACATGCACTCTTTAATATTTTTTGTATCGGAAGAATTGCACCACTCAAAATGAGTCCTCTCACAATTGCACCACTCAAAATGAGTCCTCTCACACTAGTAGTGATCTCTAACAACTTAATTTCATTCACTTACATATTTGGCATATGAAGTGATACTTTACATTGTGTCATACACTAGCTTACTCTTGGTAGGTTGCATAAATCATTGAATAACTCATCCTATAGGCACACATTGAAATCTTATAACATTGAAGAACCTATTTGTTTTCACACTATAGTGTCTTGACAATGATTGGAATTGTGATGAAGCAAAGGTCTTAACAAGGCTTTCATGTTATTTTGGTTTTAGGATCACTACTCAGATCATCACTATATTAAGACCTTCACTCATTTTATAATTATCACTTGCCTTTGAAGTTTATCACACACACACACACACACACACACACACACACACACACACACACACACACACACACACACACACACACACACACACACACACACACACACACACACACACACACACACACACACACACACACACACACACACACACACACACACACACACACACACACACACACACACACACACACACACACACACACACACACACACACACACACACACACACACACACACACACACACGACATATCGAGACTTGGGGACCTTGAGAAGTACTAACTTAGCTTCTTGAAACTCAACTTGGTGGGGATAAAATTGGCTACTTTAGTGAGCCTATCAACTACCACATAAATGATGCAATGGCTGTAATAATCCACCCGACTTAAGGTTGCTATCCTTATTTTACTAATAAGGCACACATTGAGACACAAATTCCTTAACATCTTTTCATAGGCATGTTCAATAAAAGCTCTTTGAGATGTGATCATTTGTTTTAAACACCCCTAGGTGACTAACAATTGGCAAAGAATGCATCACTTCTAGGATCCGTTGTGTGAAAGAGGAGGTGTGGGGAATTACAATCTGACTATGTGTACAAATGAGACCATTTTTGAGTTGATATGGGGAGTGCTTGTCCATAGTGCCCTACTGTAATTTTTGAAAGATAGGACTGATTTAACATTGAGAAAGTAGGCCTCTTGAAGTTCCTATAAAGTTTTGTGAATCGATGAGATTTTGCATGCCCACATAAGGAAGAGTGACTTAGCTACCACATTGTCCTTCCCATGGGTATGAGTGATCTCAAAATCATAGTTTTGTAAAGTTGCTACTCACCTCCTTTGCTTAGGAGTCAAATTAGGCTGTGTCAAGAAGTACTTGAGAACCTGATGGTCACTTTTCACCTTAAATATGCTTCCATATAGACAATGGTGTCACTTTTTAATAGCATGAATGATTGCCAACATCTCTTGATCATAATAGGTAGTTGCCTCTCTTTTTCATCAAATTTGTGGCTCTCAAAGGCTATAACATCATGTTCTTGCAAAAAAATAAGCACAATACCCCTTCCACTAGCATTACACTATTTAGCGAATTCTTTTGTAAAGTTAGATACACAAGAATGGGGGATGAAGTAAGAAATTCTTTTAGCTACAGTTGGAAGCTGTGATTAGCCAGAGCATAAAAAAAAGAGCCTCTTTCAGCCTATCTGTTAATGGTGCTGCAATGGTAGCATAATGGCAAATAAACCTTTGATGAAAGGAGGAAAGACCAAGAAACCCACGTAAAGATGTAGTATTACAGGGTTTGGACCAATCATGGATACATTGCACCTTCTTGGGGTTCACTTAGATCTCCTTTTCTCTCACAATATGGCCCAAATACTCAACCTCACTGTGCATGATAATACATTTGCTTTCCTTGGAAAAAAATCTATGCTCATGTAATACATCAAATACTTGCCATTCATGCTATAGGTGCTCTCTCAATGTCCTGTTGTAGATGAGTATATCATCAAAAAGACAATCACAAATTCAAAAAGGAAGGGATGCAATATCTTTTTCATAAGACTATGAAAAGTGGCACGGGCGTTTGTTAGCCCAAATGGCATGACAAGAAAGTCTTGAATGCTATTTTGATTTCATCTCCTGCCCTTATGTATATTTGATGATAGCTGGGACCTAAGGTCTATCTTAATGAAGTAGCGGCAGGCTCCCTTGAGCTCATCCAGTAAATCATCAATTCTAGGTATGGGGTACCTATTCTTGAGTGTAATCTTATTAAGGTCACAATAATCAATACACATCCTCAAGGAGCCATCCTTCTTCTTGACCAATAGGACAAGAGATGCATAGGGGGAAGATCTAGGCTTGATAAACCCCATCTCAATGAGTTTCTTAACTTGCTTGGTAACTTCCTTGCCCTCACACTTAGAGAGCCTATAAGGTGGCTTGTTGACTGGTTTTGAGTGGGGTTCCAAGTTAATAGGATGATCCACTTGGGGTTCCAGGTTAATAGGATGATCCACTTGCCTTTTTGGTGGGATAGCTATAGGTGATCGCTGAAAGAGGTCATTATATTCATCCAAAAGGTCTTTCAAGGCTGCATCCTTGGTCAAATTAATGGATTGATATGAAACATCCTTGTTTAAATGCAAGACAAAGATTTGTGAGAATCTCCTAAACTCCCATTTCAATTGCTTTACTGTAATCAACTAAAAATTTGCATTATCCTTGATCCCCTCTAAGTGTATAAGTTGTCCATGCATCACAAATTCCATGTACTGGTGAGAGAAATCCATGGCAATTTAAACCAATCATTTCAGCCATCCACTGCCCAAGACAGCATCAATGGGTCCCATATCAAGTGTGATCAAGTCCACAATTGCCTCATAATTTGCAGCCAAGCTGAGTGGTACCTTAGAGTATATATGAGTGTTGATTTCCTCATTGACATTAGCAACTTGCACCTTAAGGGGCTGCTATAATTTTGTGGGAAAGCATCTCAAATGGCCAAGGGCTGATTTATTTACAAAGCTATGCATGCTACCACTATCAACAATAATAAATACATGCTTCCCATTTATGTTTCCTTGTATGCATTGTGTACTTGGGTTTCTAGAGCCTGACATGCATTGTATACTTGGATTTCTAGAGCCTGTCCATGCATCCATAGATATGGAGCAAATGGAAGTAGTAGCACGTGGGGGTGTCATATGATTAGTCCCATCCATCTCATGAGAAAGACAACCATCGGGGTCAAAGGGAAATCCTTTTGAGGAGTCAAAGAACTATTCATGGTCAAGGTCCTCCTCATAATTAGTATTTTTAGCATGGGGCATAGGAGACATAGCATTCGGGTCCTCATCCTCATGTTCATAATCTTCCAAGACATACATGTTGTGAAACTTGACAATGGCTATCCTATAAGGGCATTGAGAAGCATGATCAACTGTATATTTGTCCCCACATCTGAAACATAAACCTTTAGCTTTTCTTTCCTTAACCACTTTTGATGGGATAAATTTTTGACCACTTGGGACTGGTGCATTATGTGGCCTGTTTTCAACATACTTAGTGTCTCTCTTTGGGGTGGTTGTTGTCCCAAAATTTCCCTATTTTCTATCAACATTGAGTGTTGTGATAAATCCCACCATATTGGCCAGCCGTATGGGGCTATTTGCTATCCAAAACTAGGCTGTAACTTGTCACTCTTGCAGTACTTTCGGCCATATCTTTTAGCCAACTCTATGGCCTCAAACAAGTTGGATGGCTTTTGAGCCATTTCATCAAGTGAAAGGCTTGGCTCCAACCCACAAATATACTTATCCAACTTGGCATCATCACTAACAACCTCTACATACATTGTCAAGTTCATGAACTGATTTTTATACTCTTGTACAATAAGATTACGCTGATCAAGTTGGTATCATCTTCTTGTTAAATGTCCTTTTCTACCGGGGAAACAAATGCTTGCACCATATGCATCTTAAAGTCATCCCAATCATGTAATTGCTTGATTTTTCCTTTGTATATAATGCCACCATGTATGGGCAAAGGCTTCTAAATGAAGAGAGGTGAAAATGATATTTTCCTCATTCATGTGTGGGTAGATGTGAAAATAAGCCTCTAGCTTAGAGGTCCACTCTTCCAAGTCAATCGAGGATGGGGATTGTCCATTAAACTTGGTAAAAATGATTTTATCGTATAGCTCATTAGTGCCTTGCTGTCCATACATTGCATGTGGTCCATGGTGCCTATGCACATGCTGTCCATGAGGGCCATGCTAGCCAAATGTTCCATAAGGGCCTTGCTGACGATGATTACCATGTGGGGCATGCTACCCATACATTCCATGTTGCCCCAACCAAACATTAGGGCCTTGCTGCCCAAAAGTACCATGTGCATGCTGCCCATGAGTGCCATGCATGCCGTGTTGTCATAAGTACCTTGTGGAGTATGATATCCATGATTTTAGGTAGGCATTTTGTGTCAACTAAACATTAGGGCCTTGCTTCCCAAAAATACCATATGCATGTCACCCATGAGTACCGTGCATGGCATGCTATCCATACGTACCTTATGGAGTGTGCTATCCATGATTTTAGGTAGGCACCTAGCTACCATTTCTAGTGGCTGGCCATCCTAAGGAATGGCTGTATAGATTAGCAATGGGGGATGGAAGGATAGGCGCACGATGCCTTGAGGCCTCACTCATCTCATAGGTCTTGAAGAAAATACCGCACATCCCAATAATGCCTTGCTGGCCATGCATGGTCTCTAAGGGAGGGGGTTGGTTGGCCTCAAGATTGGACCGATGCTCCTTTTCTTGCATTGATGGGGCTATCAATGTCAAGATGAGAGTGGTCATTTGCTCCATTAGCCTAATCATCGTGGCCATCATCTCTCTATGTCTCTCAGCTTGATGATTCTCATGTTGGCACAATGTGTGATTAAGCATAGAGTAATGGTCCAATTCAGGGGTCATTTCTTCACCCATCTCCTCATTCTCCTATTGGGTAGAGTTAGGGTCATTGATTGATGCTCAAGAATCCTTGATTTCATGTTGAATCTCCTCCTGGGCCTTTGCCTTACCTCTTTGTGTTGCCAGGTTGAGTGTTTTCCAAACAGACCCTCCAGTACAAAATCTAAGATATCTTTAGTTGGGAAGCTTTGATTGAGGAATTTTCTAATTGAAAAAGGAGGGGAGAGTCCCTTCTACAAGATTATGCAAAAAAATTTATGGGAATTTTTTTTTAGAATTGGCTATGAACAACTTTCTGTGGCTATACAGAAGGGGATTGCAAGCTTATCCCACAGGACCACTACACAGAAAAGTGGCTGTAACTCTCCAGTGGGAGACCTCATTGGGGAGAATTTTAGCTCTAGTAAAAGGGGACAAATCCCTCTTAAAAATAAGCTATGGGGTTTTAGCTCAATCGTCCAATTCCTTTTTGTTGTAATAGGTTATTTGGAGCAGTCCTAGAATGCATGTACCCTGTCTCACAGTCTGACTGTCTTGGTCCAAATCAACATTGTTTGACCTCTTTATGATACAAAAGACTTAGTAAATTGACTATAACATATATGTAACGTTTGGAGCATACCATAGCATCCATAAATGATTTGTGATTGCCTGCAATGATTTGGCAAACTCAATAAGAGTCCCAAGTATCACATATTCAATTCATTGCCAATACATGTGTGGCATACATCCCATAAACATTTCCAACGTTCTTCCAATGGTCTTCAGGGTAGGGATGGATTGTAGCTACACTTGCAAACAAATTCTTGGACTTTTAGACTTGAGGGGTATGAAAAGTTCCACCTTTCTTGGCATCGGCCCTTGATTACATTAGCCAGAAGAGACATGGCATGATCATTCTAAGCTAATCAACTAGCATGAAATGTATATTTTGGAGATAAACTTTTAGCTTTGATGAGATCCAGGGTATAATAGAAAATGTGGATGGCGAAGGGTGTTACCTCAACGATTCAATGAGTCATTGAATCGCTTAACTTACCCCTTTACAAATTTTTTTGGGTTTACTTTCAAAATCATAGCCAACAAGATGGTTATTATGATGCTCAGTGTTGAAGAGAGTGATTAATTGAACCATAGACATGAATGTATTCCATAAATGATTGAGTAGATGAAGAAGCAGGCCAATACATTCCCTTCATTCAACCAATGCCAAGAGAGGGCTGATTCTGTAATCTCTGTCAAACAAGAGGATAGAGCTCAATAAATGGATGAATAGAGAGGCCAAGAACTATGAGACATACCTCATGCATGCTTGAAGAAGTGGTGGTAGGTTCCCCAAATCAAGAACCCATGCTTCTTATCTAATTTAGCCCATGGATGGGAGAAGATCTGAAATCCCTTAAAATCTTACAAGGAAGAGTCTTGAAATCTTAAGGGGAAGAGCCTTGAGCTGCTAAATCTTGCTTAGATGAGTGCTAAGAACTAGGGAATGAAGCTAGAGATTAGTGCGAAGTGCTGGAGCAGGAGGAGAATGACCAAATGACTTAGTGCAAAATGCACAAAAAATTGTGGGGTTCTGTAGAGGCTCTAGCTAGGTGAGATGAAGCTCATGGGTGCTCTATAAGCCGCCCAAAGTGTCAAGAAAGTAGTGGGAGATGGCACTCAAGCTCGAGGAGAGAGAGGAGGAAGATCTAGGGAGTTCTTGGACTGGAGGTTCCATGGCTACCTCAAGAAGTTGTGAGGAACAATAAGGAAACTCACTTTTGGGAAAAAGTAGTCACAATGAAGCCATCCTCCAAGTCTTAAGTGTCCTCCTTGGGTAAAACATCTCTAAAATTGAGTTGTAGAGTAAAAACGAGGTGCCATCTTTGCTTGCTTACCTCCAAATTTGGTCAAAGCTCCATTTAAAACTCCAAGAAAGGCCACCATCTCTTAAGGAAGTTTCCACTCCCTGTGTGCCAATGTACTTGAGTAACTAGGATTCCCGAGACTAAAAAGAAACTAAATCTAAATGAAGGAGAGAGAGAAGAAGGATCAAAGACTGGTGCTCTAATACTAATTGTAATGAAGTGAACCTAATAGGACCTAAGCGAGAGAAGAAAGAGTGCAAAAGAGAGTAATGAGGAGAGAGAAATACTGGAAGAAGAGAGAGAAAGATAAAAAGGGAGAGAGAAAGAGAGAAAGAGAGAAAGAAGAGGAATGAAGCCATGGAAGCTCTGAAGGTGAAGAGAGAGTTTCTTGATTAATGCATGATGCCTGAGTAAATCCTCTTACACCTTAAATACCATTGATGTGACTGGTATTTTTCCTATAATTCTTATATATCTTGCTTGTTACACTAATGTATGCACATACACATGATAATGACCACTAAAGGTCTTTTAGATACTATACTCCTTTAAACTTGTGGCAGCTATACCCTAGGGAACCTCTCCTTTTAGCTATACACTTATAAAGATATATGGGTACTATCACTTACTGATTTTCATTACTAATTTTTCTATATATGCACATATACTAATTCATCCAACTCTTTTTCTTTACATCTTTGCATAATTGCATTGACAACCCCCCCCACACACACACACACACACACACATGCATTTTCCACAAAAGGCTCTTAGTTAAAATTAGAACCTCCTTTTTTGGAGGGAATATTTCTTCTACTATTCTCTGTATCCCTAAGCCGATAGTGCAACACACACTAAAATATTTTGCAAATCCATGATGAGGGTATTCGTGTCATGAACTCCTTTTGTAATTGTCTTCATAAAAGCATGGAATGAACCAACATCTTGTCCTTCTTGCTCAAGTATCTTGATTCTAGGAAGTATTATCATATCTAACATGGCATTGATGCCCGCACATGCTTCTCTCAGGTTGGTTCAAATTGCAATTATGGTTAATGGAATTAGAATGTTAAATGAAAATCTTTGCATGTAGTCATCTAATCATTATGGAATATATAATTTGTTAAAATTTTTGCATCATATACATGCAAACTTCTAAGCAGAATGCACTTAGGAAGCATACCTCATACATAGTATTGTGACTGTAAATCTCCCAAGGCATATTTGAAAAACATACCTAGATTGCATAAAATGGTATGACATTAGATGTTCCCGACTCATATATTAATTTGCAAAAGGGATATTGTTACAAAGAAATGTATGGATTAATTTGGTACTATGTAGTAATGCATATATCTTGTCTAAATAGATGAAATTTGATGAATATAGCTTGTAATAAGTTTGGCTCTTCTAAAATACAATAGATGTTTCTAAATTTTAATGGAAAAATGAATATCCCAATGGTGATTGACTAACTTGTAGTGAAGATTGATAACTGGCCATAATCCTACTGACTAAGACTTTAAAACTATTAGTTAAATATCATTCATGAGAACTAGTTGGTGATTTGATTGATTGGATATGTAACGAGGTTGCTTATTTGGGAATTCTGAAAAAATGCTTGAGTGCAGATACCTAACTAATGCTATGGATACAAAGATTGATGGTGAAGATAAAGATGAATGCAGGAGGGGCATATAAGGCACTATTAATCTCACATTATTGGCATCTAAGCTTTGTAGCGTAATTGTCATAAATCCTGCATATACACTTATGCCTATACACACACACAAAAAGTATTAAATACTATACTATGACATGCCAATTAATGGATTTCCTTGTCTTCTTCTTGTTTTTGAGTATCCTGAAAGTATGCAGATCCTGTTGCTCTTGGTCTCACTTGATGCCAGGAGGCATATTTCACAGCGGATTCCGTGCCATGGTGGATTCCGTGAGGTTTTACGGTGGATTCCGTAAACTTTGTTGACTAGGGCTCATACACAAAGTGGATTCTTTGTGCGAGAAGTTGATGGGGATGCCTATCCTTTTCAGGCGTTTCATTAATTTAGTGTGTACATGGGTGATTCCATAGCGGGTGATTCCGCAAAATACATATTAAATTAATAAACGTTTATGAGTTTAGAGTGCGCACTCATGATAAATTAAGGTTAGGATTGATTTCTAACCAGTTGATTTATTTATGTAGCCGAAGACTGCTAGGTATTCACTTTTGTCAGTTTAATTGTATTATTTTACTAACGATTGTGAATGCTTCAGTTGATGTGTAGAGATAGCAGCAGTGGCAAAGGAAAGCATTGGAGGATAGTGTGTATTCGAGTTATTACTTATATTTTGATGGGCGCATACCTTAGGCATGGCGCCTATATTTTGTCGCGCCTATTTATTAAGGTGTTGGATATTTATTTATTATTTTGTACGCGCATGGGTACACGATTATGATATTTATATTTGGACATTGTATTGGGTATGCCTGACTATTTGGGTGCCCGCCCATTAGCTTTATTTCTATTTTGTGCTAAAGCAAACTCAAAAGCCAAAAGTGTGCTATTTTGTAATTTGGGCTATTATTTGAGCTTGAAGATGATTAATACATAAAATACATGCTTTGTGGAGCGCTCACACAAGGCATGGGGGAGATTGCACCCAATTGGTCTCTTGTTCATGTCGTGCATGCTTTCTACCTTGAGTTTTGTGCAAAAAAGTAGAGTTCTTTTGTTCTTGGGGACCTTCCGGTGTTCACTACACGAGCATACAGCATCCGATCTGTGCACCATCACTAGAGCCAAATTACACACACACACACACACACACACACACACACACACACACACACACACACAAAGAGAGAGAGAGAGAGAGAGAGAGAGAGAGAGAGAGAGAGAGAGAGAGAGAGAGAGAGAGAGAGAGAGAGAGAGAGAGAGAGAGAGAGAGAGAGAGAGAGAGCGAGAGAGAGAGAGAGAGAGAGAGAGAGAGAGAGAGAGAGAGAGAGAGAGCCTTGTGAGGTCTTTATGGTTAATATACTGATATATTAGGCTATTATTGGGATATACTTGCTTACAGAGACTAATACGTACTTGACATCCTTACACACTTGCATACCTTTTGACCTATGACTTTTTACACTTGCACATATACACATGCTAGTATATACCCTATATCTTAGAAGCACACAATATTTATGATTCCTACAAGGATGTCTTGTACTTGGAAGGCTTGTCCTTAATATACACTCTATGTGTTATCTTACACCCTCTTCTACATATAACTTGTCTTACCCAAACACATTGCTACAATTGCCTCTTTCTCCCTTTTGACCTAACATCTCCACTTAAAGTCATGTGTAAGTTGGAAGGCCTAAGATCAACTCCCTTCCATGATAGTAAGTCATTTATGCACATGTTCCTTGTAGGTTTTGCATACACATACTTATACACTTGTCACATAATCGAACTTAATACACTCGTATTCTTTCACATAGGTACTACACATACACACCCACATGATGTGGTTCTTTTGTCCTTTTTATCATTTTGGTATATTTCCCTCTTTGTCACAAAATGAGCTTAAGAATATAGCTGGATATCCTAAGAATAGAGTAAGTCACCCTTATCTTGTTGAGGTAATTGATAATGTCAATTGAGGAAAATGCAATTGAGCAAACCTTTCCCTCTAAAGGGTTAGTTCATGAGTTATATTTTGTGTGTATGAAACTATACACTATAGATAAAATATAGTATTTTGGATTTTAGGAAGATAGCCTACATCTTAGTCGAATGGTGAGTCTAGAGCTGATGGAGTTATACATTGCATGGATATGAAGATTCACAATGCCAATTTTCTCTAATGTTGAAGCACTTAGACATGATGGTTCTCAACTAATTACACTAATCAAACGGCTTCTACTGAAAGCACTTGTTCAATTAGGTTCACTATTCTTGATCAAGTACTTGCATGCTTCTTTTGTTGTTTGCTTCCTTGCTTCAAATAGGAGCGAGCAATTTTTTGAAGGAGTTTGCTTGAGCAATCAAGTGATCCAAAAATTCAATCTACCTACTTGTAGGAGAGAAGTATATAGCATACACGATTTGGTCATTCCAACAACACTAGAGTGTAATAATAAGACCATGCCTATATTAAAACTTGCAACCTTGCATGAACAACTATATATTCATATTAGAGATCAAGCCTTTTATTGTGATTGTCATCTCTTTGGTCTTGATTTGGTCTCTATCTATGATCTTGTCATGGAGGCTTTGAAACCAAAAAGGTAGAGATTCTACTAACCATTCACATCAAATGCTTTGATATTTTAGATTAATATTGTACATGAGTTTATATAGGGTTGCTCCTCAAAGTATTTCTCATACGGCCTTCCATGGTGGCATAAGTACTTGATGCCTCTTGCAACATAAGCCTATGGCACAATTGCCCATTTCTAGCTTTATATCACTCCAAAAGCTAGTGACATTTCATCCTTACATAAATTCTAGAGTCTATCTCCTACGCTACCATTAGAGCAATCCACTACTTGGTGCCAGGATGTATCGGTCATAATCTATACATATCAATATGTTGATTGATTACTCATATTACCTAGATCGTGTGGTCAAGCTCCAAGATGACTAACTATGATAGTACCTCTCACTAAGTTATAAGGAGTATATGAGTGTTTGACTAGTTTTATTGCCTATGGTATATATTATTATAATAAGTATGAGTAGTCGATTTTTGCTTAAAGCATATATATGTAATAGTATTGCCATAATAGATGGCTTGGAACACACAAAATAAGGTAATCTAGGACCAACTGTATGCCATGATCATAACCATACAATACTATATGTCAAACCCATATGATATGACAAGCCATACCTAATGGATAACTATTAGTGTTGCTATGTTTTAAAATGTATTCTTTTTCATCATACTTTAAGGTTGTCATGCTAAGTTTTTGGAAAGAAATTGAAATGGTTATTAGTGCAAATTATATTACTTGTTGGCACCTTAGGCTACCCATATCTTGTTTGTGTCCTAGTTGTTTACTTCTTTTCCATATTGAAGCTTATATGCACACGACATTAGCACATAGTTTGGATATGTTAAATATTGCTTAGTAGTTTAAACTTTGCTTAGTAGTTATTAAGCATTACTAATTGGACCCATGATACACATACTTGAATTCTATATGTTGTGCTAGAAAGAATCTCCAAATATACGTGTAAGCATACATACACATATAGAGTTGACTTGACCTCTTAATATCCTAAATGGGTGCATTAGGTGTACAATCACACATACAAATACTTCATGATAGTACTTGTCATAGTAGCCATTACATGTGTATACATGCACACACTCACACACATGATTAATACATATTGAGATAGGTACCTAACGTTTGAAGGATGAGTATGAATGTTCCCTATTGTATTTTTCTTTAAATGATGGACTAGAATTTTGAGTTTCTTTAGTTTATGAAAATGCTTATTAAGGTTGCATAGATGTCTGGATATATAAGGATCTATTTTGGCTTCTCTTGGGGGAGTGGTATTTGGATATTAGGACATAATTGCATTGGTGGTATTAAAAATGTCGCAAATGTTTTTAGTTACAATCACCCTAAATGAGGGTAATAGGATGAATGAGCTGTAAGAATTCTCTAGTGAGTTTTTTCTTGATGAGGTGACACAAATGCATATCAAAGGGTATACATGCATACATTTAGCATGATTTAGTACTCTAAGAAAAATTAGAAATACATATATATTTTTCCATTAATTACATGTAGATAAGTATTAATTAGTAGGTCAAGTTGTCTTTTTAAATCTAACCTTGTTATATGTTTTAGATACATTAGTTTTGGTTATCGTTTTAACCATTACTATGGGTAACCAATTCTTGGCTAATGTCTTATCTCAATCCTTATTTGAGTAGCTAGGTGCTTATTTAAATTCTTATAAAGTAAAGCTACCTCAATATCTTAGGTTTTTTATCAAGCCATCCAACAAGGTTATCACAATTGTATAGTTTAAGTCTTGGTTCAATAATAATTTATGTTTGATAGCAATGTTAACATAGTTTTAGGGTTTGATTTTCTCTAGCACCTTTGTAAGTGCGGCCAGGATGACAACTTGGTCCTGTGAGATGACACTTGTAATACGCATTAGGTGGTAATGTTCTTACCTTCATCTTTTGTATGGATGTAGATAACAGCTAGACCCTTCACCCACTCAAACTTGGAAAAGCTATGCCTACGGACTCATTTTCGATAATGTCCAACAATTTTTTTGTGTAATTTGTGATACTTGATACATTTCAAAGGACAAATTATACTTTTTTAATTCCTTGAGGATCTTGTTTGATTGTAATTAACTCTTCAATTTTCAATTTATATGTACTTTTTAATTTTATCTCTAAGTTATTGATATTATGTTAATTTATTTATTTTTCAATAATCCTATATGATTCATTTTTATGTGAGGGGAATTTCATATTAAACACACCCACTCCTACTATCCCTACTAACATTGGGCCAAGTTAGTATCATATAGGATATTTGAAAAACTAATAAATTATATCAACACATGTAATTCCCAATCTAGCTTTTACATAACCAATCAATTTTTGCAAAAGCTATGGTCCTTGGGATTTGTACCATTGGGATTGTTAATATTATATTTACAACACTAACCCTAAATTCTAGCATTGTGTTAACCAAATGGTTCTTGTGGATGCTATGGATCTTTTAGATCCTAATGTGTTAAAGGGTTACTACTTTAGTCTAACATTGTTCTCCTCCTATCTCATAATTTGAAGGTTTGTTGTAGAAAAACTCACAGTAAAATTCATTGGCATATGAAGAAAAACTTTTCAAATCAGCATTTGTGTTTTGCCAACAATTGGATATGATGAGGTACAATCTTATACCTATTTAAAGTAGCATTGGCTATATATTGCTATATGACAAACACATTAACACATTAAACATGAGGATACACATATTGATGTACTCATGATTCACTTTTGGTATAACCTTAAGTATTGTATTATGATTGATTAAAATTATATAATAGTGCATTTAATTCTAGTGGGGAGGAGGGCCACTTGTGGGGCCTTGCTCTCCACCTTCCTACCCTGGGAAATGGGGTGGGATATGCACACACGCACACACGCACGCATGCATGCATGCACGCAGGCGCGCACACACGCACGCATGCACGCACGCATGCACGCACGTGCCCGCACGCGCATACACACACACACACATGCATGCATGCACATATGCATGTGCATATGCACAAGCATGTGCATGTGCACACACACCCCATTTTATTGCTTGACATTATTAGATGTTACACACACACACACACACACACACACACACACACACACACACACACACACACACACACACACACACACACACACACACACACACACACACACACACACACACACACACACACACACACACACACACACACACACACACACACACACACACACACACACACACACACACACACACACACACACACACACACGTGGGCACACACGCATGCACACACGCGCGCGCGCGCGCGCACACACACACACACACACACATACACACACACACACACACACACACACACGTGCGCGCACGCGCACGCACATGCACGTGCGCACATGCACACGCACATGCACACACACATGCGCTACACACACACACACACACACACACACACACACACACACACACACACACACACACACACACACACACACACACACACACACACACACACACACACACACACACACACACACACACACACACACACACACACACACACACACACACACACACACACACACACACACACACACACAGAGAGCTGAAATACCAATTGGCTATGTAGGCTTGCACTCCACCCCTCACATTTAATCGGCCATGACTTGCCATTGTAACCTCCAGTGCAAATGAAATAGAACCATTTGTTAAGTTGCACACCTATATAAATGGGTAACCAGACCCTCAATATTCCTAGGTGTTTTAACTCCCACCTCTCTTTACTCTTAGGTAGCTCATACCCTTCTTCCATAATGCAAATACCATTGCCCCTCGTCATAAATATCTATCATTTATCCCCTACATAGCACCCTTGTCACACATCCTCATAAGCATCTCATCTTCCTCCACTTTTATTCCCCCATTCTACCTTGTGATTATCCAATTCCTTCTCCATTTATGGTGGCAACGAAATGGCTATCACTCACAACATTTGATCTCATCGTATACAGTTCTTGAGAGAAGGAGATTGATGTGCCTATTATGACTTCTTACACCAAACTATGTCTTCCATGACTTCATCAACTCAGGACATGTTGTGAAGGGGATAACGATCGAGGTGGTCCCCCCACACCTACAACCTGTTAATGCTGATTAGTTCTAACTAATTGGTGTTTTTGGTTGGCTCAAGACTGCCTCTTCACCACGTTCTCGATGTTTTTTGTCATGATGAATATTACCTTTTGAAAAAGTTTTGTATAATACAATCTTTATTACATGGATCCATTCCATTCTCTACCACTAATTCATGATGGTTCATACTCATCTACATGTATTTCTTAGAAATTTATACTCTCCACACTATTCACTTCGCAATGTGGTAACAACTCTCGCTTGTCTATTAATATAAGATGCTTATTATGTGATTTGTGAGTAGCTCACTGATAACACACACATATTAGTGATTGTGGTGTTATGACCTTTATCTTTGTTAATACATTAATCTTATTATGTCTATTTTCTGAGAATAGATGGCAAGCTAAATTACTCACTCTAGGCTATGGTGACACTCTCCTCGCACCTCGCGTTTTCATCCAAGGGTGACCTACATTAGTGATGTAAATTTTCACCATGTCCTCATCAACATAGATTCATCTACCTTGGCTTCCAACCTAGATTTTGAAGCACTTTAAATTTTGTAGCTTGATATTTCAGGATGGCTCAAAATCTACCAAACCCACTTATTATATCCAAAGGCTCCTATTGCTAAAATCAAAACTATTGTAAAAGGACTATCAAAGTGCATGGAGGAGGATGAAAAAATGCATTTCGACTAGCTTGATTCCTCAAAAAATAATTAAAACATGTCTTTACTATTAATAAGGTTCCATTTGCCTGAAAAATCCCAAGCCAAGGACATATTTTGAAAGTCTTTCACCTTCTCCAACCCTAAAAATGTCTCCCTCCTTCCCCCATCTTATTCTAATGAGGATTATCCAACATCTTGTATACCACCTAGCATACCCCATAATGGGTAAACAATAAGGAGGAAGCCCTTTATGTTGATGCATTCATTCCACCATGACATTTGGAACTTCTTCTTTGAGATAAAAACAATAAGACTTGGGGTTTTGGGGCTTATGCCCTTATTGCCCCGATTCCAATAGAAATGTGGACGATCTTACTAGGAGAAAATGACCTAGTTATAGCTACAAAGGAATATTCTAGACTTGCTCAAGATGGAGTATATTCTTTGTCAGGCACCACATGCCTAATGGGACTACTTTCAATGCAAACATTTGAAGCAAATAGATACCCTACCCTTATGGCCTTCATGTTTCTACTAAATTGCATAAGGAACTAGATGGTAGAAAGGATGCAAAAATCCTCTTATGGATGTATGAATTACTTCAGGCCGTTTCTTAAATGTGCATGTGATGCTTTAGGTCACAAGTTTGAGTGTAAGAATTGTTCTATTTTGTGGTTTGACCACACATTATGGTTCATCATACATCATATTGACAAAGTCTTCATTGGAAGATCCCTGAGGGAATCTATGATTCTATTTTTCAAGTGGATTGGTGAACACCATGCCTTTATAAGGGCATCACTAGTCTTTGCCTAGTTGAGGGAGCTTGTTCTCTTAGCCATGAAGAAAACACTTACCCATAAAGGTGGTAGTTTATTGAGATGGCATCAAACTAATTGATAAATATCTACTCCCCTCTAAAGTTGGTAACCATGAATCTACACCACAAAGCAACAAAAGAAGCAACTACACCCAACATATAGTATCCACTTGTGGGAGTAGAAGAGGATATCCTTCCTCCAAACCAATAAACTTTGGGAAATAGGAATCTTTTCCTCTATGAACCATCTACAAGGAGCTCTTCATCCACTAATTTAAAATGCAAAGGTATATCATTGGAAGAGTGTAGTAGTACAATTAAATAACTATTGTATGATTGATGTAGGTTTCTTTGGTTAAGCAACCCCATGGGAGAAGTTTCTTTCTTTCTAAGAGAATTTGAAATATTGTAATCCATGTTCTATTTGCAAATGTACTCTTGGAAAAAATGCAGTTTAGAAGTCTTTTGAGAGAATTATTTTTTTGCACAAGATGTGGCTATCCCATATTCAATTTGGTCATCTATTATCTTTTGATGGACTTTCCTTTCCTTAGTCAAACAAGCCTTGTAATGCCCTAAAGAGTGCTTCTTAAGAAAAATTGATAATATATGCTTCTACCATTTGTATGACTCCATTTTTTTATAACAAAATATCAACATACAGTGACTATTGATATTGATATTATTGACGATCCTTCTCTTAAGAAGCTACTCAAATTAGGTTTAAATCATATCCCATCTCGATGCCCAATGTTTGAGGCGCAAAACTTGCCCTACTTGAAGCATTTTTAACATTTACTAAACTTTGCAATATGAAATACCCAACCTTTCTGAATCTTTTGTTCAATTCATCCAAAACTAACTCAAACTTTTGATGAACACTTGAAATATACAAATCCATGAAATAAGCCCATGTTTTGACATACTCATGTTGAGAATCAAGCTTGTGATGATCAATATTGCCAACATGAACGATCTTATCTAGATAGTTGTCGTCTTAGTTGTCACTCTCCATGTGTGTTATAATAACTTAGTTGGTTAGACTCAACCACAAATAGTGGTACAGTCAATTAGTGACCTAGTGCGTTTTTGGTTATATGTGACTAGACTTTAGTAAGCATTATGGAATAATGAGAAGTGGAGAAAAATGAGAATATACTACTCTCTATTATAGCTCCAAGTCTTTGTCTCTCTCTCCCTCTGAATCTTGAACATGGTATTAGAGGCTAAAGGTTGAAGGCCTGGCAGTGGCATTGGCATCGGCATTGCAAGAGCTGGAGCCTAAAGTCAAGAGCTGCACTGTGACCTGCAAAAGTTCATGTATTGCCAGCCATTGGATTAGTTGGAAGGTATGTTTCTTGTGGTTTATCAGTTCACAACCTATTGAGGCTTCCTAGAGGGGTTCTCTGCCACTTGAATAAGCTCTATTGTTGCATGAGTATTGATGGAAAAAAATAACAGCAAGGTAAAAAAGTGACCTACACAAATTGCACCAGTTTGTTGGTCATCTTCTCCTACTCCAACTTAGACATTGACAGCCATAAACACACTCTACTATTGATAAACAACTTAGTAGGGATTGAAGAAAGATTCATAGCATTGGTATCTTAGTTCTTAGCTCATTTGTGGGATGTTTGAATTAGACATTGGTTGGAAATCTGAGCAGGTTTGTTGTTAATTATATAAGGATAGCATACATCTACTTGGCTGTAGCTCGGGCAATCGGAGCCCAGCGTAGGACTAAGCGAATAGCAACAGAGATGTGGATCTACCCGACCTCCTTAACCCTATCGATAGCTTGGTGGAGCACGAGAACACAACCATGTTAGAAGAAGGCTCAGACCGCCAGGCAGAATGAGGAATTTGACTTAGGGGTTTTCCCAGAAGCAATCCAGTAGTTGGTGAGTAGCTACAATTCTTACTCTTGGTATGAGCACCACAGTAGAACGGCAGAAGCCATCATAGCTGACCTAGAGGAGGAAAGGAAACTAGCCCACAAAGCACTGCAAGGCATAGTGGAATACAACCAAGACCAACAGACTAGGAGCCTAAGGCAGAACACAAAGATGAGAGAGATACAGTGAGTGCTGAACCTAGCAAGAAGGAATCGAACGACCATGAGAGAGCACTAGAAGGAGACTTGACACTAAGTGAACTTCTCATGAAGCGATTGCTAGACAACACAGCATTAGAGCAGAGCATTGCAACATTAGCCACGTCGCTACTAGCAGGGTTAGGGGTGAACCAAGGCTCCAAGAGCTGGCCTAAGATACAAGTCATTGCTAAGTAGCTTGATAAGTACCAGCCCCAAGACGATCCGTACAGCTTTATAGAGTAGTTCCAGCAGGTCTGTGAGGCCAACGGTCTCACCGACTTGACTCAATGCTCTCAAGCATTTGGGCTTTGCTTAGGCGACAAGGGTTGAACTTGGTACACAAGTCTAGATGCCACAGAGCGAACAAACTTCAATGAACTCAAAAACCTCTTCATTAAGAGGTTTTCCGATCTTGGATACTCAGACAACCTGCTAGTACGACTTATGAACATCAAGCAGAAAGAAAAAGAGGGCATCTGCAACTATGTGACCCACGTAGGAGTCTCTGCAAGCGAATCTTGATGGGTGAATGACTGACCAAAAGAGCAATGTCGATGGTATTCATCAGTGGAATACAAAATGAGGAGCTTTATAAAGCCTTGGTAGGCAACTTGAGCTTGTAGCGAGACGCACTAGCAAGGGTGTTCGAAGAGGCCATTTGGATAGACGACCAATTGAAGGAGAGGAACTCTAGGAACTCAAACCAAGAAGAGACCAACTCTTAGAAGTTTAGAGAGAGCTTCAACATCCAGCGAGCGCTTAGGCGCAAGTACCCAAGATAAGGGAAAGAGGATGCGGACACCAACCAGGAATTGACTCACATGAAAATGGAAATAGCCAAGATGCAGGAAATGCTGAGATGACCAATGTGACCACATGTCCAATGTGTGTATTATGATGGGAACCACTTGCCAGCTGAGTGTCAAGACCCTAGGTCACAACCTTGTGCTAATTGTGGTAGGTTTGGTTATGATAGTGTGCATTGTAGATTTCCTAGAAGACTTCTGTACTCACAACCGTATGGTCAACCTTACCTAGCGAATAGGCCGCAACAATTCTTCGGAAGGGGAGCACCATTGGCCCTTCCTGCGCCAAACGATGTTAAGCTGGCTATTCCTAAAATGGATATAAATCCTACTTGAATACCCAGACCACCTGGCCCCTACGTGATACATCCATCGAGCGACGCTCCAATCCACTATGTGGAAGAGCCAAATGAGGAAGAGCCTTACGTATACCCTTACGTCTCGCATGACGATGAGGGCAACACACAATCCTTAAGGACTATCGACCAGTATAGGTGATGGAGTTAGGTAGGGGACGAGATAGAGGCCTAGGAGTGCAGACCCAATATCCAATCATGTGTTGGACTTGCGGTCACCCGGGACACATCTCATCATGCTGTCCTGAAAGGGAGCAACATAATAAAGACAAGGCTGAGGTGTCCTGAGTGTGGAATCATTCATCTCTTTGTTGACTGTCCAAAGTGAAAGCCATCCTCGAATTCAGCTATCATGCCATCCATCCCATTGTGGCTGTTCGGTGTCGAGAATCTCAACGGGGAGGCTACACCTATCCCATTGCATGTCATGACCCATGCACAAATGAAGCAGGCTGGCATGTCATTGCCATGTCATAGCAATCTTAACGCAGCCTCGATAGGGAAGAAGAGCCACAAGTGAAGTAAGAAGAGACCCGAAGCTAAAAATTGAGAGTGCCACAACGTTACTTGTTGGAAAGAAAGTCATTGATGATGAGGCAGAGACATCAGCCCCAAAGACTGCTGAAAAGGGAAGTGCTAAGGCAGGGGAGCACCCTAACCCGAAGCGCCAACTAGAGGCCATTGAGAAGGTGAAGAAGTGGGTAAAGGAGGCTCAAGAACACCTAAAAGATGGAGAGCCCATCTTGGAGGATGAGATTGAGGATCTCTCTAGCATCAGCATGCCACTCTCACCCCCTCCACCGAAACCGAGAGATGCGACTGTGCCACAAGTAGTACCGCTTAGGCAAAGCCTTAACTCTACGGGCCAACAACCCAGTCAGGGCCATTGGCTAGGACAATTCGGAATAGGAGAAAGAAGAGGAGCCAACGACCTCCTTACCACTCTAGTGACCACCCCAGTGATGTTAAGCCTGGGAGATCTGCTTAGGCATCATCTGATCCTATGGTGGGACTTAAAGCAGTGTGTTGAAGGGTCATAAGAGCAAGCTGCTGAAGGCCTACAAGAACATGATACAGAGACACAAATACCGAGTTTGACGTTGTACTCCATGCCTAAATCCTTGCATGTTAATGCTTTTTAGGAAGGCACCAAGAAGCATGCGGTCTTACCGGTCTTAGCCCTAGGCGATGACACAACAAGGAAAGGGATTGTAGACACAATGGCGGGAGTTAGTGTACTAAGCCATGCAGTGCTCCAGACTTGGGGCAACCCATCTGTTGAGACTGCTAGGTTCAATGTCACATTAGCTAACGGAATGAAAGCGAAGCCATTTGGGGTGCTAAAAAACTGGCCGGTGAAAATTGCCAGAGTCCAATTCTCACTTGACTTTATAGTCATGAAGGGAGTGGACTACGATATCCTATTGGGCCGACCCTGGATGTGCAATGCCAGAGTGATCGAAGATTGGGGGAATGGTCTCATCTTCCTAGGCAATAGAACAGAAGCCGTAAGGGTAGAAATGGACTCCTGGAAAACTGCATCAGTTGACCTCGATGCCATCTCCACTATGCTCAAGCATGATACCCAGATCAAGGAATCCCATGGGCCCCTAACTAAGTATATCCCATGTCTTGAAGACGAGCGAGACTGGATGCATGTCCTTGCTACCATTGACCTACTGTTCTCAGATGACAAGGGGTATGAACATGCCATTAAAATGATCGGTGAGCCCAAGGGTACACCCTCAGTACCAATCTACATGATGGCAGGAAACCTTTGCAGAAGACCCAACCTTGTCACTTTTCGAGTGCCAACCAACATGAGGGAGCTCCAGGGGGTTTTAGAGCATTTGACCGGCAAGCTAGCAGGCAATCTAGCAGTAGAATTCAAGCCACTCTAAGATCCCTTAAATGAACCAAGGTGGAAATGGGCCATGGTGCATGACCTAAACCTTAGGTACAATTGGGCCCTAGTCCCCGATCAAACACACGAGACATACTAAGACCTAGGAGATGATGAGCGGTCAGACGAAGATGCTTCCAATGACGAATACAAGGATTGCCGCTTCTTTTGTGATGAGAGTGAGGATGAGATAGATACCATAGAATACGACACCGAAGGACGAGTGATAGAACATATATAGGAAGACTCCACGCCACAGAAAAAGAAACACCTTCAGGATAGAGCAAAGGGTCATGCGCGTGGATTGTGACCGCACTTGGTTGGAACATATAAGAGCCATAGATCTAGAGCAAGCAGGCCTAACCCAACCAGGTAACACACCAATGCTTAGTACAGAGTCACCCTCTGAGCCACGACCACCAAGGGAGACTACATCGTCGACGGGGAGTTTGATTCCGAGTCGGAAGTGAGTTCAGAGAGCAACCCAGAAATACCGAGGCATCCCAAGACTAGACATACAAAGGGGGACCTACCTGTCCACCTGAGGCGCAGACGCTTGAAAGAAGACAGGGAAAAATAGTCTAAGGACGCAAGAGTGGACGAACAATGAAAATCACATGACCTCCCTAAGAGATTTATGACGTTTAAAAAGGGTGACAGGGCAGTGATCCTGCTGGGTGCCAAACGTCAAGGGCAAACAAGTGAACCCATCAAGGGACCTGCCAAGGTCAAGGAGTTGAACCTAGCCCAGAAAGGGGACATGGGGTCTTATTTGTTGTGTAAAGTTAGCCAATGTCTATAAGATGAGAGCCAACATTGAGGCTCAGTTATAGGTATAAAGTTTGTTTGTGCGCGTGCATGCATGTGCGGGGGTGAGGATTATGAAAAATGCAATCTACCTTATATGATTAAGAAAGCTTCTTTGTCTGTTGAGGGTTTGGAGTGCATGATTGAGTCGCTATAGGTGATTACACCTTGGCATCTATCTTGCATTGGAAGTCCTTTGAGGTAGTTATCATAGGTTGTTCCTTGTTTTTTTGCTTAGTAATGATTACCAATTAACATTATCACAAGGTTTGCCCAAACTTGTAAGTGGTCTCAAAGTTTATTTTGTATAATGGGTGAGACTTAGCAAACCTAAATATAAACAATATGTATATCCAGATAACAACTAATATTTGTTTGTGTGTGCACCAATGTTCTATGCAAACTCAATAGTTTCCCTTAGATAGCCAAAAGACTCCAATTAGCATATGCATGTTGTGTGATAAAATAATTTCATGTGAAGGCAATATGTTGACATTTATAAATATGGTTTTTTTTGGGGGGGGAGGGGGAGGTTCGGGGTCAAAATTTACCGTTTATTAACTATATAAGGATTCACAAAGCTTAAAATGTGCATCTCTTTTGTAGATCTGTGGCATGTGTTTTCAAGCCTCAAGTTTTAGATATGTCTTAAATGTGAATTCAAAAGTTTTTGCAAACACCAATAAACAACAAGTGTGCATGCTTAAAAAGTTTTGATAGATACTTGGTTAGGATGTATCTTCTTAATGAAGACACAAATATTAACACTTCACGTAATGCTCATGATTGTACCAAAACAATATCTCGTGTACAATAAATCTAGCTTAAACAATTTGAATTACTATTGCATCTATCATGCATGATTACAAGATCAATATATAACTTATCATAGGCATGATAATCATATCTTAGCTACAACACTAATTGATAGAAAATATATAACACATGATTGTCATATGATATATAGGATACTATATGGTCATATATAGTAGATGTGATCATATGGTGCAAATGGTGATCATACATTGAATGACTGTGGTGGAAATGGAGATTGTATATTGTATGGCAATGTATGGCGTGTGATTGGACAAGTGATGTTGGATGAGTGGTCTAGGAAAAGTTAAAATTGAGATGAAGGGAGTCTGAGTGCTTTTAATGTGTGGGGTGGACGCTTGCCAAAATCAAGTTGGTCTAATGAAAGAAGGCTTGGGTCTATCAGACATTAGCTAAGTAGTTGAGTCATTCCATGCTCATATATGCTTACATTGGAAAGCCACATGTGAGACACAGAATAGGCTTCTTGAATAAGTTGGTTAGATTACTAATCCTAAGTAGAAGATGAGCCTCCCTAAAATTCTTAACTTGATTGAGTTATAAAGTTTCAAGGCATGTTACTACCAATGAATCTTTTTTCCATTGAATTTCATGGTTGTCAAAGCTTGACATAAACGTAGTGGCATATCATAGGTTTTGAGAGGAACATAAAAGTACTATACTATCTTGGGCTTGCACTTTTTAATTTTAATTTTTTTTTGTAAGTGATGGCATTGTCAAAGGAGTCATATGACTCTTGGAAGTATTGGAGTTGTAAAGCGAATGAGATGTTGTGCTCATGTGCACACACACACACACACACACACACACACACACACACACACACACACACACACACACACACACACACACACACACACACACACACACACACACACACACACACACACACACACACACACACACACACACACACACACACACACACACACACACACACACACACACACACACACACACACACACACACACACACACACACACACACACACACACACACACACACACACACACACACACACACACACACACACACACACACACAGAGAGAGAGAGAGAGAGAGAGAGAGAGAGAGAGAGAGAGAGAGAGAGAGAGAGAGAGAGAGAGAGAGTGTGTGTGTGTGTGTGTGTGTGTGCGTGCGTGCATGCCACGCTTGTGGTGCCTTTAATAGATGTCTTGTGAAAAACAACTTATTACTTTATCACTAAAATAATAAATACTGAGTACGTACATGTATAGTTAGGGTTGGTGAGTAAGATGGGTAGCTGGCTACATTAGCCTTTACACCAACAAGAAGTGATTAATGATTAATATTATCAAAATATTTTCTATATGAGTTTCTCTTTGTGCTTTAAATGTGCGATTACTTGATTGATACGTACACACATTGGCCTTTATCCCAACTTAAAGGTCAATGTGCCTTTGAGGGAGATAAAAGAATAAGAGAATGTGCAAGGCAAATACATGCCAGGTATCCTCATCAAATGCCCATCAAATCCTTGCAATGTGCAAAATTTTCGAAGGGTAGACTCTTGTTGAGAAAGTTGGTAGGATTATCATCGGTATAAACTTTGACAAGCCAATTGACTTGTCCTCAAGCACCTAGCAAATGAATGGATAAATCACTTTACTCACTTTTATGTGTTTGGTTTTCACATGAAACACGATTCTTTGCAAATATGATAGCACTCTAATTATCACCATGTAATAATGGCATGCCATCACCAAGGCCTAAGTCTCCCATTAAACAAGTAAAACCATATGGCTTCTTTGGATACCATTGTGGTTGCAATATACTACGCTTCACTAATAGATAATGCCTTACATTTTTGCAAATGAGACATCTATGAGATTGCACCACCTAGAAGGTAAAAACATATCTTGTGTGATTAACTTAATGTTGTCATTATTCATTGCACAATCTACATATGTATATCCAATTTCACCATTACCATTCTTCCCAAAACATATGCACATCTCTCTTATATCACTAAAGTACCTCAAGTTGCCTTTGCTTCCCAATGCTTCTTGCTAGGTTTTGACATTTACATACTCACTATTCCCATTGCAAAACAATGTCCAAGCGAGTAGCAATCATAGCATACATGAGATTGCCCACACATAATGAATATGAAATCTTAGTCATTTTAGCCCTCTCCTCATCAGATTTGGGATAAACACTGGCACTAAGTTTCATGTATGGAGGCAATGGAGTACTGATTGTCTTCCTCTCCTTTATACTGAAATGTTGCAATACTCTTGATATAATCCTTTTGGGATAAGTAGAGCAATCTCTTTATTCGATCCTTGATTATAAAACATACAAAGAATGTGATTTGCATATCCTAAATTCTTCATTACAAAGGTTTCCATTAAACTTTTCTTCAAGGCGTCAATCTCATACTTGTTTTTCCTAGGTATATTATCCACATAAAGGATTAAGACTATCAAGCTACCATATTTAACCTTTCTAGTGTATAAACAATGGTCTATCTTACTTCTCTTGTAGCCATGGGTGTGTATAAAGGCATCAAATGTATTGTACAATTTTCATAGGGCATGCTTTAATCCATAAAGACTATCATTAGGAAAAAAAAAACTCAAATATGGGCCTTTTAGCCCCCCTCTTTGTCCTTCTTAAAACACGTAAAACTCGAGAGAAGAATAGTAAAAGAATCCTATTTTCTCTCTACTTTTGCAATCTCATCTTGTCTTTTTTATATTATTTGCACATGATTTGCTTAGATTCCTTCTCTCTCCCAATTCAATAACCCTTTTTTAACGAATTTTATATCCAAAAGAAGTTAGTTACGAGAGTGTGATGCTTGGTTTTTAATGCAAAACTATGAGTAGATATGGAGTAATTTATTTTTAAATCGACACAATCAATAAGCATGATGGATATACGCAAAAAGAGTTATATATTGAGATAGAGCTTGGACATGGCCCATTATTGAAAAGGATAGATGTTGGGGGTAAAGGTGCTTGTGCCTACTCGCTCATCTATTACTAGACTACAGGCCGTAGGCACCCATCATTGTCACTTCGTTCTTTATTCTTTTAGTGACATTTGAATAAAGGGAAGGCTAGTCACACATTGTGACCTGTTGGAGTTTCCACATCTTGAGTCTCTCTCTCTCTCTCTTGCTCTCTTGCTCCATCCGCCATAGTTCGCACCTCTCTTGCTTTTGCTTGCTTGCACTTCCACTTGGGCTTGTCCCTTCAATTGGTATCAGAGCCTTCTTCTCCATGAGCTCGAGCTCAATCCGGCATTGCTTCATCTCTCATTTAAGTTACTTATAGCAAGGTTTCACCATTAGCATCTATAGCTCCACCTCTTGAGGTTCATATTGAGCTCTCATTGCTCTAGGACTTCTCAAGACCTATTGAGGCTATATCAAGGCATTCTTGAGCCTACATTGAGCTTATTTTAGGGAGTTTTTAGCTCAGTATTTAGGGCTAGAAATACAAAAACGGTTTTTCAGCTATGGCCATTTTCAAGCACTTGTGCTTACTGAACCGCTTCCTAGTATTGGACAAAGGCTTTGGCATTGTTTACCACTCCTCCCGGAATTGACCATTAACATTAAGCATTGGTTTTTAGTCATTGAGCTTCACCTATTAATTGTGCAAATAGGATAGTGCGCCATCATAAAACAATGACAGCCACATCTTCAATGTTTAGAGCTTGTATATGCCTCTTGGGATATTCATATATCTATGTTTTATTGCTCGATACTTGGAGGATCATTTATCACTAGTTTGAGATGCTATTGGACTGATTTGAGCACTCTTTTAGCACAATTTTCTCATAGGCATCATTGCTATCATAATAGGGTTGAATGCTATTTGTCTAGTTAATGTCATGCTTTTGGCTTATGTGATGCTCATTTGATGCTGCACACTTGGAGAAAGTTTGGCCAATGTATTGGGAGGATTGATTTGAGCCCATATTTGGCTCAATTTTTACTATCATTTTCACTACTTTAATAAGAAGGTTAAAGGCTATTTTATCATGACAGCATATGCCTATTGCTTGTTGATGCTTCTCGACTACTTGGGATGATACATTGATGTCTATGGTTGATGCCACATGCTTTGCCATGCCCTCGGAATGCTTTTGGGCTTCGACTGAGCTCACTTTTTCTCAGTTTTGATTATCATTTTACTATTGTACGTATAGTGGACAATAAGCTTTTAATAGGGATAGTCTATGCCTCATGCTCTTTCATGCTATTCAAGCATTTTATTTGATGTATTGGTGCATGATATTGAAGCTCTATACTTGTTATACTATTAAATGCATTTAAGCTTTGATTTAAGCTTAGGACATTTGACATTGGTTGTTAGCTACTTCATTGGATGCCTCAAAGGTCTATGACCTTACAAGCTTGAAGCTTTTATTGGGTCTTATGCTCCCGGCTATGTACTTGCTGTATCTTGGATGCTTGGATACCATTCACATGAGGATTTGAGCTTTGTTTGCTCGTCTGGCATCTGACTTTCATTCCAGTAGGAGTTGCTTACTTGACACTTGGATATTACATTGAGTTTTGGATTTTATTTGTAATTGAAATTGAGCTACTTTAACTTTTGCTCGCATGCTGTTGGTTGTTTTGTATCAGTGATTGCCCCTTGTTTGGCATTGATTTCTTATTGCTATACCTCATTTTCAACATATTGTAATTGTAAATTGTTGTATTATTTATGAGAGAAGTCCCTTCCATTTGATGCTATTTTGGTCATGGTTTGTGGATTGCTCATTATTTGATCTATACCTCTTGTTTTCAGCTTGTTTTGGCAGTGGTTTTGGGTTTGTTTGTAGGTATTACAATAGCCTATTTGGTTTGTATTGTGCCTCTTTTTCCTATAGTATGGCTGCTCATTCAAATAGTAGTCTCGTCTTCAACATTGAAAAGTTGTATGGCAACAATTATGACTATTGGAAGACCCAAATTTGGTAGGATTTGGTGCAGAAATATCAGATTAGGGTGATCAAATGCAAGAGCATTAGCTTGAAGGTCAAGATTAGGATGTATGGGATGACTTAGATGAGCTTTGCAAGTCCATGATTATCATGTCTCTCAACAAGCATGTTTATTATAACGTTGTCATAGATAGACAGCCTGCATGGGATCTTTGGGAGAAAATATGTAATCTCTATGATAAGCAGAGCCCTAGTTCTCAGATGTATTGGCTAGAGTAGCTTATGGAACTTCATATGAAGGAAGGTACTAGTGTTTTATCAGCATTTGAGCGAGTTTCATGCTATCATTGGCTAGCTGCCATTGCATGATATTGATTTTAAGAACAATCTTCCACCTTTGTCTTGTTGGTCACATTGTTTGAGTCTTGGGACACATTTCGTACTATTATATGTGTAAATATACCCAAGAATAGGCTGAAATTGTTTGATGTATGATGGACCTAAAAACGGGCCGGCACTGGCTCATGCACTAGCCGGACCTCGTCACTATGCACAAGACAACCCCTCGGCCTCGCGGCCAGGAGCGTCTATCAAAATCTCTGCCTTCCTACACATTGCGTTTGTAATACGTTGTAGTCCAACTGATCCTAACCCAATATTACTCCTCAGAGGGAGTCCCTTTCACATAGCCAAAAGGCTCGAATCACATACAGATGGGGTTCCTCCTACGGCTGAATGCCGTCAACCCTCTGCGACTCTCCTACACCTTGGGGATTGGCCCCTCGATGCGTCGCTCAACATTTAGACATTTCGCACAAACGTCGCTCAAGGTACCAAATAAGCATGTCCAGGAATGTACCATTGTCCTTACTTAATTTCCCCTTTAGGATCCCACGTCTACCTACAGCATGGGTACCTCACTGCCTCTCAACGTAGGTCATGTTCCAAAAAACAATTGCAATGCATGTCCAGGAGCTGATCACCGATACTCTTAAATTCTTTTCATGCTCTATGCATTTGGTGGATGTCTAGTGCTCAAACATTTAGCAAAACAGTATCGTGCACAAGTGCAAATCATTCTTTTAATGGTTTCCAACTACCGTTCGTGCTTCGTTGCATGGGCCTAGCACCGAGGTGATCCTCGTGCTACTAAGCTCTTAATTTTAATTATCATCCGTCCTAAATGCTATGCATAAAAATCAGCAACTTTCCCATCATTTCACACGGCATTTAGACATATTTCAACTTCTCTACCCTTCCCCATTTAAGTATTGCATCGTTGGATAGGTTTATAGGGTATTTTGACATCATTTTATGTATAAAAAATAGAAAAAGACACACTAGAACAAGAAGGTGGGGTTGAACTGAGGCAAATCCTAATGCTTCAGTCCCCACAAACATTCACAGACATTGTTCTTATTTATCCTTATTTTTCGGAACCCAAAATGCATTTTTCCCCTATTTTTTCATGGTTTTTTCCTATTTTCCCTTATTTTTCTGCATTATTTAATTACTAAAAATTCAAAACAGATTATGGGCTATGGCCCTTAGTTCCTTCTTGCAGAAAAATGAAAGTTTAGTTGATGTTCCTATTTACCTCCCCATTTTTATGCAAAAACCCTCATTTTTCCTTGTTTTTCCATGTTTTTCGTGTTTTAACATATTATTTTGACCCACAAAATGCATATTTTTCTGATTTTTTGATCATGACCAGCAAGAACTCATAGAAAACAGTATCATGAACAATTTTTATCCCACATGAACAACATTTCATCCATCAAAACCCATAAAAGCTCAAATTTCCTTTGAAAATTTTAAATTACCGCTTATTTGCGTGTTTCGGGTTTTGTGTCCATGGCTACAAATTTGAAAACCAGCAGCACTTCATGTCTAGCAACATCACAAATCACCCTTCTCAGCCCGTGGAGCAATCCGATCCATGTCGGACAAGCCTCCATCATTCTTTCTTCTTCCTTCTTCTTCCCGCATGAACTCCCCCTTAGAAGAGAGAGAGGGAGGAGAGAGAAAGACTGATTTCCTCTCTCCCTCTACAGGCTACCATTCCTCGCGTAGACCGGAGCGATACGGAGCACGAAGTGAGTACGATTGCCTGCTGTGGTTGGTTGCAGGGCTTGCTCTACAGCCCACAAATCGATTGGGGGGGGGGGCGCGATTTTTTCGGCGGCTGTTTTCAGCCGCCGCCCCCCCCATATTCACGTTTTTTTTTTAGGTGGGGGGGGGGGGGGGGGGTGCCAAAGGTCACCCCCCCTCTCTTGCACCTTTTGAAATTTCACTTTTGGGCCCCCTCTTGGGCACCCCGGCCAGTTTCGGGCCATCTTCCACATCCGGACTCCGAACTTCGCTCCGAAAATTCCTGTGAGCTCGTCTCAACATCCTGGACAGGCCTGCAGCTTCACTGACTGGCATGGGCACACGGAAAAATTATGAAAATTCTCGGAGTGTCGTACGGGCGCCCGTCAAGTACTTGACGCTTAAAATCGTCCTAACTCGAGCTGCCGCCTTCGTGGTTGAGCATTTTCCCCCGCATATCCATATTTTTCTCCTATTTTTAGGCACGTTCCGGGGCCTAAAATCCATCCTTCATTGGTGACCACGGGATAGGACGACTCAGTCCGTCGAACCCACGAACATATTTGCACATAAACAACCAAAGAAGCATCAAACTGATACAAAGCAATTATCATCATAAAACTCAGCACAATGCTCCCCCTACCCCTGGCAGAACCAAGGCATAACATCCACAAGGAGTGGCCTAGCATCATTTAATAGAAGATCCGAAGCGAGTCACTAACCAGCTGCTCCAACACAGCCAAACTAAAAAGAACTGTCAAAGAGGTTGCCCTAAGTGGTAGTCTGAACTACTGACCAACTAAAGACAACACAACTAGGAGCTCCTACAAGGCGAGGACTCCTATAGCCTGATCAGGAAGTATTTTCTTTCAATACATCTCTTCTTTTAGAGTTTGTACTGGATGAACAGACTTAGGCATGTAAAAAGGAGGGAGCTGAGCGTAGTGACCCAAGGAGAACAGGGCATCGGTCTCAGGACCTGTCTCGGCACCCAAGAACCTACCAAGCCCTCGCAAGGCGACACTTAATCCTTTTCTAACGCTCACTTTTATTTTCGCTCCAACCTTCCTTGTTTTGGTATTATTTATCCAGCAAGAAGCCACCCCTAGGAAGACAAGGTATCGGCCCCGGGTCTGACTCGTCCCTAGGAACCTACCAGGCCTTCGCAAGGCAATGAGCAACGGCTTATATATTTTCATTTCTTTTCTTTTCTTTGATAGGGGTTAGAACCCCTTTTTACACACCTTCGTATTTATATTCATCTTTTAGGATATTCAGGATTTCTTGGCATCATTATTATTATCTTCTAGCAGGCTTCTCTAACTGCCTCACTGGTAACAAGAGCTCCTAGAACGGTTGCCTAGCAGGCTGGCAGAACAGGGCCACTAGGACTTCCTTCTCAAACAGGTCTTTCAATGTCTAAGAATGTCTTTACAGGAGGCAATGACTACTCCGACCTCCCTCAAACATACTTAGCCTAAACCTGGGACTTCATGCCTTGGTTGCCGGTCCCCAACAAAAATGTGTCCCCTCGACAAGTACAAATACACATATAATAGGAAGGAAAGGTAGTCGTAAAGGAGAAATATCACCTGGATTGACCACAAGAAGCTTCCATCGCAGCAAAGGCTCCTCCAGGCTCCACCAAATTCCACTAACCACGAAATCTGTCCAGCACAACACTAAAACAAAAACCCAATTAAACGTACCTGCACTAGACAGGAAAATGGCCCTCTTGGCCTAATGAAATGAAACACTTCACTACAAAACTGAATCGGCCCTCTTGGCCTAATGAAATAAAACAATACTATGTAGAACATCCACCTGGGAACAACCATGATAGACATCAAAGCATACTATTCCCAGGGGAATAGAGGCTCATAGCCCTAAACTAGGTGCATTAAATTATGACCTATCCCCCCTGCGTATATCGCAAGAGGTGTTTGCATCACATGTCGTCTAACCAGTCTGTGGGTCCAAGATAATAAAGGCAGATGAGTCTCGCTTACCCTCTGCATCACCCAGATCAACCATCGTCTGCCAAAGAGGGCATGTTCAGAAAGCATACCCCACAAGCAACTAGGTCCTGTCTCATCGTCAATAGATATATCGGGACAAGGGCCACAATTAAAGAAGAGGTCTTCTTCATACGCAAGATTAGCCAATGAATCAGCAAACTGATTCCAATTCCGTGGAATCAGCTGAAAAGACACTCTATCAAATTCGTCTAGCAGGGCTATGGCAGTATGATGGTACATACAAAGGATGGGGTTTCGTACCATGTATGTCCCATTGAGTTGATTTAAAACCAACTGAGAGTCCCCTTTTACCAACAACTAGCGGATACCACCCTTCTTTGCAATATTCAAACCCATGATCAGGGCTTTGTATTCGGCCATATTATTAGTAAAATTCGCCCCGAGATAAGCAGCTAACTTCATGACAATGCGTCGTCAGGGGTCTCGGATGACAACTCCTACACTTCCTTTTTTACATGCACCCCTGGACGCCCCATCAAAGTACAAGGTGTACGTCCATAAAGGGTTTACATATCCCGCCATCCCGGACTCTACTCGTAATTATGGTAATCGAAATTCAGCATATTCAACGGGTGGACTGTAGGCTCCATCCCTCCATCATCATTGAATTCAACAGGGATGCTCGTCAAAATTTGTAGGCAGTGATGGCAGAAGACCTTGATTTCCCAAATAAATGTCCCGCCTTCTTGCTCAATCACCTTGTATCCTTTGCTCCACCAAATGAGCTTCCCCTGATGATACCTCTGTTCTAAATATGGGTGTTCTAAATAAGGGATCAGACGACCCATCAACCTCTATCACGATTTCCTTGCAGATGTTTGATCGATCTTGCCTAGACCTGCAAGGCAGTCATAGCATTAGTGCAATCAGAAGTAATAAGGTTTAATCTTATTAAGATTAACCTTATTTTTAAATTCTATCCCCTCAAGGTCAGCTAACAACACTGTAGATTTATTCTTTTCTATCCTAACGATCTTATAAGGCCCATCCCATTTGGGTTCTAGCTTGCCTGGGAATAATTCACGTCGTGCGTCATAATACAGAACAAGCTATCCTTTCTTGAAGGAGTATTTCTTGGCTTTGAGGTACATCATTGTACAGAACAAGCTGTACATCATTGTATAGAACAAGCTGTCCTTTCTTGAAGATGTATTTCTTGGCTTTGAGGTCGTGTAGCTGCTTCATTCGGCGCTTCGCCACTTCTTGGTGCAATAAGCTCTGCAACTTAAGCTCATCTAAATGTGCCAGTGTCGTCAAGCGCTCAAAAAGTGCGTCTTCATCGCTCAAAGAATGATTGATGGCAAACCGAATAGTTGGCAGCTCAATTTCTAGAGGCAAGACACACTCCTCCCCATATACTAACTTGAACGGGGTATGGTCAGTGGCTCGTTTGAAGGTCGTATTATAAGCCCACACTGCCACGTATAACTTTTTATCCCAATCCCGTTTCTTTTCCGACACAATTTTGGACAGGATGCCCACAAGCTGCTTGTTGGTGCTTTCAACTTGCCCATTGGCTTGCGGGTTATAGGGGGTTGTCTTGTTATGCTTGATTTGCCACAGCTCTGTCAAACCTTTGATCACCTTATTTAGGAAATGGGTTCCGCGGTCCGACACTAATTCTTTCGGCGGACCAAACCGGCATATTATCTGCTCTAAAAGGAAACTAGCAGTTTCTTTAGCATCATCTTTCCTTATTGCACGTGCTTCTGACCACTTTGTGAAGTAGTTAGTTGCTACAATGATGTACCGCTTTTGCGTAGTCGATGACGGAGTAATAGGACCCACAAAGTCTATTCCCCACTTCTCAAATGAAAGTATCGCCATAATAGGGGTGAGTGGTCGTTTCCTATTCTCTCGACTATCATGTCGTTGGCAAATATCGCATCGGTGGCAGCCCCTAAATCATCAATAAACACCTTCAACTCTTCAGGGGATATGTCACCGAATGTCTTATCTGCTGTTCATTGCCACGAACCAGGCGCGTTGCATAAACCAAAGGCCATCACATGGTACGCAAAAGTACCAAATATAGTGATAAAGGTTGTTTTCAACTTATCCTCTTCTGCGATTGCCATTTGGTTGTATCCTGCAAAGCAATCCATAAACGAATATATCTCCCTACCCGCTAATTGATCCAAAATCTGGTCAATAAATGGCAACGGGTAGTAGTCCTTAACTGTGTGCTTATTCAGCTCCCTAAAGTCTACACATAAACGGATTTGATTATTCTTCTTCTTTCTAATCACAACTGGCGAACACCATTCCGTGTGTTGCACAGGAAAAATCAAACCCGCTTCTCGAAGCTTCTGTAACTCTTCAAACAGGCCGTCCCTCAATTCGAAAGGCATACGCCTTACTTTCTGCCGTACAGGACGACTGCCCTCTTTCAACGGAATTGTATGAACAGCAAGGCTAGGAGGAATGCCTCTCAACTCATCATAACTCCAGGCAAAAATATCACGGAATTCCTGGATCAAGGCCACATAGTCCTCCCTTTCTGCTGTGCTGAGCATAGAACCTAATTTGATTGGCCATGAATCACCAAGTGTACCAAGGTCTAGCTCGATGACATCTGCATCTCTTATACGATCTTGGCCCTCTATCAGCTCATTCAAAGTGATCTGATAGATGTCCTCCGTGGTGGATCCCTCTTTGGACTCATCACTCGATGATGTCTCACTGCCAGATAAATCTTCTAATGTCTCCAATTCTGTAGAAGATAGAGGAGCTCTCTCACTCTGCAGGGACTCAGGATAAGCATCAACCACCACACGCTAGGCACCTCTGCCGAATATCAGTCGACCGGCAGGTATATCTACTTGGCAGTCCGCTTGCAAGATCCAAGGTCGTCCAAGTAATACTTGGTAACTTGGCCGCCCTGCAAAACGAATCACCCTAAAGTCCAACATGCATTCTACATTTGCAACAGTGACATGGACCTTAGTAATGCAGCCTTCTGGCTGTCTCAAACTATCATCTGCCATTCTTTGAATTGTGGAGGTATCTTTCTGAATTGCAAGACCCAACCTTTCCATCAGTTCAGAACTCATAATGTTAACAGATGATCCCGTGTCGACAATGGCATAATCTACTAATATCCCATCGACATAAGCTGCAACCCTTGGGCAATGCTTCTCAGCATGCTCAAACCAGTCATCACCAACTCGCGCAATACCCAAAGGTTCTACAATATACCCGGTACGTAGGATCTTTCTAAATTCCTTACGTACTCCTGGGGAAAGCTTAATAAGCTGTAAAAGATTCACATCCGGCTTGACTTCGCAAAGAGAGCCCGCCAAATCGAATTCATGATAGTTCGATAGAGCTCGTTTTTCACGCCAAACCATCCGCTCTTTAGGTCGCTGAACCGGCTTTATTGCCTCTTTCTTAACTTTCACCTTCTTCTTTGGTGGTTCCTTATCGGCTTTACTTTCCACGGGCTTCAAAGGTCCCCCTTCCATGGCAGGATCCAAAACTTGCGTTCCTTTGTAGCCTTGTTTAGGGTTTCCGTCGACAGGCTTATCCCTGTCGGCTCCTCTATCCTTTTGACCTCTTGTAAGAACAACTCGCAGATTAGAGGTTTCAGCATCATTAACGCGTACAGCCTCAATCAAACTAACCCCACTACCACTAGGTAGCTCCTCCACTGTAGTCTTTGGTCGTTGAAGTATTTGTTTAGGCCCGTCCTCTCGCTGGGAATCATTTCCTTGGGCACGATGATTAACAGGCCCTGGTTGCCGACTTCCTCGCTGGAGGGAACTGATCTTACTCCAGCAAGTAGCTGCTAAATGGCCGGATTTTCCACAAATGTCGCACTTAACATTTGGGCAATTTCTTGGATAGTGCTGCCCGCCACACCATTTGCAACTAAACCTCGACGGTGCACCCTCCTCCGGGTATCTACTTCCTATCAAATTTTGTTGTTTTTTAAGGAAGTTGACATCAACAGCTATTTGTCGATACTGCTCCGTAATCATGTCGGTATAATGCTTCATCATGTCCTTAACCTCGCCAAGAACATTGGAAGAACTCGACTCATAGCCTTGGTCATTACCATGTCGTTCCATCGGCCTAACAATTCGATTAGGCACAGGCTGTTGAGCTACAGGCATGGTGTTAGAATTGACCGCCTGGCCTCCACTACTTGGAGCCATTTGACTGCCCGTAGGCATCGACATGCTAGGGGGAGCTGGTAATAAAGGGACATTCTGCATCATGTTCCCTCTCCCATTAGGATTAGCCATCGCTATCCCTTGACTACTACTGCCGTTGGCCATTGCCACATTGTTTCCCAATACTAAACCCATATGCGAATTGCCGCGAGAAGCATAGGCTGCTTGTAGTCGGGATTCCACCTCTTGTGCTCGTGTAATGGCAGTATCTATATCCCCCAAGGGGACACTACTCAACTGCAATTGGATATTAAAGTCCAAACCATGTAGGAAATATTGCAATTGGGCAGCTGCGGGGATAGGGATAGAGGTGTCCAACTTATGGAAAACCTCTTTTATCTTCTTCGCATAAGCATGAATATCTTCGTGTGGTTCTTGGTGGGTCACGTTGAGTACACGCAACCAATATTGCCCACCCCTTTCAGGGGCAAACTCCCTTCGAAAAGCTCCATAAAATGCATCAATGTTCAATATGGTTCCGGCTTCCAAACCATGATACCATATAGCGGCTCTTCCTTTGAGAGTCATATTGAAGAACATCATTAAATGTCCTTCCTCTTGAATGCGACAGTTAAACATCATCTTTTGAAACTCCCTAATGTGGAGTTCCGCATCTTCCTCAACTAACCCATTAAAAATGGGTAGCGGATAACCTAGAGCCGGCAAATCCGTCGTTCCTGCTGGAATTGCAATAGGCTGCGCCATGACGAGGATTGGATTTGCACTAGGAATAGGGGACGGTGGGGTTACACCTCCCGCACTTGACGTGGGCTGGCTTATCAAAGGAAGGGGAGCACTAGAGCTTCCACCTTCTCCTAACTTACTGCTTGTGGTCCTAAGACCACTAGATCCACTCCCTCGTAAGGGTTCAGCACCGCTACGCTTAGGGGAATATCTCCTAAAAATTTCAGCACGTCGCCTAGCTCTTTCGTCTCTTTCTTGCTTTTGGATTTCTGCTAGACGATGCTTATCAATAAATAACGGATCAATCTCAGTATCCTTTGGCATACACTGCTAGTTGGTCCTTAAACAACCAGGATTCGAGAACCGCCACTTTTAAGCGGCTCCCGGCAGACGCACCACTGATGGACCTAAAAACGGGCCGGCACTGGCTCATGCACTAGCCGGACCTCGTCACTATGCACAAGACAACCCCTCGGCCTCGCGGCCAGGAGCGTCTATCAAAATCTCTGCCTTCCTACACATTGCGTTTGTAATACGTTGTAGTCCAACTGATCCTAACCCAATATTACTCCTCAGAGGGAGTCCCTTTCACATAGCCAAAAGGCTCGAATCACATACAGATGGGGTTCCTCCTACGGCTGAATGCCGTCAACCCTCTGCGACTCTCCTACACCTTGGGGATTGGCCCCTCGATGCGTCGCTCAACATTTAGACATTTCGCACAAACGTCGCTCAAGGTACCAAATAAGCGTGTCCAGGAATGTACCATTGTCCTTACTTAATTTCCCCTTTAGGATCCCACGTCTACCTACAGCATGGGTACCTCACTGCCTCTCAACGTAGGTCATGTTCCAAAAAACAATTGCAATGCATGTCCAGGAGCTGATCACCGATACTCTTAAATTCTTTTCATGCTCTATGCATTTGGTGGATGTCTAGTGCTCAAACATTTAGCAAAACAGTATCGTGCACAAGTGCAAATCATTCTTTTAATGGTTTCCAACTACCGTTCGTGCTTCGTTGCATGGGCCTAGCACCGAGGTGATCCTCGTGCTACTAAGCTCTTAATTTTAATTATCATCCGTCCTAAATGCTATGCATAAAAATCAGCAACTTTCCCATCATTTCACACGGCATTTAGACATATTTCAACTTCTCTACCCTTCCCCGTTTAAGTATTGCATCGTTGGATAGGTTTATAGGGTATTTTGACATCATTTTATGTATAAAAAATAGAAAAAGACACACTAGAACAAGAAGGTGGGGTTGAACTGAGGCAAATCCTCATGCTTCAGTCCCCACAAACATTCACAGACATTGTTCTTATTTATCCTTATTTTTCGGAACCCAAAATGCATTTTTCCCCTATTTTTTCATGGTTTTTTCCTATTTTCCCTTATTTTTCTGCATTATTTAATTACTAAAAATTCAAAAACAGATTATGGGCTGTGGCCCTTAGTTCCTTCTTGCAGAAAAATGAAAGTTTAGTTGATGTTCCTATTTACCTCCCCATTTTTATGCAAAAACCCTCATTTTCCCTTGTTTTTCCATGTTTTTCGTGTTTTAACATATTATTTTGACCCACAAAATGCATATTTTTCTGATTTTTTGATCATGACCAGCAAGAACTCATAGAAAACAGTATCATGAACAATTTTTATCCCACATGAACAACATTTCATCCATCAAAACCCATAAAAGCTCAAATTTCCTTTGAAAATTTTAAATTACCGCTTATTTGCGTGTTTCGGGTTTTGTGTCCATGGCTGCAAATTTGAAAACCAGCAGCACTTCATGTCTAGCAACATCACAAATCACCCTTCTCAGCCCGTGGAGCAATCCGATCCATGCCGGACAAGCCTCCATCATTCTTTCTTCTTCCTTCTTCTTCCCGCATGAACTCCCCCTTAGAAGAGAGAGAGGGAGGAGAGAGAAAGACTGATTTCCTCTCTCCCTCTACAGGCTGCCATTCCTCGTGTAGACCGGAGCGATACGGAGCAGGAAGTGAGTACGATTGCCTGCTGTGGTTGGTTGCAGGGCTTGCTCTACAGCCCACAAATCGATTTGGGGGGGGGGGCGCGATTTTTTCGGCGGCTGTTTTCAGCCGCCGCCCCCCCCCATATTCACGTTTTTTTTAAAGAGGGGGGGTGCCAAAGGTCACCCCCCCTCTCTTGCACCTTTTGAAATTTCACTTTTGGGCCCCCTCTTGGGCACCCCGGCCAGTTTCGGGCCATCTTCCACATCCGGACTCCGAACGTCGCTCCGAAAATTCCTGTGAGCTCGTCTCAACATCCCGGACAGGCCTGCAGCTTCATTGACTGGCATGGGCACACGGAAAAATTATGAAAATTCTCGGAGTGTCGTACGGGCGCCCGTCAAGTACTTGACGCTTAAAATCGTCCTAGCTCGAGCTGCCGCCTTCGTGGTTGAGCATTTTCCCCCGCATATCCATATTTTTCTCCTATTTTTAGGCACGTTCCGGGGCCTAAAATCCATCCTTCAATGTAGAGAGTGCACTCTTGATAGAGGAGATAAATATGAAGAATGTGGATGCTTCTCATACTTCTCATACTCTGTCTATTTGGCATTGCCATGATGGTAAGAGTAGGAATGACCATCATAGTAGAGACTCGTAAAAGTCTCATTCTAAGTCTCATGGTTGGATAGTCTCATAGTAAGTCCTATGGACGTAAGACCGATTTGACATACCATTATTGTGAAAAAGTAGACATAGTAGGCTGCACTGCCATAAAAAGCACGATGACAAACACAAGGAAAATGACAAAGGGAAAGCATAGGGATAAGTTTGATGATCACATCATTATCCCTGCTAAGTCCAGTGTTAAGATTGAAGAGATCAATGTAATGTAGCAACTAGACTTTGATGATGATTACATACTTGCAACTTCTTCTTTGGATGAGTCATAGTCACTTGGTTTTACTTAGTATTGGTGGTTGATGGATTCAAGGGGTTCCTTTCATGTGACCCCTCATAGAGAGTGGTTCTACTCCTATTGCAGTATGGCAAGATCTGTCCGTTCGAGGAATGACTTGGCATTGCGGATAGTTGGTATTGGTGATATTCAGTTGTAGCTTGGTTCTGACAATATGTTTACTTTGGATAATGTTCCAGATGTATCGGCTCTCACAAAGAGTCTTATCTCTACTGGCACTCTAGATAATGAGGGTTACTTTGTTTCCTTTGGGGATTCTTCTTGGAAGATCACTTGTATGAACCTTGTTCTAGCACATGGTGCCAAGTTTGGCACTTTATATCCCTTAGTTGTATTTGGATCTGTAGATCATGTTTTGTATGTGGCTGCAGTTCGACATGCATCTCTTTGGCATTGTTGCCTTGGGCACATGCCCTTAAAGGGAATGAAAATGCTTACTAGCTTGCAGTATCTTTCGCCCCGACTATAAGTGTTTTGAGTCATGTGATCATTGTTTATATCGCAAGCAGACACGTAGTACGCATAAGAAGTTTGTCACTCTGCACATGGGTGAGCCTTTGGCTCTTGTTCACTTTGGTATCTAGGACCTATGCCCTGTCAGTCTTCGTTAGAAGGCGTCAAGTACTTTGTCACATTCATTGGTGATTACTCTCATAAGGTTTGGGCAAATCCCATAAAGTTGAAATTTGATGTTTTGGATACCTTTAGCATTGGCTTGGATTGTGGCTAAGAACCATTCATAATGAAATGCCTATAGTCAAATAATAGGGGTGAGTATAATGGTTTGTAGCATGCTTAGCTAGTTAGGCTTACCACAACAATTTGGGGTTGAGGCAGTAACTACTGTCGTACACTTGATCAATCGATCTCCTTGCGATACTATTAACTTTTAGGTTACAAAGGAGGTGTGTTCTGGAAAACATCTCTCGTATGCTCATTTTCATGTCTTTGGTTGTGAGGCTTTTTGCCATATACCCAAGGACAAGTGCACAAAACTAGATCCTAAATCTATAAAATACACATTTCTTGGTTATGGGGATACATGCAAAATAGGATATCACCTAAGGGATCCACAAGTGCGGAAAGTCATCTGAACCCATGATAGAGTTTTCCATGAGGAAAATATACATAAGCAACCTTGAGTAGATAGTCAATATACATAGGGTTATATTTCAAGAGGAGCCTCCTGCTCCCGTACAATCAACTAGATAGCTTGTAGTAGTAGTGATGCTCCAATGGTCCATGATCATGATGTTAGATAGAATGTGTAGGATCCTTAGCTTGCCTTGAGATGCTTTGCTAGAGCAAGATGTCCTCCTGAGTGGTTTGAGCCCTCTATTGATTATGTGATGGTGGTGACAAATGTAGTTGAGCCTCTCACTTATGATGAGGCCATGCATTGTGGTGATAGTCACTCTTGTGAGAGGGCCATGTAGTCAAATTTTGACTCTTCACAAAAAGTTCATATGTGGGAATTGATGCCTTTGCCTCTTGTGGAAAGTGTGCATTTCCATGCAAGTGGGTGTACAAGTTAACGAGAGCCCTTGGATGCCCCAAGCCTGTCTATAAGACTAGATTGGTTGCTAAGGGTCTTAAATAGAAGCATGGTGTTGAGTGGCATATGCTATATGGCTACACTTGGTGGGCGGCATTGAGATTCTGTTAAGGGTATCATGAGGTATTTGAAGGACACAACAAATATATACATATGTTATGGTGGGCAGGATACAAGAGTCGTGGGGTACATTGATGCTAATTATGTAAGCCTTATAAATAGTAGGAAATCCACCTCTAGCTATGTGTTTACCTTTGTTTGGGATGCTGTTGCTTAGATGTCCAGGGTGAAAAAATGCATGGCCCTCTCTACGATAGAAACCGAGTATGTTGCAACTATTGAGACATGCAAGGAGGCCCTCTAGTTAGGCCATGAGGTTGGTAGATCTTGGTATGACTAATGTGGTCCTACATTGCATTTGAATTCTGTGAGTGCTATCCAATTATATTTCAGTGACATTTGAATAAAAAGAAGGCCGGTCACACATTGTTACTATTGGAGTTCCCACATCTTGAGTCTCTGTCTCTTTCTCTCTTGCTCTCTTGCTCTCTTGCTCTCTTGCTCCATCCACCATAGCTCGCACCTCTCTTGCTTTCGCTTGCTCGTACTTTCAGTGGGCTTCTCCCTTCAATAGAGTGTACCGACATTAATCCTTAAGTTTTTAAAAGCTATAGGTAGATATAATTGAAGCATGTGGACATGAGTTGATGGGGGAATCTACCCAAGTGACCCCCTAACCAATAAATTGTTAGTTTTCTCAAGAATCACAAACTTATTGAAATATGTGTGTGAGGATAAGAATGGAACGAACATGTGTTAAGAGTATTCACAACCTACCAAGCAATTGTAAAATATTGTCATGATGCAATCACTGCACATCGACTTTAAACATAACAACTAAAAGGGTAAGTGAAGCAATTGAATAAAATTACAACTTAGAAAGGTAATCAGATTGTCACAATGTAGGACACTATTGTACCCAGTGGAAGTGATGTATGAAGGCATGAAGGGTTACTTAGAGGAAGACCCAGGGATAAAAGTTCTATCACATGTTATATGATACGTACAAAGTCAAGATCTTAGAAGTATATGAATTGTGTAAGTTATTCTAGATATTTTTATTCATGTGTGATGCATGCATCTATAGATATTCTCAAGGTGCATGGGCCTTACTTTATAGAAAAGGGAAGCATTCGAGTTTGATCTATACAAGGGATGGGAAATTCACATTGGATAGTGTGTGATGCATACAAAGAAAAACTGATGATGATGGAGGGGTGAATAACAATAATCCAATGATCCAATTGCTATCCTAGTAGTACAGAATCATAGTGGTAGATAAAGCTCAACTCTCATATAAGAAAGCAAATGGGAATACTGAAGTGGATGATTGGATGCAAACATGATCAAATCATGTCATGTCACCAAAAAAGTACATTATGATGTATAAGTGCCAAAGAAAACCATGCCAAGTGACTAGAAACAAGGATTTTAGAAGGAATCAAATGGGTTCAAAAA